>NC_034592.1:12474212-12490946 GCF_900095145.1 Mus pahari | reverse complement strand
GCAGTGGAGGCAGGCGGTGGGACAGTGGATAATACTGTAGGTCAGGAGGTGGCAGTGGGACAGTGGATAATACTGTAGGTCCGGAGATGGTACAGGCTGCCTTAGAGTTTCTGCTGGTGACTGGCTGGTTTCTGAGGCCCTTGGCACCCTAGGTCAAGCATAGAAGCCCTGACCCTGTCACTTTACCTGGTGGCTAGGCCTAATGCTGGCCAGGCCCACTCCCCAGACTAAGCAGAAGCAACACTGTCAGTTGAACACTAGGTAAAGGTCTGCCATCTGACCATGGGGCCAATATATAGAGATAATCTGCACATCACCTCCCTCTCTTCTCTTTTCCAGTTTCCTCCTTTCAAACAGCTTCCACTTGGTGAGAATGTACTCATAGGCCCACCCTGAGCCTGGGTCACAAGGATTCATTCACCTCTAGAGAGGATGCAAAGCCCAGTTCTTTCCTAACCTCTGATCTGAGATATGAGGGCAAAGCTCAATGCACCAGCCTGGGGGGCGGGGTTAACAATCCATATTTCACCGGGCAGTGGTGGCACACACCTTTAATCCCAGTACTTGGGAGGTAGAAGCAGGCAGAGCTGTGAGTTTCAGGCCAGCCTGTTTTACAGAGTGAGTTCCAGGACAGCCAGGGCTACACAGAGAAACCGTTTTGAAAAACAACACAAAACAAAAAACAAAAACAAAAAAGTCATATTTGTCCATGAACAGAGGTCAACGAGTCCTGTCTTAAACGAGGAGCTGGAGAGGGCAACCCCCTCACAGTTGGACTGCAGTTGCCAGGGCAGTGGAGGAGCATGGGCAGCCTCCCAAGCATCCACAGCCTCCTTTGTTGATGCTCCTTACACAGCAGAGCTTCCTAGACTGGCTTGGTGGCAGAACTGGGCCTCAATCCCATCCTGGGGCCCCACCACAGGACAATTCTGAGCATCTTTGGTCATGTTCACAGCCTTTGCCTCCCCAGGACACAGTGAGGTCTCAACCCCAGACAGTTTGTCAGTCAGTCTGCTATTGCAGCAGGCAGAAACAAGACTGGTGGCTTGTATGGCTGTAGGAATAAGAGCCTGAGGAATAAGAGGGAACAGAGTCAAAAGAGACGGTGGGTTGAAGAGGCTCTGCCTCCTCCCTGCCCTCACTATTGGGCCTTTTCCAAGGCGTTTAGACCAAAAGATTGAGGACCCACAGCCCAAGAATTGCTGGCAAATGGGCTCTCAGGAAGGGAAACTCTGTTGCATGACAAATCTGCCCTGGTATAAATAAGTAGCTCTGCCATGGTCAATTTCAGATTCCTACCTGGGAACAACTGCCTACTGATCATTGAATATTCAGCAAAAAGATCTAACATGTCAGTAGGAACATTCTTTGGTTCATGGGGTGAATGGGTGGTTCCTGCCCTATCATGGAGTGACAGAGCCCAGGCCCACCCCTATGCAGCCTTCAGGCCCCGGCTTGTCAGAAACCACAGATGTCTGGAGATGGCTCCAACATGTGTGCAGATGGTGCCAGCTCTGGGCCTCCTGAAAGCTGTTAGAGCATCAAGACCATGAGGCTGAGCTCTTTCCCCTGTGTTCTTCAATGCCAGAACAGAGAGTGTGCAGACATGTAACCTCCAGGCGGCGGAGAAAAGAAAGGGAGCCAAAACAGGGGTCTTAGACAGTGCCACAGGCCTGCCTGTCCTCTGCTCTGGAAGACAGCTTTAGCAAGACGACTCAGGAGTGTAAGCCTGTGGGTCCAGGATTCTCCCCTGCACTGCTCAGCACATAGGTGAGGTGTGGAGGCTCCTTTGTCCCCTAGGAAGCATTTACAGGGTAGCTTGCAAAATCCTGGTTGCTATTGGAAATACTGATGTCACTGGCAGGGGTGGAGCTTCAGCTGGTTTTTTTTTTTTTTTTTAAATTTGGGAAGGGCTGTACTTTATATGGTAGGAGGGGGACAAAATTAGGATTGCCAAACTGAGAAACAAGGAGAGCTCTGGGAAATGACTGCTGGGAGCAAGATCCAGCTCACACTGGTGAGCAGCCAAAGAGAGAAAGCAGGGAATACTAAATATCTAACCCAGACAGTGCTGCCTGATGTCTGGCCTCGCTTTAGCTGCTATAAACAGCTTCCTCTGTCCTTGGTCTCCTTCAGGTCTCCTAGAAGGTACCACTCTATAGTAGGGGAGCCAATGTCACACCTATTCTTAACCTCCAGAAGGGAATCTAAGTCACGGATACAAGGTGTGGTGTTCCCCTCCCTCCAATTTGGTTTTATTTATTTATAGACAGATCCTGTTACTTACTATGTAGCCCAGGCTGGCCTTGAACTCTAGCAATCCTATCTCACTCTCTAGAGTGTATCCAACTCTCTCCTACAATACTGAGCTCTATCAGAAGGAAATCATCAATATCCTTCCCCCAGCGGTATAGAGGGACAGGGCCTCTTCCTGACCTTGGAAGAATCAAGTCCCAAAATATTACAATACAAACTGTAGGTAAGGACTTCTACTTGAGCGCGCACACTCAAGCATTCACAACGCATTCCCTCCTGTTTAAATACACTTAAGAGTGCAGGTGCACGTGGTGATAAGAAATCCGGCTCAGCTATCGCAGGTCTGGGACCACACGGATGACAGTCCCTGGTTCTCTGTATGCTAGCGCGCGTGCACATGCCCACGTGGGCGCGTCTCACTCTCGCGCGCTCCAAGCATTTACGCCAACGCAGGCGCGCGTCAGGAGGCGCGCTCTCGACTCCGCGTCAGGAAGCGGGGGCGGTGGGAGGGGTAGAACGCGTAGGTCCCGCTCACGACTCCGCAGCTGCTGCAGTCGCCGCAGCATCGGGACCAGTCGCACAGTCCAGGCAGCTGTCTTTTCCGCCTTTTCCGCGCGGGTGTTCGAGCAGCGCCCAATACGATTCAGCACCTCGGACAGCACCCGCCGCGCTCGCCCTGGGCTCCTGAAGAATCCGCGGGCGCTTGACCGCGCGGGGGCCCGGGGGTCCGTAAATCTCGAGGTCGTCGCGCTCACGCAGCCCAGAACCAGGCCCGCTGTGCCCGGGGCTCATGAGCACCATGCACCTGCTGACATTCGCCCTGCTTTTCTCCTGCTCCTTCGCCCGCGCCGCCTGCGACCCCAAAATTGTCAACATCGGTGCAGTGCTGAGCACGCGCAAGCACGAGCAGATGTTCCGCGAGGCAGTAAACCAGGCCAATAAGCGACACGGCTCTTGGAAGATACAGCTCAACGCCACTTCTGTCACCCACAAGCCCAACGCCATACAAATGGCCCTGTCAGTGTGCGAGGACCTCATCTCCAGCCAGGTGACCACTACTTCCTCTCTCCCCTGCTCCTCCATCCTCCACTGCCCCAGTTTCATTCGATCTTTCCCTGGTCCTTCTCAGTCTCCTTACCAGACCACCCCAAGCCAACTGGTCCCTGGAGAGGCTTGGGACAAATGTCTGTGTCTGCTGGTTCCCCCTGGACTGGTCCTCAGAGGACCATGTGTGCTGTCATGTGACTATCATTGGTGATCTGCTCCATCTAGTCAGTGTGGTTCTAGACATTTTGAGCACAAGATGGAGGAGCACTTCAGGGAACTGACTGGATGAGGCCTGGGGCTATCTTTGTTTCTTTCCTTACCCCTCTTCCCTTCCCCCCATGCATGGGTCTGCATAGGATGGTCCAGGTGCCAGATAGAGCAGGCTCTGCAGGGGTGGGAGTGAGGACTGCGCATGCCAGAGACACCAAGGCACAGAGTGGGAGCCGAGTGCAGTGTGCTGCAGGGGAGGACATGTTGTCGGTGAAGCTGTCCTCCCCTTGCTGAACTGGCTGCTGAATTCCAATGGAGCCACGCGAGTCAGTGCAATGCACCAACTTATGTAAAATGAGGGCAGGGAGAAAGACTGTGCCAAGTCTACTCATACTTGCTCTTCAAAGGACATCTACATCCGTGAACATATCTGCTCACACACATGTTCATGCACATGGCACTAGCAGACACTGCATCGCAAAATAACACAGTCAACTGCACATGCTCACTCACACATATCCATGGACACCCTGCTTTATATGGTCAGTGCACATAGCAACGCTGCTTCCATCATGAGAGTCATATATAAACATAGACACATTGGTGCATATAGTGCATACATGCTCCAGCCCTTGCTCACGAACACCTACATACCTACATGCACATGCATACCTACATACAATGTGACCTAAAGGGTGCAGGCTGGGCATCATGGTGTGGGTAATGAAAAGCAGTCTTCACATTGCAGAGTGTAGAGGCCATGCCAGAGTTTTGTGTCCCCATCCCCACCCTGCCTCACTTACAAGAGGTGAGCCCTGGTCAGAAGAGAGGATCTACCAACTCCACGTGCGTCTGTGTGTGTGTTGTGTGTGTGTGTGTGTGTGTTGTGTGTTGTGTGTGTGTGTGTTGTGTGTGTATGTGTGTGTGGCATGTTGTGTGTGTGTGGTGTGTTGTGTGTGTATGTGTGGTGTGTATGTGTGTGTGGCATGTTGTGTGTGTGGTGTATGTGTATGTGTGTGTTGTGTGTGTGTTTATGTGGTGTGTTGTGTGTGTGTGGTGGGGTGTGTGTATGGTGTGGTGTGGTGTTGTGGTGTGTGTGTGGCATGGTGTGTGTGTGTGTGTGTGTGTGTGTGTGTGTGGCGTGTATATATGTATGGTGTGTGTTGTTTGTGTGTTGTGTTGTGTGTGAGGGTGGGGTATGTGTGTGGTATGTATAGCATGTGTGTGTGTGTGGCATGGTGTGTGTGTGGTGTGTGTGTATATGTGTGGTGTGTGTGTTGTTTGTGTGTTGTGTTGTGTGTATGTTGTGTTGTGTGGGGGGTGGAGGTTGTTTGTGTTGTGAATGTGTGTGGCATGTTGTATGTGTGGTGTGTTGTGTGTGTGTTGTTTGTGTGGTGTGTTGTGTGTATGTTGTGTTGTGTGTGGGGTGGGGGGTGTTTGTGTTGTGTATGTGGTGTGTTGTGTTATGTTGTGTGTGTTGTTTGTGTGGTGTGTTGAGTGTGTGGGGTGGGGTGTGTGTGTGGTGTGTATGTGTGTGTGGCATGGTGTGTGTGTTGTGTGTGTATATGTGTGGTGTGTGTGTGTTGTTTGTGTGGCGTGTTGTGTGTTGGGGTGGGTATGTGTGGTCTACATCCCTAGATCTTGCTCAGTGCTGCACCTTCTCTACAATGGTGGCTCATTCTCTTGTGTCTTGGATGTGTGGGACTTTGAGCACAAATGGCATCACCTGGGCCCCTGGTGCTGCTCCAGCTCTGGCGACTTGGGATCTCAAATCCTAATACAATGTCCCTCCTATGCCACAGGCTGACTCTGTCTCCTGTATCCACAGGTCTACGCCATCCTAGTTAGCCACCCGCCTACTCCCAACGACCACTTCACTCCCACCCCTGTCTCCTACACAGCTGGCTTCTACAGAATTCCCGTCCTGGGACTGACTACCCGAATGTCCATCTACTCTGACAAGGTAAGCCTGACCGCCAGACTCAGAACCAATTATCTTCCTCTCCCTGTGGTCAGCTCCAGGTGGCACATAAGTAACACACTCACTCAGAACCACACAGACACCTCACACTGGGTCTCAGGTGTTGGAATAGAAGTCACCCATACTCAATCACACTGATATTCGGGCCTATGAGAATTGAGTCACATACATGTTTATATGTGTTCACAGTCACCACACATTCGCATTCACACTCAAATCCCAGGGCTCATGCTGTCACACTCTCACACAGTCCCACACACGCTTTCATGCAGCACTGGCTTCATCACAGATACCGCACGCGTGCACTCAGGATGTTCCCAAGGACGGGCAAAGAGAAAGAGTAGCCCCCCCTCTGGGGAGAAAAGGACTTTGTGGGCTAAACAAGGGCGACAGGGGACTGCCTAGGACTAGGCTTTGCATGCAGCGGTGAGAGAGCTGGAGAGAAGTTTCTAGGAGCAGCAGGTGCCTGGGTGGAGAAGTACACAGGGTAGACAGGGGTGCTGTGGACCCCAACCTTGCCAACTGAAGTGCACATAGGAGGTGGAACACAGGCTAGACAGAAGAGGCAGCTTGTGGCAGGAGGCGCATGTTTCAGGGACTAAAAGATCTCAGATCAGCATTCTGGAGAGCTCTTGTGGCCTAAAGGCTGAACTAACCTCCATTCAGTTGGGTCCAGAAGCTGAAGAACCACGATCCAGAGACACAGGAAACTGGCTCTGGATCTTACGATTTTAAATTTTTCATGATGTTGTAAGACTCTATCAACTGGGATGCAATCCAACTACCCATTTGTGGTATGCGTTTTGGGATCCAGCTGTGGTTCCAAGTCCTCTGCTTCTTCCCTCTCAGGGTGTCCAGATGTTGCTTCCCACTGGGCTGGAAGGATAACGTGGAACCCCAAATGAGAGGAGTTCTGCAGGATCCCAGTCTGACTGGGAGTGAAGGGGGGACATTGAGTGGGTGTGGGTGTGGGGGAGAGAGAAGGCTTTTCTGTGGGTCTTAGTGTTACAGCTCTTTAGGAGAGGGGCTTCTCCCACAATCGTCAATGAAATAGCTCTAAGATGATCTTAGCTTGTGTATAAAGCCCACTTTTATTCAGGATAGGCTTGTGTGCATATACTTTATTTGGTGTGAACTAAGGGTTATATCATTTGGGGGAAGGGATTGAGACTATCCAGGGCGGATGTAGATCACTGAATGAAGACTAAGGTACTGCGATACCTCATTAGCTTGAGGAGCCATTCCAGGAATCTCGGGACATTCCTACCTTACCTTTGTCAGGTAAGTGGTAGGGTCCTGTGTCCCCCGAGTAGAGAAGAGGAAGCCCCACTAATCTAGTAATGTTAGCCCTTAGCATCAGGGTTCCTGGATACCCAGTGGCCTAACAAACACCATAGTCTTCTCCCCGTAACCTGGAGACTTGGACAGCCAGTGCCTGGGATCAGCCAGAGGGCTGTGGGCTGCGCAGTAGGTCTCCAGAAATCCCCAGGCCCTCCAGACCCTTCCTGTCCAGAGCCTACAGTTCTTGAAAAATCTGTCTTAAGGAAGGGAATCTGGCCATTCGGACCCAAGCATGTGGTGGGTTTGCCATTTGGTGACAAAAGGGACTCAGAGAGAGCTGGAGAGATGGCTCAGAGGATAAGAGCACTGACTGCTCTTCTGAAGATCCTGAGTTCAATTCCAGCAACCACATGATGGCTCATAACCATCTGTAATGGAATCTGATGCCCTCTTCTGGTGTGTCTGAAAACAGCTACAGTATACAAATGTACATTAAATAATTTTTTTAAAGGGACTCAGAGGGAGGACTTGTAGGAGGAACTATCAGGAGAGGATCAGACTGAGGTCAAGAGCCTCACATGCCTAAGCTCCTAAGCCACTCTTTGTATGCCAATGAGGAACATGCTCTCAACCTATGCCTCTTGGCCATTTGTCCCCTGGAACACTTTTGCCCTCATGTATAAAAGAAAGTATTGACATTAAGAAGTGAAGTAGCCAGGACAAACAAGAAGCCAAGAGGTCCCATAACACAGCTGGACCACAGGCCAACCCACTGGGCCTGTGTAGGGCCAAAAGTGAGGCCAAACATCACAGGTACACTCCAGCCCCTGATAGCTCCAACTCAAAGTCAGCCCTCTGCCCATCACACAGGCCAGAAAGAGCAGGTCTTCAGCACTGACAGTAAAGCAAGCTGCCTGCAGCCAGCTGCAGAGGCAGTGGGCATTCCATCCCTCCCAAGCACCACTCCCGACCACCAAGAGGGAACTGGTAAAAATAATAAATAATTAAATAAATAAATAACCTGGAAGCATCAGAGAACCAAGAACAGTGTAAGTCACGAGAGCATAGAAGGAGCCCAGCTCACTCAGACAGACAGGCCCTGGCAGCTAGGATTATTTGAGCAGCAAGGCACTAGTAAGCCACAGCCTGGGGCTCAAGGGAAGAAAGGTAACCTTTGACCCCTAGACAGAAGACTTACAGATAAATGTAGTTGTTATTTTCTTTTTTTAAGATTTATTTATTATTATACATAAATACATTGCAGCTGTCTTCAGACACACCAGAAAAAGGCATCAGATCCCATTACAGATGGTTGTGAGCCACCCTGTGGTTGCTGGAATTTGAACTCAGGACCTTCTGAAGAGCAGTCAGTGCTCTTACCTGCTGAGGTATCTCACCAGCCCCAGTTGTAATTTTCTTACCAGCTCCTTGGATGGAACCCAGAGCCTGGTTTGCACTAGGCAAATGCTGTACTACTGAGCTATACCCCCAGCCCAAAATACAGTTATTGACACTGGGGAGAGCACCATGTAAGACCTATTAAGGTCTTGGGGGTGTGTGTATTGGGAAGCTTCTATGTCAACCTTTCTAAGGGAGTACTGGTGGGACCCTAAGAACTGAGACTTCACTCACGTCAGGGTGCAACTGAGAATACCAAGTATCTACTCTCACAGGAAATCTACTCTACAGGGCAAGGGGAAGGGCACGTGGGAGGAAGTGATCCCATCAATGGGAGAGGGGAAAGCAGACTTAGCCGGGCCGGGCCGGGCCTCAGCCTCTCGGGTCGCACCCACAGAGCATTCACCTGAGCTTCCTTCGCACCGTACCACCCTACTCCCACCAGTCCAGCGTCTGGTTTGAGATGATGCGAGTCTACAACTGGAACCATATCATCCTGCTGGTCAGCGATGATCACGAGGGCCGGGCAGCACAGAAGCGCCTGGAGACGCTGCTGGAGGAGCGTGAGTCCAAGGTGAGGCCCTAGCCCTGAAGAGGTCCTTGTCCAGCAGGAGCAGGCGGGCCATGCCATGTCTGTGGCTCCTTGTGAACACTCTCTTTCCATCCTGCATGCTCAGCACCACTGCGTCTGGCGGCGCCCGCCCCGGCCTGTCCTCGGCTCATTTCACTTGCTTTTGCCATTAGTCGAAATCTCCTTCGTGTCAGTCCCTGCTGCGCGAGGGCTGGACCACCTGGAGCTCCGCAAACACCCCTGCCCCGCCCCCCGCCAGCCCCGCCCCCCGCCAGCCTCAGGCCTCCCTGGCCCCAGCTGATGCCCCATTTAGACTCAGCTCAGGACCGGCTCAGCCCCTCTCTGCCAGATGCCAAGTCCCATCTACCTTTCAGGAACACCGTGTCTCCTCCCCGGAGCACTGGGATACAATCCACATCCTCAGAGAGATCACATCCTCTAAAAGCCTGCTGTCTCCCGGCTGCCCCTGGCCCTAGTTGAAGCCCCGCTCATCTGCAGCCCCATCTCCACCTTCACTACTCAGGCTCACACTGTGTCCCTACCTCCCTCCCACCTCAGGGCTTAGCTCTGTATCCCTCAAGGGACTATGTAGACACCGATCTCAGGATACACATACACTTACATCTCGGCCTGGCCCCCAGTGTGTGGAACTGCCAGAGACCCGAGCTAGGATTTGAGGTAGAGGGGGTCAAAGTGACCCCTATGCCCTTCCTTGCCAACACCCATGTCGGCCTCATAAGGACCTGGCCCATGACCCCCCCCCCCCGCCGTCCCAGGACACAGAGCACCAAGAAGCAGCTGGTTGGTGCTTTTCAGGGAGCAGAGAGGAGGAGGCTCAGGCTGGGGAGGGGCCCCAAAAGACAGATGGGGGAGGATGGGTGGGAGCATTTCTGCCTGCAAAATCATAGCTGGCCTCATCATACTTAGCACCAACCATTGTCCCCACACCCAAGGTGCCATAGGCCTCTGGGGGGAGTAGAGGGCATGGGTCGGGGTGAGAGTTGAGGATAGAGACAGGCCCAGGGTGAATCTTTTAGGGTGATCCATTGAGTCTGGGAAGGAGGGCTGGTTATTAGCACCAAGGACTCTGCCTCCCTGCAGATAGTTCTACTCTCAGCATCTAGCAGGTTCCTTCAGACTTCTGCTGTGTCCGTCAAATCCACATGTACTATCAACCTACCCACATGTTCATCAGCCTGACCCCTGCACACCCAACCACCTGTTCACAGACCCGCACGTGCGCGCACGCACGCACACACGCACGTGCACGCGCTCACACACACACACACACACACGCACGTGCACGCGCGTGCACGCACACGCACTGCTATTCGGTCCTTGGGTATTTTAGCGGCACACCACACCTTTTGGAAAGACAGACCTCAGTCATCTCTGCGCATGTCTGTGCTGCACAAGAGGATCGTATACAAGTGCTTCCTCTGTGACCCGGCTCACGCTCACTTGGAACCACAAACTTAAACACTTATTCACGTACACATGCACACACGCATGCTTAGACTACACTGCCTGCCCTTGTATCACTGACTGTCATAGATTTACCTTCTGTGCCAGGAGTGTATCACCTCTGTAGGCATACATATACCCACCCAGTCTCGGACACTATTGTGGGCATTTGGGGGTGAGCATTCCGGTCAGTGAGAAGAGAGCAGGAGGGAGGAGGAGGGGAAGGAGTGGGAGGGTGATAGAGACAGGGCCCTGCAAGCTGCTCCTCTTTCACTAAGAACTGATGCGGGTGAGGGTGGGTACTGCTGGGACCACACAGCAGGTGCATGACAGGGGTGGGGGTGGCTTGCGGGAACCTCCAGGGTGGTGTGGACAGGGCTGCCCTCTCTTCTGAAAAAGACTTTCCAAGAGTATAGCTCCAAGGCAGGGAGCCTCTGTGGCCCTTGCCCCTGTGTCACCCCCCCAGCTCCACCCCTGTCCCTAGCCCCACCCCGGGTCTCGGTGTTTGCGAGCTCCAGGTACGTGCCCGTCTGCAGACGTGCCGAGGAGGTGGTGTGATTGCTTTAGCGCCGTCATTTTCAACCGTTTATAATCTTCTTCTGTGTCTGCATATTTTCTCTGTGCACATTATTCATCAGAGTAAAAAAAGGAACTATGAAAACCTCGACCAACTGTCCTATGACAACAAGCGCGGACCCAAGGTATATATGCATGGACGTGCACGCCACCCACCGACTAGCGAGCCCTGGCCTGCGGTGCCTCAGCCACTGGGTGCTTTCTGGCCCCACCGCGCCGAGCCGAGCCGCAGGCCTGAGCAGTGAGGAGAGGCAGGTGGTGAGGCAGGCAGCAGGCAGGCAGGAGAGGGGCAGGGGTGGGCGGTGTGGGTGCCCATGGCCCACCCGCCGTGACCCTGGCCCGCATCCTCAAGACAAGCACGGTCACAGGAGGCGCTGCTCTGGGAAGTGCATGAATCTCCAGGTCCGCCAGGGTTTCCTAGCGGAACCCAGGGAGGGAGCCTGCCCACCTGGTCACTTCAGAGTCTGGGCCGCTCCTATAGGAGCAAGAGGAATCAGGTCTGAGCTGAGATCTCCCAAGGTTTTGGAAAAGTTAGCCCCATCTCTGTTCCGAGTTGCATTCCAAAACTTTTCTATTTCCTGTTCGCTGCACGTCTCTTTCTAAGTCTCCGTTCACTTCAGCTTGCATGCTCAGAGCAAAAATAAATAAATTAAATTAAATTAAAAAATAAATAAAAAGAAACGAAAAACAAAAAACCGAGGACAGGAGTGAGATGGAAAACAGACCTGGAGAAAGCAGATTGAGAGAAGAGCAGAGCTTGAGTGAGCACAGGACATCCAGCAGGCTGAAGAAGAGACAGGCAGCAAGGACAGGTCACACAGAGAGGAGAGTGAGGAGGCCAGCGCACAGTGCAGGTGGCAAGGACAGGCCACTGCGGCTCTAGCTAAGCCGCCTCGGGGTTTCTAGCAGCTTTGGCCCAACTCTTGCCACTGAGGCACAATGTTTCCTTTCCCAACTACTTGCTAATGCTCCTGCTCATACCACAGGCAGAGAAGGTGCTGCAGTTTGACCCAGGGACCAAGAATGTGACGGCTCTGCTGATGGAGGCCCGGGAACTGGAGGCCCGGGTCATCATCCTTTCTGCAAGGTGAGTAGGCTGGCTTCCTCAGCTCATCCTTGTGATTCTGCCTAGGACCCAAGGCCGCCATCTAGGCTAGGTTTGGGGCACTATTGGGCAAAACAAGCTTCAATTCGAGAAACAAAAACAAAACAAAACTTCACTTGGGGATGGAGAGATGGCTCATTGGGTAAGAGCACTGGCTGATGACTAGGGTTCAGTTCCCAGCACTCACTTGTAGGGAACTGTCTGTAGCTTCACTTCCAGGTCACTTGGCACCCTTACCTAGATATACACACAGGCAAAACACCAATGATGTAAAATAAAAATCTTTAAAAATATAAAGATTGGGTTGGAGAGATGACTCAGTAGTTAAAAGCACTGGCTGCTCTTCCAGAGGTCCTGAGTTCAATTCCCAGCAACCACATGGTGGCTCGAAACCATCTGTAATGGGATCCGATACCCTCTTCTGGTGTGTCTGAAGACAGCTAGAGTCCTCATAGATGTAAAATAAATAAATAAATGATTCTTTTTTTTTTTTTTTTAAAATAAGATCTTTACCAAGGAGAGCTGTACTCTATCCCACCTTTTTCTTTCTCTCCTGGAACCTAGCCAACTCCCCGTCCTCTGTTCATTCCTTCCTAGGCTCTCCCCCTTTTACTGTAGAATATAACCATTTGCCATTTACCCTAAACTCAGCTTTGGGGGTTGGAGCTACAGTGCTAAGAGGCCCATAGACTGGGAGACATAGCTATATAAATATTCTAAGGATTAAGGACAGAGAATGAGCACAGCAAAAGTCACATGCGGGTGGACAGTTGAGCCAAACCCACTGATGAGAACTCATGAAAAACAAGCTGGTCCTGGACAGGGCCTGCCTCCTGGCCCATTTCAATATTGTGAAAGTGTAGACAGTAAAATCTCCCTATTCACAAACAACTAGGATTTCTGGTAAAGGGGAAGACTGGAGCCTAAGACCCGTGGAAAGGAAAAATGGGAGCATAGCATGGCTGTCCTAGGGACAGCAGAGAGGTCCAGGTGGGTCCAGTCCATCGTCTGCCCAGCTCTGCTGTGTTCCAGTAGGAACCACCCCAAATCCTGTTGTCCTGCTGGCAGGAAAGGGACAACTGTGTTCAGGTTCCAGATAGATATCAATTTGCAGATTTAATCAACAGACTGCCTCTCTATACATAACCAGATGTACACTGCCCATTGGTCACAGATTGCAGGGTAGGGCAGTCAGGACCCAGCCTGGAAAGCAGACCATGTCTTCACTCAGATGGCAGGGCTAGAACTTGCTGCCCCACTCTGAGGGTGATAGATGAGGGTCAGATGTGGTGTTGAATAATATCTACAACTTCATCACCTCCCCCCAGGAGCATCAGGAAGCAGGTGCCTATTGTCCCATTACCAGTACACACACACTGTGGCAGGCACGCAGTAATGCACAGCCACACTGCAGAACCACACACGTTGTGGCAGGCACACACAGTAATGCACAGCCACGCTACAGAGCCACACATGCTGTAGCAGGCACACAGTAATGCACAGCCACGCTGCAGAGCCACACACGCTGTGACAGGCACGCAGTAATGCACAGCTACGCTGCAGAGTCATGGACCACTTGTCTTTGCTTTTCCTCTAACTCGGTGCTTCTTAACCTGCCTAACGTCAAGACCCTTTAATACAGTTCCTTATGTTGTAATGATCTCCACTGGAAAATTATTGCATTGCTACCTCATAACTGTAATTTTGCTACTGTTATATAAACTATAATGTAAATATCTGATATGAAGGGTATCTGATATGCGACCCTGAGAGGGGTATTAATCCACAGGCTGAGCACCATTGATTCTAACTGCATACTTCAGGTGAGGAAGGTCCAGGGCTCCTCAAGAATGGATTCAAAATGCATCCAGTGAACTACGGATGCTGTGAGCTACGGATGCTGCTCGGTTGCTCAGAGCACCTAGCTTGCATTAACAGCACCCTAGGTCCAATCTTCAGCACCACATAGAACCAGGCATGACGGTGCATACCTGTAATCCCTGCACTCCAGAGGCAGAAGGGTCAAGAGTTCAAGATCATTCTCAACTACCTGGCAAGTTCAAGGCCAGCTCTGTCCACATGAGATCCAATCAGAGGGAGGGAGAGAGGAAGGGAGAAATATGTTCAGAAAAGAGAGCAGGGCCGAGAAGGCTCTTGGAAAGCGAGCTCAGCCCTGGCTGACCAAGGAAAGCCTTGCTCAGGAAAAGCCCCGCCACGCCCCCATTTTCTGATTGTTTATACTTCTATTACAGGGCTTGAGAGTGATTTGTTCAGTTTGTTCGGGCCGGGCAGTGGTGGCACATGCCTTTAATCTCAGGAGGCAGATCTCTGAGTTCAAGGCCAGCCTGGTCTACAGAGTGAGTTCCAGGACAGCCGGGGATACACAGAGAAACCCTGTCTCAAAAAAACAAAAACAAACAGACAAACAAAAACAAACAAAAGAAAAAAACCTGTTCGGGATGTTGGGCAGATGAGTAAATGAAGCAGTCCTGCCAGAAGACATTCCTGAGCCATCCTCTTAAAAACTACCTACTCTCTGTTAGGCCTTCTGTAAGAGGCAAAGCCAAGTACAGCTGCTTGACTTCCATCTTACAATGACAGCAAATAAGACACAAGGCAGAGGACAACCATTCACAAAGTCCCACCACACCCAGGCCCCAGCAGAAGAGTGGACGGCTGCCACTTCCTGACTAGTAATTTCTAGTACTAACCACTGCAGCTGGAAGGCGTCTCCCCTTTCTTGGGACACAGGGCAAGAAGGGCCTCCTCCATGTTGATGACCCAAGGGTTAAAGACAGGCTTGCCAAATATGGCTCTATCAAAGAAGTCATTGGGCCGGGCCTGGTGGCGCAGGCCTTTAATCCCAGCACTTGGGAGGCAGAGGCAGGCGGATTTCTGAGTTCGAGGCCAGCCTTGTCTACCAAGTGAGTTCCAGGACAGCCAGGGTTATACAGAGAAACCCTGTCTCGAAAAACCAAAAAAAAAAAAAAAAAAAAAAGAAGTCATTGGAAGAAGGGTGGTGGTTAGAGATACTGACATGAATTTGAGCTGTCTGGACACCACCCACAGTACAAACATGCACACACCAGCATGCACCAAATTCCTACCATTATAGCCCACATGAATATACTGTATGTTACATGTATATTGAGTTATAGCCACAATTCACAGTGCTTTTTAAATCTCAAATAGCCTGTGAAACCTCAAACTTATGCATGCCAAGCGAGTAAAGCCCCCTGGCTGAGCACCCTAGCCCTCCCCACACTTCAGCCCCTTCCTCACCACAGAGTTTGTTTTCTGGACTTCATTTGTCTACAGGATGCACAAACTCATCTGCGGAGCTTTTTGTCTTTATTTTCCTCACCCTGTCTTCACTAGTGTCACTATCTCTGTAAAATGGTCAGATGAGGTTTGATGGATTGATCAGACCTCTTGTCTATAACCATTTCATTGACCACCGCCATCCCACCAAGTGACATTGTATAGATCTGGGCTGTGTTGGGAAGATGGGGTTCTTTGTCAGATATGATGGGTATAGCTGATGTCAGATATGTTCCTGGGCATGTGTGCTGCTAGGTGATCCCTCCCATGCTCAGTGCACAGCACCTCTGTCACATATTATTTTTGGTTCATTTGTTTGTTTTGAGAAAGAGCCCCTCTATGTCCTTGAACTTGTTGTGTAGACCAGGCTGGCCTTGAACTTGTGGAGAGTTGCCTGCCTCTACCTCCCATGTGATGGGATTAGAGTCATATGCTACCACATTTGGTTCTGGCATATATTCTTGTTGAAGTACTACCTAGGTTAGTGTGTGTATGTGTGTGTGTGTGTGTGTGTGTGTGTGTGTGTGTGTGTGTGGTGTATGTGTGTGTGTGGTGCTTACATCACCAACAGCATAGTCATTTAGAGCATTTATTTTGGTTAATTAATCATTCAGAAAGTTTCTAGCAGACTTCTCAGGGAACTGAGGATTTTCTTGGTTATGAACTAACTGGTATAAAAAGAAGCCAGTAGGGCTGGAAAGATGGCCTGGTGCTCACAGAGGGCCTGAGCTTCGTTCTCAGCACCCACAGGTCCCTTCTTAACTCCAATTCTAGGAGATCTGACACTGTCATCTGACCGCCACAGGCACTAGGCACATAGATGCATGGAGACATCACTAATACACATAAAATAAATTCGAGATAACATTTTTAACAAGGAAAAATAACCCAATATCAGGTAATCCACTTGGCTTCACTGTAACTTTCAAACATGCACTGTAGAACTAAAGTGCCAGTCATAGTTGAGCCTTGAACAGAAGAGTCTGACAACTGCAGGGTAAGAACAGAATCCTCACTAGCTAAGGGAGTCTAGTGAAACCCCAGAATCATGGCTATGACCTGACAGCTCCATTCTCAGGCTACTAGGTCCCCTGTTTCACTATCCAGAGGAATTACTTATGAAGACACCTCACGCACATATGACATGTCCTTGTAAAGTGAGGCTTGTGTCGGTGGCCCTGGCCTTGGATGTCAAAGGCTTATACCTACCCTAGGAGCAGTCACTTCTGCCCAATAATCTCTTCAGGATGCTCAGCTTAGCAACTAGAGCACTGGGTGTTACTCAGCCCAGAGCCCCACCTTGTCGTTTCACAGCCTCGAACACAGAAGCCCACATGGCCTGTGGCTTGCCTAGAGCTTACTGGGTCACAGGTGTTAGAGCGGACTACCCAGGCACAGACCCTGCCCTGCCACTTATCGCTATGTAACCTGACCTTTTAAATGTCTTCCTGTAAGGAGGCTGAGATGGTTCCAGCATAGTGTTTGGAGCACAGAGCACGTGCCCAACAATGAGCCATCAAGAGT
>NC_034592.1:12470887-12473936 GCF_900095145.1 Mus pahari | reverse complement strand
AAAAAAAAAAAAAAAAAAAAAAAAAAAAAGAGTTCGGGAAGTCATCTTGTACCCTATCCCTGCCTCCTAAAGGCAGGAGTCCAGCAACTTAAGACTGGAAAGGCCCTGGGTCCAGCCGGTTCTCCGGTACAGACCTCCCGGTCTGGCCGCAGAAAGGGTTGTGGGCATAGGCACCCAGAGCACAGGAGAGGGAGAAGCTGTGGTCGGGATAGGGAGACCTGGAGTCCTGGCTCGTCACTCGGGTCTGCCCCACAGCGAGGACGACGCTGCCACCGTATACCGCGCAGCTGCGATGCTGAACATGACTGGTTCTGGGTACGTGTGGCTCGTGGGGGAGCGCGAGATCTCTGGGAACGCCCTGCGCTACGCTCCTGACGGTGAGTGCTGGGCTGTGGGGTCGCCTGGGACTGTAGGCCTGTCCAGTCTATAAGCTGCAGGGTCCCGCGCAGGCATCATCGGACTTCAGCTAATCAACGGCAAGAACGAATCGGCCCACATCAGTGACGCTGTGGGCGTGGTGGCACAGGCAGTTCACGAGCTCCTAGAAAAGGAGAACATCACTGATCCGCCGCGGGGTTGCGTGGGCAACACCAACATCTGGAAGACAGGACCACTGTTCAAGAGGTGGGCGGGGTTGCTCTCAGTACGTGGGTGGAGTCATCGTTTAGGTGGAGGAATGAGCTGTTCTTAAAGAGGAGCAGGGCTCACTCTTCCAGGGGTGGTCCAACCGGTTGTATCTAGGACATGCTATATGGTTAGTCACCTCCATCGCAAATCCATATTCTTAGCACCACATTTTCTGCCTTTATTGTGATAACCATCCCCTTTCTCACCACTGCCCTTACCTCCTCCGCTGTCACTGAAGTTGTGGCTGCCTTCACTTCTCCATGCCTTCCTGCCCATTCTGCAGATTTTATTTCACTTCCCACAGTGCTTGGTGCTCCAAAAGGAAGTTCTTGCTGCAGGTGGAGCCTGGGATGTTCTAAGAACACAGAAATTCAGAGTAGGCATCCAAGGACAATAGAGATTCAAGGCTGACCAAGGGAATGGCTGCAGAATCCCAGTGTCACTGTCAACAGTTTCCCATGTATCTGTGCAGTTACAGGCTAAATACACATGTCATTGAATGCACAGAAACTCAGAGGGACATGACATATGTATGCCACAAGCACACTCATAGGGGTGACCTATACTTCAGTTGCGTGCACACAGGCTCACTGATATGCTCCTTTGAGCAAACATACACAGGCAAACCACCCAGAGGCTAGAGCTAGGTACGGGCTCCATCTACTTCCCCCATTTGATGGCAAATGGGTCTGAAGTTCTCTGGGCTTCTGCCTTCCCTGTAAAACCAGGATGGCAGCTATGACAACCACTTGTCCTAATCCAGAGACGTCTCTGACATGGTTTCAGATACAGTGGCTGTGCTGTCCATCTGGTGCTGGCAGGCAGACACCATGTCCTCCCCTCTGGCTGAGGAGCTACCATCTGCTAATCTTTCCTTTCTTGAGACTAGGGCAGAGGAATGAGATCTTGGGCCACTTGGAAGCCAATAAGAGCAGGTGTTCTTGATAAGTTTAAGCTATCCTCTCTTCCCAGGGTGCTGATGTCTTCCAAGTATGCAGATGGAGTGACTGGCCGTGTGGAATTCAATGAGGATGGAGACCGGAAGTTTGCCAACTATAGTATCATGAACCTGCAAAACCGCAAGCTGGTGCAAGTGGGCATCTACAATGGTACCCATGTAGGTGGGGGTCATGAGGGGGTGGGGGCTGGGGCCTTAGGGTCCTGGGGCCAAGACCCCTGCGTGGCCACCCTCCATCTCATACTCCCACCCCCAGGTCATCCCAAATGACAGGAAGATCATCTGGCCAGGAGGAGAGACGGAGAAGCCTCGAGGATACCAGATGTCCACCAGACTAAAGGTGGGGGCCCCACATTCCCCAACATTGCCATCCGCAATGCTTCATCTGTTCCTTCAGGCCAGGAGGAAAGGGGATGAGGTCACAGCACAGACAGAGGGGATGGAGGCTGTGCCAGCACCTGGCTCTGGCACGCATGGCAGAGGAAGCAGGAGTGGAGGTGGGGGAGGAAGAGCAGCGCTCTCTGCCCAGCAGGGTCTTTGTGGTGCTCTGTCCTGGCCCAGCTCTAGTCCAAGGAAGAACTGGCAGAGGCAGAGGGACAGTGGGTGGGTGCTCTGGGTCCCAGTGCAGAGTTTAGCTTAGAACTTGCTGTCTCAAGTGTCCCATCTCTCCTTGGGCACCCAGGAACCCCTTCTTAAGCTGGCTTCTTCCTGTATAGTCTCTTTACCTCAGCCTGATTTAAACTTTCCTTGGGTTCATCCATGGACCCCTCCTAAGGGCTATTCTGAGAATTCCTCTTCATGTTGAGCCACAGTGCTCCCAGCTCTGGTACTGTGGATCACCAAAGGCAGCCTCTGCAGTGCCAAGTGCCGTGCCACCCTTCTCTTAGTGCCACCCTTCTCTTAGTGCCACCCTTCTCTTAGTGCCTTTGTCAAATGTCTCAGCCCTGCTAACTCTCTGAGCACACCCCTGCAGTGGGGGTTTATTCCCCAGTAAGTACCTGCCTGCCATTCTCACAGGACAGTGAGAGTGTCGCCTTGCGAGGCCTGTGTGGTAACTGTTTGCAGTTCAGGCACCTAGTGTTGAAAAGTGTGAGAGTGCTGGGAGGTGGTGGCATGTCCCTTTAATCCCAGAGGCAGAGACACACAGTTCGAGGCCAGCTTGGTCTACACAGCTTATTCCAGGACAGCCAGGGCTACACAAATGAACCCTGTCTTGAAAAGCCAAGGGGGAGGGAGAGAGATGGCTCAGCACTTAGGAGTATTGGCTACTTTTCCAGAGGTCCTGAGTTCAATTCCCAGCAACCACATGGTGGCTTGAAACCATCTGTAATGGGATCCAGTGCCCTCTTCTGGTGTGTCAGCAACCAGAAGAAAGAAAGAAAGAAAGAAAGAAAGAAAGAAAGAAAGAAAGAAAGAAAGAAAGAAAGAAAGAAAGAAAGAAAGGAAGGAAGGAAGGAAGAAAGA
>NC_034592.1:12467650-12468817 GCF_900095145.1 Mus pahari | reverse complement strand
AGAGAGAGAGAGAGAGAGAGAGAGAAGAAAAGAAAAGAAAAGAAAAGAAAAGAAAAGAAAAGAAAAGAAAAGAAAAGAAAAGAAAAGAAAAGAAAAGAATGCCAGGCAACGGTGACACACACTTTAATTCTGTCACTCAGGAGGCAGAGGCAGGAACAGATAAATCTCTGTAAGTTCGAGGCCAGTCTGGTCTACAGAGCAAGTTTCAGGACAGCCAGGGCTACACAGAGAAACCTTGTCTTGAAAAAGGCAAACAAACAAACACAAAGCAACAAAAGAAAACAACAAACAGGGGCTGGAGAGATGGCTCAGGGGTTAAGAGCAGAGGTCCTGAGTTCAATTCCCAGCAACCACATGGTGGCTCACCATGGGATCTGATGCCCTCTTCTGGTGTGACAGAAGACAGCCACAGTGTATTCACATAATAAAATAAATAAGTCTCTAAAAAACAAACAGAATGCTGTGGTGGTAGGATATACCTTTAGTCCTTGTATTCAGGAGGCAGAGTGGGGTGGAGCTCTGTCAGTTCAAGGCCAGCATGGGGGTCAGCATGGTCTACAAAGCAAGTTCCACATCATCCAGAACTACACAGCCAGAGCTACGTAACCAGAGCTACAAGATCCTGACTCAAAAATCAAAAACAAAAACAAAAACAAAAACACGGTCGCATGGGGGGACTTGTAACTAGCCCAGTGGGTCGCATGAATGTGGATCCCAGCACCCATGTAAAAGTCTGGACATGGTTACACACTGTGCCCATTATAGCCCTGTCCTTGGTAGAAGGAGCGGGCAGAGACAGGTTGGTCACTAAAGCTGGCTAACTAACCAACACAGCCAGTTAATGTACTCCAAGATTAGAAGAAAGCTTGTCTCATGAGGGCTCCCTGACAAGCCAATCTAGCATACATGGCAGGTTCAAGGCCACTGAGAAACCCTGACTCAGAAAAAAAGTATACTTTACAAATGACATCCAAGGTTGCCCTCTGGCTGAATCCACATAAGTGTGCACACAGACATACACATACATACAAAAATAACTAATAGAAAGATGATAGGGAGAGAGAGAGAGAGAGAGAATGAGGCTCCTTTGATCTTATTAGTTATCTCACCTAACTTTTAAAGAAAAAGAACAAATATTTCTTATCTAAAAACAAACAAACAAAAAAT
>NC_034592.1:12430912-12467308 GCF_900095145.1 Mus pahari | reverse complement strand
GCAGATTTCTGAGTTCAAGGCCAGCCTGGTCTACAAAGTGAGTTCCAGGACAGCCAGGGCTACACAGAGAAACCCTGTCTCGAAAAAAACAAAACAAAACAAAAAATAATAACAATAAAATAATAGTGATAATGATAACAATAATAAAAAACAGTGGGACTGGAGAGATGATTCAGTGGTTTAGAGCCCTGGCTCTTCTCCCATAGGACACAGGTTCAAGTCCCAGTACCCACACAGTAGTTCACAACCATCTGTATCTATAGTTCCAGGGGATCTAATGTTCTTTCTGGCCTCTGTGGGCACTGTATGCACCTGGAGTACAAACATGTATGCTAGCAAAACACCCATACACTTAAAATAGAAATAAATAAATCTTTAAAGTAAAATAAAATAAGGGCTAGTAATATATTCTCTCAGAGGTTAAGAGTACTTGTTGCTCTTCCAAAGAAACTGGGCTCAGTTCCCAGCACCCACATGGTAGTTTATAACTATATGTAACTTCAGGTCCAGGGGATCTGACGCCTCCTACTGGTTTCTGTGGACCTCTGCATGTATATGATACACAGACATACACTGAGGCGCACACACATAAAATAAAATAAAAGATAAATATATAAGTAATAAAAGTGATAGAGAAGACATGGGGCATTATCCTCCGTCCTCTGTGTGCATTTGCTCATATATGTGAATACACGGGAACACATACAAACATATAAACATGCCTAGAAGGTAGTTTTTTAAAAGATGAGGATCAAAGACTGAAGGCTACATGCCAGTGGAGGCCAGGGTGGCTTTGGAAAGGACACGGCCGTTCTGCCCCCTGATTGGTCAGAGAGAGCGCCTGGTGCACACTTCTTGCACAGTAGCACTATGATAGAATAATGTATAAGCTGCAGCCTGAGAGAAAGGGACCACAGGAGAGGACGCAGTGCTGCAGGATGCATTTTGGATGAGTCAGGGCAGGTGGCTGTAGAAGTCTGTGCCCCGCCTCGGCATCACCACCACCTGGGGACAGCCTCTGTCCCCAAGGGCGGCAGGCAAGCAATGCCAGCCATGTCAGAAGGATGTGGACTTACTGAAAATCAGAGGGAGGCTTTAGGCTTGGTATTTAATGCAGTACTGGAAAACGAAGAAGAGGGTTGCTGCATGCTGTGAAGCCAGCACCTGGAGATGACCAAGGTCAGGTGGCCCTGGCTAGTTCTTATCTTTCTGTGCAGATAGTGACAATCCACCAAGAGCCCTTCGTATATGTCAAGCCCACAATGAGTGACGGCACATGCAAAGAGGAGTTCACAGTCAATGGTGACCCTGTCAAGAAGGTGATCTGTACGGGGCCTAATGACACATCCCCAGGAAGCCGTGAGTACTAGGCAAAGTGTGGCAGGGTGAAAGGACTCCAAGTCAGGAACCCATGATTAATATTCCCTTACTGCCCACAGCACGTCACACAGTACCCCAGTGCTGCTATGGCTTCTGCATCGACCTGCTCATCAAGCTGGCACGGACCATGAATTTTACCTACGAGGTGCACCTTGTGGCAGATGGCAAGTTTGGCACACAGGAGCGGGTATGGAGTAAAGGGGCTAATGGGAGGGTCCTGTGAACTGATGGGAAAGTTTATGGGCTGGGTAGAGCCTTCTTGGGGGGGGGTGCTGGTGGTTGGAGCCAGGCCTTAGATGTGAGTTAGACCTGGAACAGGAGACTCACTCCCCATGTGCTAAGCCTACTATGGTACAGGAGTTCTTGTTCAAGGAGTTGCGATCATCCCATCTGCAGCCCCACCGGTTCTGTCTTGTTGCAGGTAAACAACAGCAACAAAAAGGAGTGGAATGGAATGATGGGAGAGCTGCTCAGTGGTCAAGCAGACATGATCGTGGCTCCACTGACCATCAACAATGAGCGTGCGCAGTACATAGAGTTCTCCAAGCCCTTCAAGTACCAGGGCCTGACCATTCTGGTCAAGAAGGTAGGCAGGGAGCAGGTGGGGATGGGATGGGGCATGGAAGGCCCAGGTGACACCGACCATTGGTCCCCTGCAGGAGATCCCTCGGAGCACCCTGGACTCATTCATGCAGCCCTTTCAGAGCACGCTGTGGCTGCTGGTGGGACTGTCAGTCCATGTGGTGGCCGTGATGCTGTACCTGCTGGACCGATTCAGGTGAGCACGTGCGGAGAGCCATGCCCCTGCGTGCGTGGGGGGGTAGAACTAGGCAGGGCTGCACAGAGCTGCCTCCCCTGCCCTCTCTCCCGCCTTCTCTTTGCCTTCCGCAGTCCCTTTGGCCGATTCAAGGTGAACAGTGAGGAGGAGGAGGAGGATGCACTGACCCTATCCTCTGCCATGTGGTTTTCCTGGGGCGTCCTGCTCAACTCTGGCATTGGGGAAGGTGAGGTTAAGCCCAGGGCCTGCAAGGCTGCCTTCCCAGCTTTCCAGGAACCAACCCAAGTCTCTGCCCACAGGTGCCCCCCGGAGCTTCTCTGCTCGTATCCTAGGCATGGTGTGGGCTGGTTTTGCCATGATCATCGTGGCTTCCTACACTGCCAACCTGGCAGCCTTCCTGGTGCTGGATCGGCCTGAGGAGCGCATCACAGGCATCAATGACCCCAGGGTGAGGCCTCCGGACTGCAGGTTGGGGGAGGTCAAGAGGTTAAGAGGGGGTGTCTGTTTCTTGTGGAGCTTGGGGAGCAGCTACAAGTTGAGGTCTCTGTCCCTGCAGCTCAGAAACCCCTCAGACAAGTTCATCTATGCAACTGTAAAACAGAGCTCTGTGGATATCTACTTCCGGAGGCAGGTGGAGTTGAGCACCATGTACCGGCACATGGAGAAGCACAATTACGAAAGTGCAGCCGAGGCCATCCAGGCTGTGCGGGACAAGTGAGCAGGCAGACCAAGGGCCACCCTGGCTGGGGGGGGGGGCAGTAAAGGGACAGGCAAAGGGAAGCCCTCTCACCCAGCAAACCCAAGTGAAGATCGTCTTCTGCAGTGTGAGCAGGGTGGGGTGGACAGGCTATGTGGGGCTCCTTTGACCCTGACTCTGCCGGCAGCAAGCTCCATGCCTTCATCTGGGACTCAGCTGTGCTAGAGTTTGAGGCTTCACAGAAGTGTGATCTGGTGACCACGGGTGAGCTGTTCTTCCGCTCCGGCTTTGGCATCGGCATGCGCAAGGACAGCCCCTGGAAGCAAAATGTTTCCCTGTCCATACTCAAGTGAGTCTGCCCCATGCTGGAAACCTCTTCTCCCTTCTCCACTTTGCTCCAAGAGCCTCCCACAAAGTTGGGAGCCCCCAGTGCTCCAGTCACAGCACACCAAACTACTCCACCCTTGGCCTGACTGACCGCTGCTAACTAGATACTGTATCATGTGGTGCAACAGCCTTAAGAGGTTCCATTCCACCCAAACCAGGCATCAACCCCATGGGGGAGCCTTCCTATTACCAGCCCAGCCCAGGCTACTGACCTCCCCACCCTCACTTGGACTGCAAGTCCTGGTTCACAGTGGTGCCTCCCCTGTGAGTCCTGCCCACCCCCAGTCCCTCCCCCTGAGTGCCCCACCTATTCCCAGCCCCACCCCTGCTTCCAGCCTTGCCTTTCCTGTCCCTTTACTTACATAGGTCCCACGAGAATGGCTTCATGGAAGACCTGGATAAGACATGGGTTCGGTATCAAGAATGTGACTCCCGCAGCAATGCCCCTGCAACCCTCACTTTTGAGAACATGGCAGGTGTGCCTTTCATGCTGCTGTGATCCTGGGATGGAGTCTCTTGGGGCTTTAGCCTCTGGGCAGGCAGCTGAGGGTCCCTTCACACAGGGGTCTTCATGCTGGTGGCTGGAGGCATCGTCGCTGGGATCTTCCTCATTTTCATTGAGATCGCCTACAAGCGACACAAGGATGCCCGTAGGAAGCAGATGCAGCTGGCTTTTGCAGCCGTGAACGTGTGGAGGAAGAACCTGCAGGTAGGACAGGCCACCCTCCGAGGCCTGGCGTCCAGGGCCCCGCCAGGCCACGGCCCTACTCTATCCCTACAGGCCGTGGCACTGGCTCTGGCTCATGGGCAGGACTGGTGCTAGGAGCCATGGCCAGGGGCAGTGGTGAGTGTTCCCAAGGCACAGGGGCGGCACAGGCAGGGGCTGTCTGCAGGTGGCCACCCACTGCCAAGCTGGGACAAGGGAAGCCATGCACCCTGCTTCAAGCCTCTGCCTGGCCCCTCTGTCTCCAAGGTCAGCTACTGGCACCCAATCCATAGGAAGGCAAGCAGGCAGGGTAAGACAGGGGCCCTCCTGTGTTTAGCACGTGAACCTGAGATGCGTTATCCTTCTATCATCCAAGCACCTCTGACACCATCTGGGGACCCCTTTTCGTGCTGTGTCTCGTTTTGTGACTCCAGATCTAAATGCGGCCGATCTGCCTCAGGCCACATCCATGTGGATCTGTGGTTAGCAGGGGATGAGGCTGCACATGGGATGGTCAGAGTCCACCAGGGAAAGGGACAGGGTGGGCAGTGAGGCTCACACAGGCCTGAAGACTAGTGGCCAATGGTCAGGTTCCGATTCACTTGTCTCTTCTCTTTCTCTGGGTGTCTTCCTGGAGCTGTGTCCTGAGCTGGCATTAACATTGCTATGAGGGCTATGGGCGAACAGGGCTACTGGAGCCCCCATACCTCTCATCCACCCATTCTTGCTTTTGGCCCTACAGGTCCCCTGGGGACCTGGCCACAACTGTCCAGGGCCATGCTGGCCATCAGACTCCAGGCCAGCGTCCCCGGATCTGCCTCTGTCTATCACTCCAACTCCAACAGGACACTTCCTCGGGTCCTTGGCCCTTGCCTGGTGTGTGCCCTTTGGGGTCAGCAGCCTCTGAACAGACAGGCTGGTGTGGCCTGAGGGGAAGCTCTTCCTGTCCTCAGAGGCTCTTCCTCCTCAGGATGCCTCTAAGCCAGGGTCACCCAGGAGCCAGGGAGCCAGGCGGACATCCCAGGAAGAGTGCCGTCAGGACCCCCAAGCCCAGACCCAGCACAAGCAAGGACAGGCCCAACCCCGGGCAGAAGAGGCCACTCTTGAAAGTCTGGCTGTTGGTCCACCTTTTCAGCACAGTGAGGCAGGCAGGAGTCGGGGCCTGAGTGACCTGCCAGGCCTGGCAGCGGCCCCAAGGAGCAGGCAAGGGCAGGTGTGGCCGCCACCCTTAGTTGTCTAATCGCTTATACATATTCATTTTAGGATAGAAAGAGTGGTAGAGCAGAGCCCGACCCTAAAAAGAAAGCCACATTTAGGGCTATCACCTCCACCCTGGCCTCCAGCTTCAAGAGACGTAGGTCCTCCAAAGACACGGTAAGGGGAAGCACCCCAGTCCCGCGTCTCTGACTCCTCCCTTGCCCCATGTCTGTCTCCCTCTCCCTTACCATCCCACCCCTGCCCCCATCTCCAACCCTGGCCATCTGTGCCAAGTCAGTCCTTCACCCACCCTCCACCCACGAAAGGGCGCTGTCCTTTAGAATGCTCCAGACCCGTCCTCACACCCTCACTGGTCCTCAGCTTCCCCATGTGTCTCCACGTTAGTCTGCCCACCTCTCTCCCCATGCCATGACCCACACACCATCTGGAAGCTGTGTCATGTTGTTGGTCAGTCAGTCAGCCTCACTGCCTCTCTGGGCTACCCGGACCCTGGGAACCAGAGTAGCCCTGTCCCAGGCTGCCCCTGCCAGGAGGCCACACCACGTCTGTTTCATCCCTGTTTCTCCACACGGGGCTTGATGCTTTCATTCTTGCCCTGCAACAGCCCTGCAGGGTGTAGCTGTGATGTCCCATCCGTCCGTCTGTCTGGCCACTGGCCCCGCCCCCCAGACACCTGTCTCACCTGTCTCACCAGAGCCATGCGTGTTGCATCTTCCATGTGGTCTCTGTGTGGGCCGGGGGCTGGGGGCCGGGCCTGGGTCCATCTGGGTGGACGACTGGGGCCTAGCATTGGCATTGACCCTTGGTTACAGGGAGACTGTCAGGTGGGGAGTGGGGTGTTGCCATGTTGAACAGGTCCCTGATGGAGGTGTGGCAGCAGCACCCGGGTGACCTGAGCACGGATAGGGTGTTCTGGAAAGTCCTGGGGCCTGAGCACCTGAGGCCAAACAGGTTCTCAGGAGGAGGCCCAGGGAGGGGAGGCTAAGACCTGTGCCTCAACCCTAACCCCCAAGCACGCCACGGGCCACTGTCAGAGCCAGGCCTTCTGCCTGCAGAGCCTTGGGCAGCACGTCACGTCACTGCACCAGAAGTACATGCTCATAGGAAGTCCTCCAGTGAGCTCGCTTTTTGCTAGAGTCACCCTGATCCTACGAAGTTACCCTCTAGCCCACAGGGAGCCCTCTAACCAGTGGGGACTGTCACCCACAAGGGGCTTGTGTCCCATGAGGAATCTGGATCTGTAGTTACGCTCCTATGCCCAGGAAGAAAGGCACACTGACAGGATGTGGCACAAAGCAAAATGCCAGGTTGACAGTACTAGGGAGCTCCAGAGAGACCCACAAGGCCTGGCTGCTCAGCTCTGCAAAGGCCTTGGCTCAGAAAGAGTGGACGGAGAGTAAGGATCTGTGGTTTGCACCAACCTGAGGCTCCAGGAGCTGCTGGTACAAACACTATCTTCAGGGTCACCCAGACCAGGGAAAGTGGGCAAGGTCTAAGTTACAAGGTTGGAACCAGAGTCCCCACAAGGAGGCGCAGGGGTGGAAGAGCAGGGCCAGGGGAGCTGTGGGCTGGAATCTGTGTGGGGAGGGGGAAATCTGACAGAGAAGAAAATCTGTGCTTTTGGGGCCAGGGGCCCATAATGGGGAAAGTTCAAAAGTCCTGCAGGTGGCAGGTCATTTTCAGTGGATGTCACTAAGTCTTGGGGCTCCATCTGGAGCTGGCCAGGTACAACTCAGAGATCTACGTGGTTCCTTTCTGGGGCCTTGCTCTCAGTTCAATCTTTACCTGAGCCTCCCGGGGCACCAGGGACCCGTTCTTCTGGGCCATCTGGAGCTGGCCCCACCCTGTAGGGTTGGCCTCTGGGGACTGGGTGGGGGTGGGAAGCCCAGCTTCCACCCTGCCTCTGGGGCTGGGTGCTGTAAAGAGGGAGGCCTGGGAGGGGGCTCCTTTGGGTGGGGTGGGGTCGGTCCAGCTGCTGAGATCCTTGGCCCCTGTCCTGTGGCCGGTCCGGGCCAGGGCAGCACTGGGCGCTCAGGGCTGGGATCCCTGGTGGCCGGCGGGGCCAGCAGGTATTGATTGTTGGTTCTTATTTATAGAGCACCGGGGGTGGACGCGGCGCTTTGCAAAACCAAAAAGACACAGTGCTGCCGCGACGCGCTATTGAGAGGGAGGAGGGCCAGCTGCAGCTGTGTTCCCGTCATAGGGAGAGCTGAGACGCCCCGCCCGCCCTCCTCTGCCCCTCCCCCGCAGACAGACGCACGGGACAGCGGCCTGGCCCACGCAGAGCCCCGGAGCACGACGGGGTCGGGGGAGGAGCACCCCCAGCCTCCCCCAGGCCGTGCCCGCCTGCCCGCCGGTCGGCCGGCTGGCCGGTCCACCCTGTCCCGGCCCCGCGCGTGCCCCCGACGTCGGAGCTAACGGGCCGCCTTGTCTGTGTATTTCTATTTTACAGCAGTACCATCCCACTGATATCACGGGCCCGCTCAACCTCTCAGATCCCTCGGTCAGCACCGTGGTGTGAGGCCCCCGGAGGCGCCCACCTGCCCAGTTAGCCCGGCCAAGGACACTGATGAGTCCTGCTGCTCGGGAAGGCCTGAGGGAAGCCCACCCGCCCCAGAGACTGCCCACCCTGGGCCTCCCGTCCTCCTGCTCTGCTGCCTGGCGGGCAGCCCCTGCAGGACCAAGGTGCGGACCAGAGCGGCTGAGGATGGGCCAGAGCTGAGCCGGCTGGGCAGGGCCACAGGGCGCTCCGGCAGAGGCAGGGCCCTGAGGTCTCTGAGCAGTGGGGTGAGGGGCCTAAGTGGCCCCGGTCGGAGGAGCCTGGAGCAGAAATGGCAGCCCCATCCTTCCTCCAGCCACTACCCCAAGCTACAGTGGGGGCCCATGGCCCCAGCTTGCTAGGTCACCCTCCACCCCTCCTCTAGCGCCTGCTCTCTGCAACCTGATTTCCACCTCTCTTTCTCTCTCTCTCTCTTTCTCCTGCTGCTCAATCCTCCCACGACCCTTCCCACCCCATTCACTGGGCTAGCTCTGACCTTGCCCAGGGCTAGCCTTCCCATTGCATTCACTGGGCTGGCTCCGACCTTTCCCAGGGCTAGCCTTCACTGCTCTAGTGGCAGCGCTTCCCAGGGGTGCTCTCTGGCTCCCAGATGTCTAGGGCTCCAGACTCCAAGAGGGCTGAGCCTTCTCTTCTGCCTGCAGCCACAATAGGCTTCCTCAGACGCTGGCTTGAGAGGAGCCCCGCACCTTGGGCACCAGGGAGTGCCATCTGCCTCCCAGTCCGGTGTCACTCACCCAACCTTGTACATGACTAGCTCTCCCAGTGTCCAAGCGCGTGCCTTCCCCGAGCCACTGGGGCGCAGCAGCGCACTGCCCCTCTGCCCCAGGGACACCGGGCGCGCATAGCCACCCCTAATCCCGGTATTCAGTGGTGATGCCTAAAGGAATGTCAGAAATTTTCCGGGTTTTGTCTATTGTTGACGCCTACAGGGAATGTGAAGGGAGGATCAGGGATTTGGGGAGAGTTTTCAAAGTACGGAGCACTCCAGGAGCGCTAGAAATAACCTGCAGTCCCCTTAAGCTTGAATAGCTGCTGTTGCAGGGCTCCCAGCATCCTCTAGGGAGGGTGGGCCCTCGGGGTCTAGCTGTCTCCTTAGTAAGTGGTGCACCGTGGTACGGCGGCGGCGGCGCCGTGCACCACAAGCAGTGAGCACGGAGCCCAATGCCAGGCAGATGGCCAAACTGGCAAGGAAAGAGACCGGCCCGAGAGCGTAGACCACCGCCAGGTCTCGCGCTGCTAGTGACTGAGTGCACTGTTTGAAGGCGGCATCCGGAAAGGCTGTCAGTAGGCTGAGCTTCTGTAGTCTTGGAGACACGCAGAGCAGGGTCTCAGTTTCTGCGGGACACAGGAGCGGCGTCAGAGGGCGGTAATTGCACCAAACATTATCCGTCCTGCGCCCCAGATGGCTCACCTGAGGCTGGACGCGGGTGCTTACGCAGCCAGCTGCAAAGGGGACGCAGCGCGCAACTGCACGTCCAGGGGTTGCCATGCAAGCGCAACACGTCGAGGGCAGGCAAGTTATTCAGCAAACCCGCCTCGAGTGCCGATAGTGAATTGTCCTGCAGGCTGAGCACTCGCAGTAATGGGAGCGGGCCCAGGATCGAAGGCTCCAGGAGTGCCAGCCGGTTATCCGCTAGGGAGAGAAAACTCAGCGCCCGCAGCGGCGCGAAGGTGCCAGGAGGCAGAGTTTCCAGCTGGTTGGAGCTCAGGTCCAGCCATTGCAACACTCCCAGACCCCAGAAAGCTCGCGCGTGCACCGACCGAAGCCGGTTCTCCCTCAGATCTAGGTATAGCAGCGCGCCTGCATCGGCGAAGGCACCTGGAGGCAGTGCGCTCACGCGATTGTGATCCAGCAGCAGTGAGCGTACTTGCCAGCTTAGGTCCGCTGGTACCGCGGGCAGCGCGAGTGCGGAGCAATTGGCCTTGCCGCCTAGTGAACATGAACATGCCTCGGGGCATTCGGGGGCCACCGGGGATTTGGAAGGGGCAGTTCCAATATCCTCCTGGGTCCAGACTCGCCGCAACGACAGCAGCAGCAGCAGCAGCAGAGAGAGTTGCGGCAGAAGCCGCGAGAAAAAAGAACCCCGCATGTGCAGCTTCTGAGTCCAGGTGACCCAGAGCTGTCCCTGCCTCACCTGCACAAGTATTAACTCTCCTGCCCTAACACAATAGTTTCTGTCCCTCTGCTGGTTCCTCGACTTGGGCGGGGGCTAGGCAGAGAGCCAGTGCCCAGCACTGCCAACCACCTGTCCAGAGCTCCAGTCTTGGCTTGGCCTTGAGCCCAGAATAGAGCTGATGTGGCCGTTGGCCTCCCCACTGAGACCCAAAGAACATGGTCAAAGCCACCAGTGCCTTGCTCCACCCCAGACACAATCCCATTCCTATTCAACAAAAGACACAATCCCACAGATCCTAAAAGGATCCCAGTCTCTGGAAGCTTGGTCACAGTATAAACACGAGATGGAGCCTAACCACAGAGGGAAAGATCTGGAAGTATAGGAGGGAAACCGTATCTAAGGCAAAAGAGGGAGGGAGTGTAGGAAAGACGTTGCTTTAAGCCCTGGCAACCCTTGAGGACAGAGCCAGTGGAAAGGGCACCGGCCTGAATCTGGTCAGTGCAGCTCCCTTTTGCTCTGCCAGTTTACAGGTCCTGTCTTGGGGAATCTGGAAGGGCCCAGAGTCAGTCATCTTTGTAAGACCAACAGTAGGAAAGTGCAGGAAAGAACTGAACTGGCCACCTGGGCTAAGAGCTAGAAACCCCAAGGGCGTGGCTCAGTCACCCAGGGTGGGGACACCCACCATGACTCATGCACAAACACTACCTCTTGAGGGACATGCAAGGACAGCACACAATCACTAAATACTGTTTAATTCTCCACCCTAGCTGCCCTCCACTATTGTGGAAGTGGGGGAAGAGGAGGAGGAGGAGGAGGAGGAGGGGGTGGAGGTGGCTCTAGAGGAGCAGTCATGGTCATGAGGCCTTGGCTATCCAAGGACTGCATCATGGATATGTCCAGATCAGGGTCCATGAGGTGGGACTCCACGTGTACTGTGTGCAGGTCTATGCGATCTTCCTGGACCCCGTAGGGCCCCGCCAACCTGCATGATGAGCCCTGTCAGCATGATCCGACCACCCAGACCTTGGCCACCCAGGGGAAGCCAGTCCTTGAGGGAATTGCTCTCAATACAACTGTGAGCTGCACTTCCAGAAGGGGGCAAAGAGAGGACACAGCTCACCCTTGAGACTTCCTCTGACACACTTACCTGTTTTCCGAGTGTCCAGGGCACGTGTCACTGAGGGGGACAAAGGCAGGTATGAACTCTGGAGGAATGCTCATTCCACATGCCTGAAGTTCCTGGAACATCTTCCTACAACCCTCGTACCCGGCACACACCATGGAAAGCACTAGCCCCAGCCTCTCGTGTCACACCACCCCAGGAAGAGGCCCCTTAAAGCATGACTAACAGCCCAGGGTCAGGAGTACGGCCTCACTCCCACTATGCCCAATCCCAAGCTCACGCACCCCTTGGCCCGAAAGACACCAATCGCCACAACAACGAGGGCACAGAAGCAGCTGGCACTGACACCAGCCAGCACCACAATGAGGGCAATAAGGGCCTCACGGCTGAGGCCAAGGCTGCATTCACAGTAGGTTCCAGCTGCAGAAACAAGGCCACAAGACCAGGGGCCAGTCACCTGCCTGTGGAGGATCTCAGGTCCACCTCCCACCCTGTGGCCCTTGGAAGGACACAAATGGCTTGCCCTGCCTGGAAAAGGGACTCTGGCTGGAGGGCTACTGGGGGGAGGCACCTGAAGCAGGGACGAGCAAAAGGGACAGATATATCAGGCCAAGGGGGCTGCCAGCTGGGCAGGACTCAGGCTGGGGACAGGGGGCCATGTCCAGCCCCCAGCCCCACCACACACCTCTAGACGGAACTCATTGGAAGGTGCTGACCTCACAGTAGGACTGTGAGGCAGAGAGTGTGGGGGCAGGGCCTCAGATCACTCACTTCAGACTGACTTGAACTTCATTCATACTTGGATGCTGGAATTCCAGAAATCCGGGGACAGCCAGCCTGGATGGAGCAGGTAAGGGGACATGGTTGGCAAGCCCTGGCCGGATCTGAGTCGGGATATTAGGGCTACAGCTTTAAGGACAGATAGAACTTCTAGTTAAATGGGTGAGAAACCTACTTTGCTGTCTGTCTGGTGTTAAGGACCATGGTCTCCATTTGCTTTCTAACATCAGGACTGCAGATCTCTAAGTGGAGTCAGAGTTCTACCTACCTCCCTGCTAATAAACCCATCCCCAGGTTGAGGTAAGCAGAGGACAAGGAGGCAGTGGGAGGTGGGTGGGTACATGTGTTCAGCTGCCCTTCTTGTTTCAGAGGGCTGAGCTCATATAGCCTTTAAAGTCCAGGTTAGAGTACTACTAGTGTCCTAAGAACTCCTTGAAAATCCACTGGAAAAGGAGAGTCACCGGCTCCATTTGCCTGAGCAGGATACCTCGCCATATCCTAACAACTGCACCAGGGAGCAGATGGCTCATAACTGCACTCTCTGGCTCACACACGCTGTGTTAGTAGTCAGAGCTCAGTGTTCTGAGGGTCTGTTGCCTTGGAGATCAGCCAGCTACTGCCCAAGGAAGCAACTTTGCCTATATCTTGGCATGGTCACGGTTAACTTACATCTCTGAACTGAACTTGGTGACCCAGGCTGGGAAGCAGAGCAACCCCACCTTGCTGCAGCTCTCTTCTGAGGGGGCTGCCAAGCAAACTAAGAGGCAGGAAGAGGAAATGTCAGCCCTGCAGCTGACTGAGCCCAGCCTCTTGCCAGCTGGAGCCAACAGGGAGCCAGGAGGGGAGCAGTTTGAACCCAGTGGCCCTAATCATGAGGACATCCCTGCAGGCAAACACACGTACCCCTTCTAGGGTTGGTCTTTAAGGAACAGCTAGTAGTTCCTGATATGGGCTTCGAATTGGCCAAATGATATTGAGAACCAAAACTTCTCTGGTCGTTAGGACACATCCACAAACTTAGTCCAAAGGAATGCAGAACAGAAGGTGTGCCTGAGGCCCAGGGCTGGCACTGTCACCCTGCCAAGCCTGCCTAGCAAGTTTGTATCCTGGTTAGGACAAAGACACACCCGTCTGTGGCTTGGTGGTATGAACCAGAAAGGAACACTCGGTGGGGGGATCATCAGGGAGGGGCAGTTCTTGTAGCAATGGCACTGAAGTGGGGGTAGGAAGCAGGGTCTCAGGACTGGCAGCTTGAGGCGAGCAAACCTCATTTCTGAAGTACTGTGAACAAGGCTTCCTAGATTTCTGGGAAGCCTTAGGCTATGGCCAAGGCTGTGTGTCTAATACCCGCCTCCACCCCTTAAAACCTGAGGCAAGACTGTAGAACAGGAAGGGCGGAGTGAGGCCTTTGAAGGGGACTACCGCTCAGAACCCACACCAGAGCTGAGGATGAGAGGTGGTGGCTCTGCAGCACAGACTGGGCTTGAGGGCACTGGGAAGGGACTAGGGGTAGTGGCAGCAGCTCGAGCCAGGTGCGGCTTGTGGCCTGGGATCCGCCTTGGGCAGGGGTCTGGGTGCACAAGCAATGATTCCAAAGGGCTTTTGTTTCCTTTGAGGACGGCCCCTCAGGTCAGTATGTCCTGACTTAAAACAGCTGTTCTGGGACAGGGACACAAGGGCCCATGCTGTGACCCACCAGGTTCTGTTGTCTGAGGCCAACCTGCCCTCAAGAGGTGTCTGGGACACAGCCTGCCTGCAAGGGTGGCTGAGCCCTAACTTGGGGAAAAAGGATATTTAAACTGTGTCCGGGTTCTCTTTTTGCCCTGCCCTTGTCCTGTACTTCTGAAAGAGTCTGAGTACATACTTGTAAGCTCCAAGAAGTATGGCCAGTCGAGAAAAGAGGACAAAGGACTAATAATATCCCTGGCCCCCAGCCTATGTCCTTAGGCAGCCCTTGCACAAGCGTGCACTTGACTCAGGTTGCCTCGCCTGAGGATCTCATTGAGTGCAAATGTCCGAACAGCACAAAGCCTTACATTGACTCCACAGATGCCACACACAAGTGAAGGCCCGAGTTCCTTTTAAAGGCCACAAAAGCAGGATGGGGCCAAAGTCTAACTCAGGAGACTCTGACCTACCAACCCTATTTCACTCTTGCTGAAACAGGTCCCAGCATATTCTAAGACAGGCTACAGAAGATAGCTTTAGGGTAATCTATTGCCCAAACATACAAGCTTAGGCTGGGGTAAGCCTGGCTTTTTGGGTGGCTCCGTTACCTGCTGCTGGAAATCCAGGCCCTGTAGGGTTATGGTAGGGTGGCTATAGAGGGCAAACCTGTTTGTATTCATGGGATCCAACAAAATACATGAAAAGATGAGCCAATATGCTTTAATTTGTTCTGTGGGTATTAGGCAAGGAACGGGCAGGGGCTGGGCACAAGAACATGGAAACAGAAGCTGTCCATCTAGGGGTTGCACAGGCATGAGTACTGTAGGTCAGAGCCTGGAAGGGGAACATCAGTTGGAATTCTTAGGCAGGCGGTAGACACCTGCAGAATAGATGAGCTGCTGGTCTCGGACCTTCTTCTGCAAGTAGCCCTGCAGCTCCTGCAGGTCAATCTCAGCCAGCGCAGGGCCAGTCATTACAAACATTCGGAGCATGCTGTAGATGCGCTCCAGAGAGAGGCTCTCTAGGTTGGTTAACATGGCCTGGATGTATGCCCAGAAGAGCTAGGAACAGAAGCCAGGTATGGTTAGTTGGCCACTCATTTGGCCCACCCCAGCCCAATGTGGAAATGGCCAACGTACCAGCAACTCCTCTTCCTTCTGGTCAGCCTGGGAGGCCATGCCTGAGTCACTCTCATCATCACTGTCAATCAGCACCATATTGTCCCTATCCTGAGGCCGCTCTTCCTCAATGACAGAGAAAGTGCCTGGAGGTTCCTCCCGCAGCACGCCCTGCTGCAGCCACACTGACATGCGCCTTCGAAGCAGTGCTACAGGCATCTTCACCACCTTGCTCAGCTCCTCCAGGGTCCAGCTGGCTGTGTGCAGAGCCACAGGATGCAGGTACCAGAGGTTATACCTGCTCCAGTACCTGCTAGCCAGCTGGACCCCCAGACGCACGTGGACTGCCCTGTGTAACTCATAGGTAAAAAAAAAATGGTTGCTACCCCTACATTCTGCTGGGGGCTGGGGAGTCGGCATGTCGCCTTATAGCCTGCAGACAGCAGTGCCTAGCACTAGCCCCAAGGTAGTGTACTCAAGGCAAACCAGATGGGGTTCTAGGGACTCACCTTGGTCCTGGAAATACAGCAAGACCACTGCCTGTACTGGGGTCACCGCAACAGACAGGGTACGGTCAGCAAGCTCCACATCCATTGTCACCAGGCCCAGGGTGTGCTTCCAACTAAGTGTCCGCATAGCCTGGGCAGGAATCATAAAGAAAAGTCCAGTGGGTTCCAGGCAGGTCCAGATGAACAAGGCATAAGCTCATATGCCATGCTACCAGGCAAGGAATGGCTCTTGCACCAATGGCCATCCCTGGCAGGTAGGCAGTCAGCAGCAAGACCAAGTGACCTGGTTCCAGTCCCCGGCTCCTGAACAACCATGATATAACTGCTGATAAATTGTGTCTCTCTCATGTCTCAGTACCTTGGAATATGAGCTATTTGCAAAGAGAGTTAATATAGATGTAATTAGTTAAGAAGAGGTCATCCTGAAGTAGGGTAGGCCTTAAGGCACAGAAGGGAGTGGTTATGAGAGGCATAAAGTATGCTGATATACCAAAAGTCGGGGAAAGCAAGAGTAGTCTTTTAGAAGCAACAGGAGGAGCACAGTCTAGCCAACACCCCGACACTGGACTTCTATTTCCCAGAACTAAAACAATATTTTTCTGTTGTTTAAAACCACTCAGTCTCGCCTTTAATCCCAGCACTTGGGAGGCAGAGGCAGGCAGATTTCTGAGTTCAAGGCCAGCCTGGTCTACCGAGTGAGTTCCAGGACAGCCAGGGATACACAGAGAAACCCTGTCTCGAAAAAAAACAAAACAAAAACAAACAAACAAAACCACTCAGCCNAAAAAAAAAAAAAAAAAAAAAAAAAAAAAAAAAAAAAAAAAAAAAGAGAGAGAGAGAGAGAGAGAGACTAAGCCATGTCTGGGACCCAGGGCAAAAACTTAGCAAAGCCAACGAGTACCTCATACTAAAGTAGGTCAAAGGAACGGCAGGAGAGGACTCCCAGTACACAGTACTGGCCACTCAGATGTCCTCAACCAGGAAGTGGTAGGGCTGTGGTACTCAGTAGACACACTGCCATGGCATGGGCCAAAACAGAACATACTGGTGACCAGTAATCAGACTTTCACCTGGTGTCAGTAAGGGCCACAAAGACCATACCTAGACTCTTTCAGAAACTAAGCCAGGCAGCGAGGTTCTCACAGCTACTGACACAAACACTGCCCTTCTTTAACTTCCCCAGTCAGGGCCTTCCATCTGGGTCCTACTTTGTCATCCCTCAAGTACTCAAAGGGACTCATCTAGGGGCACAGATCCTCAGCCTGAAGCCAAGTAAGGCCTTCCTGATGACAGGAAGGAACATGAGACTTGCACTTTTCTCGTCAGGAACAAGATGCTGTAGATGTTCCCGTGACACTCCCGCCTGTACTTTTTTACCTAGTTCCTCCTAGCTGGACCCCAACAGGGTCCCACATGCTTTTTCAGTTAGAGTCTGCCACCTAGATGCCTGCATCCTACAACCTTCTCACAGCATCCCTGGTCCAGAGAACTCACTGGGAGACACACACACACACACACACACACACACACGGTCTAGAGTGGGACTCTCCACCTGTGTGTCAGATTCTTGCCTCCCATGCCATAACTGACCACAAGTTCAGGAAGAATCCTCGAACTTGGCCTTATCAGTCACAGACTACCAGCTTCTACAACAGTAGGGCTCAGCTATGCACCCAGACATGGAACGCATGGGCTAATTCTATTGTGGGGTCTGATGGGATGACCAGGGATACATACTACCATCGGCCTACTGGCTGTACCTTCAGTTTCTCATACTTCTTGCAGTAAACGTCTAGGGCTGCCCTGATGTCCTCAGGGACCTCCAGCTTCTCATCTTTGAAGGGAGGCCAAAATTCACTGGACAATATCACAGCATAGACCCCAAATGGTGGCTGTTCTTCCACAGGCCGCTTCTCATCCTCCTCACGGATATTGGCATTGATGCGGCGGGAATCTGCCATGTCCTAAGAAAGGATACCTTATCAAGACCCTGGGCTAATGGTGGTGGTAGGCGTAACTGCTGAGGCAGCCCTGGATATTTACCTTGAGCATGACCTCACAGAAGTGCATGGGAGCTTCGCCAAAGCGCAGCTTCAACAGCTCCACATTACGAATCTCCCTGGAAGGACAAAAACTTGTCCTTATTTCTGGGAGGGGCTGCAGTATGACTCCATTTCAACTAGTACCCTAAGCAGACAGCTGGGCCAGACAACCCACCTACTCAGGATACCCTGGGCTGAAGGGAAGGCAGGAAGCACAACACTAAGGCCAGAGTGTGGTCATTTTGCCTGTTTGGGGTTTGGTCTTTTGTTAATATTGTAATGCTAAATACTGTCGTCGTCGTCCCCCCCCCCCCCAAATCTGGTTGTCTCAGGGATGAGGAGATATTCATAAACACTGATGATAAGTGACTTTGCTTGTTAATTTAAAACTATTGAATAAAGATGCCTACAGCCTATAGCTGGGCAGAAGAGAGGTAGACAAGGTTTCAGTTCCTGGGCTTGGGGTCGGAGGCAGGACCATGAGGAGGGAGAGGAGGAGGTGGAGAGACGAAACCATGGGGTAGATGAATCATAAAAACATGGCCATGAGAGCTGGCCAATAGTACTTAAGAGTGTCCTAGATAAAACATGGCAAGCTATAACTCAGGATTATTAATAGGGAAGTAGACATAATAGCTTAGAGAGCTGATATCTGCCCAGCTCTAGTGTTTTAAAGACTGTGTGTGTATATGTGTGTGTGTGTGTGTGTGTGTGTGTGTTGTATGTCTTTTATCTGGGAACTCAATGATATAAGATGAGGCAGAAACTCCCAATTAAGATTAATTATTACCACAACATTTGGCCAATAGGGGCAGTACTAGTCATGTGTTTTTCTCCAAATACAGAATGAAGGCTTTAGGCCTCAGCGCCCCCTGGAGGTCAATCAGCTCCTTGTCTTACCTCTCAGGGCTGAAGCTGAATTGGTGGAGGAGGCGATCTGCAAGTAGTGAGCGGTACTCATTGATAAAGAGGTCTTTGCTGCCATAGATGCTGACCAGCAGGCTGATGATGTCTGAAGAACGTCGCTTGGAACTTGACTTTACTGCACAGTGTAGAGGAACTAGTCTATATCACTAGCCCTTCGACAAGGACAGTGACACCTTAAGAGTTCACATGCTGGATATAGCAGTCTTGCACAACCTTAAGGGCTTGCTCTCCTGTCCCAGGCAGCTGGGAATAATGTCTGCAGTGGAGCTGGGGGGTCGGTTCCTAAGGCAACTGTTCTGATAAACAGTCCTCCTATTTCACAAGGACCCTTAGTCAGCCATAAGGAGTAGAACAACGGTCCTTGGGTTTTCCTTCCTTTAAAAGGCTGAAGATGCTGTGCTCATGCTAAAACTTAAGCAGGGCAGAGAACCCACAGCCTACAATAGATAACCCAGCAGAGTATGGTCAAGCAAAAGACGGGACCTGGCCAGAATATGCCACCTTAATGCATGAGAATCAGGACCAAATCACAGACAGAGTGGGGTATGCAGACTTCCCATGAATCTGGTCTCTCAGGTATAACCCACAGAGGCACTTTCTATAGCTAGCTAAGGCAGCCAGTGAGGAACAGAACGAACCAGCTAGTGTTAAGCAAGGGCCTCTGACTTCTGACCCACCCCCCAAGTTTGAGGCAATGGCTGCTTCTGATATAACCAGGCTGGGTAACAACATACATAACCAGAGCTCACTGACCACCAAAGAAGCCCAAGAAAAGGCAGAGGCGAGGCCGATGGGCAAACTGACCTGGATCAGCATCCACAGGGTCAGGGACCCAGTCCTCGGGCTCGCCAGAGTCATCCTCACTGTCCTGACCGGTCTCCAGGCAGGCAGGGTCAGTCTTAGACAGCTCAACAGCCAAGTCCCCGGTGCCATCTGAGTCCCCGGTTAGCCCAGCCACAATCTGCCGTACTGTGTCCTCTCGTGTCCTGCCGGGATTGAATGTTGCTGTCCCTGACAATGTGCATGGGCATCATGACACCTGCTATAGCCCATGCTAGTGTGGCTAGTACAACTAGCAGGTACTAAAGGCATGCCCATCTAGATTCATAAAAATAAAAAGCCCAGCACTACTCTGAAAAAAGCAGAGGCTGAGATACTGAGAAGGGCTTAAGGACCAGCTTTGCTAAGGATACCTGTGCAGTCACAGAGGTTCCTAAGGCTGAAGCGTTACAGAGACCAGGCCTCTTCTCATTGTCAGGTTTGGTCAACAAGGCTGGGCCCTAGATAAGCTTCTCTTTGTGGGGGGGTGGGAGGGTAGGGGAAAAAGCCCCCACCTTTCACATTCTCTCTCTTTTATACATATACACACAGCTCGACACTGTGAAACAGAGTGGACAACTACCTAACACTAGCAAAAGGAAAAAGGCTCCCTACCCCGAGCCAATCCAGCCTTACCCAGGTAGAAAGAGCCTCATGTCTATGGCATGTCAAGGCTGACTGTCGCTCTGGTTTTGCAACACCAGAGGTCAGCAGAAAGAGCCAAGTACCAGTGGTACTCACCTCAGGTAGCGACGGATGGGCTCACAAGCCACTTCCAGGATGACCATAGAGGGATCTAGCACACGTAATGCCTTGATGGCAGAAATGTAGAGAGTGATGATGTCACATGTGTTGACACCTAGAGAGTAAGGGCCAGAGATCACACAACGGCCTGGACAGCAGCCTCCTGAATGGGCAGCTGACCACATAGCTGGTGATCAGAAGGTTACCATGTGACCTCATTCAAGCAGATAGCAGTGAGTTACCTTCTTGCCTTCACCCTATCTCCATCCATGTATAGATACAGTCTCTAGAATTTTATAGAAGCAGTCTGTTATAGTTTGAATTTAGAATGTCCCCTACAGGCTTGTATTTTGTTTTTTTGGTTTCTCTTATTTCTTTTTCATTTTAAGATTTATTTATTTTATGTATGTCAGTACACCTGTATTCAGACACATCAGAAGATATCATCACACACACCCACATTAGATCCCATTACAAATGGCTGTGAGCCACCATGTGGTTGCTAGGAATTGAACTCAGAACCTCTGGAAGAGCAGTCAGTGGTCTTTACTGCTGAGCATCTCTCCAGCCCCCAGGCTTATGTTTTGAATGCTTGATTCTCAACTTGCAGTGCTATTTTAAAGGCCCAAGAGTCATTAGTAAGCCAGGTGTGGTGGTGCACTCCTTTAATCCCAGCTACTAGGAGGCAGAGAAAGGCAGATCTCTGAGTTCAAGGCCAGTCTGGTCTACATAAAGAGACCCTGTCTCAGTCAGAAATAAATAAATAAATAAATAAATAACATGGTCCTTTCTCAGGCCTACAAATCCGGGGCTAGGAACTGTAGGTGAGCCCTGAGGGCTATTTGAATGGCAGGCCACAGTGGCCACACAATACCTGGGTGGAGGAGTCGAGTCTCTAGGGCCACCTTGAGGGACACGAGGAGTTGCTGCCTCTGATCGGTCCTCTCCAAGCAGTACTTAAGGTCTTCAATGGCTGGCCGAGAGTCCGGGAAGTCTGAGAGAGAACCATACAACAGGAATAGGTTACGTGAAAAGGTGTACTAAGCACGAAAGGATATACACAGCACAAGATACACAACCTGGCAGGGCTCAGACAAGAGCCACCTATCAGTACAATCAGTACAAAATGTTCTACTGTCAGTGTAACTGTCACTGGAGGCTAATCTGACCATAGATGACTCTCATCTGATCAAAACAACTGCTTCACTGAAGGAACACTTTGCCAGGCCAACCAACTACTCTCTCAATCCACTGTGGATCATTAGTGCAACATTAATGTGTGAGGTACAGTAACACTTAAAGCTCCAACAGCTGCCCCGACTCACACAACAGTCATCCCTCCCATGGTTTACAGTTGTAGATAGCTGAACTGTTCCAGGATAGGTAGAGCTATCCTGGAACTCAATCTGTAGACCAGGCCAGCCTTAAACTCACAGATACCCATCCACCTGCCTCTGCCTCCCGTGTGCTGGGATTGGGATTAAAGGTGTATGCCACCAATGCCTGGCCGCAAACCTTAATTTTTAAGATTTAAAATGTTTCTATGTGTATTTGCTTACAGGGACTATTTGCCTGCCCATATGTATAGGTTCCATGTGCATGCATAGTACCAGGGGAAGGCAGAAGATAGTGTTGGATCCCCTGGAACTGGGGTTACAGATGGCTGTGAGCTGCTACATAAGTGCTCACAACAACCCGAGTATTCTATAAGAGCAACAAGCCATCTTAACTGATGAGCCATCTCTCCAGCCCTACCCTACATTCTTCTATATATTGACACTTGATTATAATAACCACACATGACATGGGGCCAACCCTAAGCAGGAACCAAGATCAAAGAAACAAGAGTGGATACCTAGGGGCTGGTGAGATGGCTCAGCGGTAAGAGCACTGAGTGCTCTTCTAGGGGTTATGAGTTCAAATCCCAGTAACCACATGGTGGTTCACAACCATCCATAACAAGAAACAAATAATACCTATGGGCCGGAGCGAGTGGGACCAGAGCTAGAGGGAGAAGGGAAGGGAGAGGTGGATACCTAGAAGCACCTGCTCAATGCTGATCTAGACTCTGAGACACGTCAGAGGACATCTACTACGCTCAGCTCACCACCCTGCCAACAGCAGAAGGTAAAGCAAAGGAAATCACTGGGAAAAGTAGCTCCTGCAAATTAAGAGGCAGGACCAACCTCGGATGATGCTGAAAAGCTCCTCGATGCGTAGGGTGGCATAGATACGGTAGAAGAATCTCTGTACGTGGCAGCGCCAACGACGCAGTGTGTTCCCAGCTTCTGGAGAAGTTGGTCTGGTGGGGTTGTCCTGAAGGAACACTTTGCCAAGCCAACCAACCACTCTCTCTATCCACTGTGAAAGATCATTAGAGTGTGAGGTGTGGTGACATTTAAAGCTCCATTCTGACTCAGTAACCGCACACCTGTGGCAGGACCCTAGAGGAGCCCCAACCTGTGTGTGGAGACCAGAGGCATCAAGTCTACACTCTACTGCCTAGGAGTTTCCAAGTCACGACTCTAGGCCAAGACGGCTAGGACACCCACTTTGATCACGCCCCATCATGGCTAATATGCATCCACAGCAGATAGACACTTGAAGAATGGGAAGCACCGAGTAAAGCAGAAACAAGGTCTACGGCTTCGTTGGGTTGAACCTAGCTTCTTCACAATACAAACAAAACCTCAACAGTGTGGGCAACCGGCAGCATTCACTGGGACACCCTAGCTCCATGCCAGAGTGTAGACTGGTTATAGGTTAATCCTGAAGGGAACTGTAGCCAATGGAAACTTGTAGGCAGTGGAAAGAAAAGGGTCTGGTAGGCCTATCTTGCCACACCTGCCTGCGGAGCCACCTCTGGCACAGGATTTAAAATTTTTATTTATTATTTTTATTTTATTATTTTTTAATTAATTTATTTATTTATTTATTTATTTGGTTTTTCGAGACAGGGTTTTTCTAAATAGCCCTGGGCTGTCCTGGAACTCACTTTGTATACCAGGCTGGCCTCGAACTCAGAAATCCGCCTGCCTCTGCCTCCCGAGTGCTGGGATTAAAGGCGTGTGCCACCACGCCCGGCCTTAAAATTTTTATTTTAAATGCATGACCTATTTAGTACATATGAGATTTGTTCTTGTCATCAGGGTCCAGGATTGGCTTCTATATACAGCACCAAGATAACCTCAACCATCAGCACTCCTGGTCAACTTGCCTACTGTTTGGTATCAGGTCTACCACAACTCCACTTTTGCCTTTAACAAGAAACAGACCAGAGAGGCGATTCTCACCTTGTGGAACTCACGCAAGAAAGAGCGCTCATACTCTCCTCGGCAGCGGTCTTCCATCCTTTCCCGGGTCACCTGATGCAGGGTGGTTGTCACGGCCTCAGCACAGACCCGCTCCAGCAGACTGAGCCTATGCCTAGAGGAGATCCCCGCTCATGGAGAACCCACAACACACATCTGTCCCTCACCTAGGAAGGCTCTTCCCATACCTATGCCTATGTCCAAGACAGTATAAACGTGATAAACAATAACCCCCGGTTACAAGCATGAGCAAAAAAAGACCTCACCAGTTAGTCTATTAGCTTTGTTCAGAGGTCTTTTGAATTCAGGACTAACGAGGCATCCAGAGAAACCGAGGCATGGTTAGGAAGCAGTACTTACAGGACCTGGCTGAGCTGGTTGAACTGCTCCAGTGCCTGCCGGCACCAGCACTGCTGCTTGTCACTGCCACATCCTGCACACAGAGGACTCTGCAAAAGTCGGTAGTACCTGCGGCGAGCATACCGGCTATCTAGCTCACCCTCTAGTTCCGGGTCTGTGCCCCCTTCTCCTTTTCTCTTGCTCTGCATATAGACTCTCAGGAAACGACCATAGAGGCGCTGGACCATCTCCTGGAATGTCCTGGGGGTGGAAAAAAACAGGACTCCCCGCAACATAGTGTGAACTTTCTCCCGGAGCCCCTGAGCTCCAGCGCCCATCAGCAAGCCCAGACGAGTCCATTTCTCTAGGAGTTCTAGGCTATGCAGATAGGGATCCAAGCGGCTTTCCAGCAGACCGAACGCATCCAGGAGCAACCCAAGGCACTGGGGCTCATCGACAGAGTTTTCTCGCAGGGCGATGGCATTCCAGAACTCCGTGGCAATATTGCCTTGAAGGTCGTTCTGCAGCACTTCCACGAACCACTCCTCCAAGACAGAGTGCAGACCGTGTCCCCTCAGAACCTCCACCGCTGCACGAAGCTCTTCCTCCTTTGGTGGGACTGCACCGCTGGTCCGGGAAGACGCCTGAAGCACGGAAAACCGTGAGCAGAGGGGCGGAACAGGGGTAAAGGGAGAGGAGGGGCATCGAAAAACCCAGCAACCGAAGGGCTGCCAGGGAACCAAACAAATCAGGTAGCTGAGAAAGGAGGCAAGCCCACTACAGGCAGAGCACGGAGCTGTGAGGCCCCAAGGGTGGACCCCCTAAAGTATGCAAAGTCGCGAGAAATCTGCACAGGCCCGACAACCTTTCCCCGGCCTCACCAGCCCCAGCGCGGCCGGCGGCACCAGACCGGTGCTCACAGTATTCCAGGCAACCAAGAGCTCCTGTCCAGGTCTAGAGTCGCAGTCATCGGAGGCGATAATTGTCGCCGCCGCCGCCGCCGCGGCCGCCGCCGCCACACCCTCGGCCTCCATCACTGTCCACAAAACAGACCCGCCCAGTGAAGCGCACGGTGATGACGCAAGCGCAGCCGTGACGTTCGCCAGTCCGCGCGCTTTGGGGGCAGTGCGCAGGCGCGGGTTTGGCTGTGCGGGCGGCGGTTGAGGCTTCCGGACGGACGCGGTGCCGACCATGGCCCAACAGGGCGCGGCGCTGCAGAACTACAACAACGAGTTGGTCAAGTGTGAGCGTCGGGCGCTGAAGGCCGCGGGCCGGGGGCCGGCCGACCCACTCGGGAGGCTGCGTGGACATGCCGCTCTGCAGCCTGCCCCCCTGTCGTGCCGGTCGGGGTCCGAAGCTCACGAGTCCCCACCTACAGCTCTGTCTTCCCACCCACCCTTAGGCATCGAGGAGTTGTGTCAGAAGCGAGAGGAGCTGTGCCGGCAGATCCAGCAAGAGGAGGACGAAAAGCAGCGGCTACAGAATGAGGTGAGGCAGCTCACGGAAAAGTTGGCCCGCGTCAACGAGAACCTGGCGCGCAAGATCGCCTCTCGCAACGAGTTTGACCGGACCATCGCAGAGACGGAGGCCGCCTACCTCAAGGTGGGGCTCTCAGATGTGCGTTGTCAGTGCAGTACTATACCATCTGAGGCTAGGTAGGGGCCATTGTGGTTCAGAGGCTGTAGGCGGGACAGTGGGCTGTCTGTGGTTCCAAGAGTGAGCAGTGGTGTGTTGGACAGAGTACACGGTGTGGGCCTGAACTAACCCAGCCTGGCTTTGCAGGGTGGAAGAGCTCAGGGATTTTACCACCCCCGCCATCCTCCATAACCCATTGGCTACAGCACAGATGGCCAGATTGAGATTTCCATCCTCCAGTATTAGAGCCTGAGGCAATGGGACCTTCCTACCAGAGAAATAACATCCTTTTATTTCTCTGGCCCCAGATCCTGGAGAGCTCTCAGACTCTGCTTAGTGTACTCAAAAGAGAAGCTGGGAACCTGACTAAAGCCACAGCTTCAGACCAGAAGAGTAGTGGAGGCAAGGACAGCTGACGAGTGCCTGTCTCAGCCGTGGCCTATGGCTGCTTAGTACTCAACATGTCTGTCCTAAAGCATCTTTGTTCTTCGTGGCCTCAGATGTCTTTTATCTCTGGTGCCCAGAGGGGCAATTTCTGACCTCCACCTGCCTAGACAAGAAAAGCCCTAGGACAGTTCAATGGAAAAAGTGTTCCCAGCTCTGTACTCACATGTGCTGTGGGGACCCTGAGCAGCTCCATGAGGGGCCTCTCTCTGAAGCTCCTGTATCTCTTTGGGCTACCAGGAATGTCCTGGTCCTAGTCTGAGTACTGTGGGAGCCCCTCATTTTGTCTCCCCAGCCACTAGGGCCCCAGGCCAGGCATGTTGAAGAAAGAATCTTGACTCCAGAACCAAAACCTTAGGGCCCATCCCCATGGCCTCTGGTATTTCAATAAAGGTTGTTTTGCAAGATCTGTGTCTGCTAGCTACCCTGTGTCCTGCTGGTAAGACGACGACGACCGGACGTTTTTCCCTGACTGTCTTATCTTCAAAATACAAAAACCTGAAACTACTCACCTCGCACAGGTCAGCCCTGGCCCTTAACTCCCTTTGCAAAGCTGCTGGTCTTTTCCCCAAGTCCAGAACACAAACCACTTTTCTGTGAGGGGCTTTGCTGTACGATGGTGCTCAACACAGAACCTGGCTCAGAGATAGAGACAGGGACAGTTCCATCCCTCAGTACAAAGTTCTGTTTGGTCCAATATGCTGCTGCTGCTGCTAGGACCCATCTCCCAACCACATGTGTTGCTTGCTTATTTCCATGTGCCCTATGACCCAGCCCTTTGTCACAGCTTCTGGGGGAATTTTGAAAGTATTTGTTGACCAAAAAGATCCAGAAAACAGCTGTGGTAGTTTACACCTGTCATCCTTCGTTGAGGAAGAAGGGTCCTTAAAAATCAAGGCCATTCAAGTCTGCATAGTAAATTGTAAACCAGATTGGGACACAGTGTGAAACCTTTTAAACAAAAGTACCTATAAAGCTGAGCTTTTACTCTCCGAGAGAAACCTACTTCAACACGCTGCTTAGCCCTAGTTAAGCAGTGACAGGAAAAGAAGACACATCCGGTGCCTGCAGATGGCCTCATCTCTACACTGGCTGCCAAGGCCTCTGAACGGCTTCCAAGCAGGCAGCTCTTCATTTCCCTAGACTTTTGGGAATCCCTGTTGCTATAGCCTTGTAACAGGCTTATAGGTATGGAGGTATTCAAATCAAACATGAAAAAAGATCTCCAAATTTCCACTTAGCCCCATCCCTGTGTGATACAAGACAAGCGGTGTTACTAGGCTCCTGGCCCTGGGCTGGATCCTGTCAATTATAACATTAACCTTCCTCCCATCTGGCTCTAGGCCATGGAGGTGCAGAGCCCAGAGACTAGGTCCACTTACCACTGTACTAGCTCTGAGGCAGAGAGTAGCAGACTTGCAGTGGGGAGAGAACAAAAGCAAGAGCCAGATCAACAAGAGCTCAAAGTGACAATACCAGACTGAGGTCACCTTTTGCTTTTTTTGCACACAGGTGCCAAGTTAGGCCTGCACCTTGTTCTCAGACTGAGGGCTGTATAAAGAAGGCAAAAGCAGCCTTGTTACAGTGCTGTTTATTGAATTCAATATCAGGGGAGAAAAAAAAGAAAAAACACCCTGCCATCTTTCATGAAGAGTAGCTGAGTTCCACCATAGTAGAATCCTAGGCTGAGGGCAGGAGCTTGGATTTCGGCAAAGAACGAATAGGTAGGGAAGCCTCTCACCCCTCATGGTGGCCACTCCTCAAAAGGGAGGAGCTGAAATGTCCCACAGCACCCTGGGACAAGATCTGCTCAGGCCTCCACCTCATCACAGATGAGATAGTATGGACACATGTCAGCCTGTCCCACAGATAGTTCCCACCTGTTCATCCTTGGTGTGAGATTCAGATCTGGCCCTAAAGGCAGAAGAAGGTAACAGAAAGCAGGGAGAGCCAGGTGGAAGGGGCACAGAATACAGTCAGGGATCCTGGGTATTGACTGGCTTCCAGGACCACCACACCTGGGGCTAAGTCTTGGCCATCCTGACAGTTGCAGGGGTCAGAAATAGAGGGCTGGCTCGCTGCGGAAGTCCGAGAGGTCGTTCTGACTGGCAGGTGTGAGCTGAGAGAAAGAAGAGAATATAGCTGCTAAGGCTTATCCAGGCTTCAACCCTTCCCCAAGCCAGTCAGCCTCCTTTGGTGTCTGGGAATTCACCCAGCAGCCTCCAGCTGGCTTACCATGACCTCCTTTGGTGGGAGCTCCACATCAGTTGGAGTCTGCACCAGTGTCTGTTCCTGCCACTTGCTGAAAGCCATGGAATGCTTTGGAGTATAGCTGGACAGACCTGTGAACCGAAGACAACAGACATGGATGCCTGCAAGTGTGGTCCAGGTTCCACTCCCAGGCTGCCCATCCCAAAGGAAGACAACAGACACGGATGCCTGCAAGTGTGGTCCAGGTTCCACTCCCAGGCTGCCCATCCCAGCGGAAGACAACAGACACGGATGCCTGCAAGTGTGGCCCAGATCCCACTCCCAGGCTGCCCATCCCAATGGCTGGGATTACCTGAGCTGCTCTCAGGTCCCACGCTGCTTACAAACGTGGCCCGGGGCAAGAAAACTGTGAAGGGCTTCTCAGAGTCAGGCCCCACTTCCTCCTCTTCACCATCTTCCTCCTCCTCCTCCTCCTCCTCTGCCTCTTCCTGTGCCAGAGAGCTCTCAGAAGGGTACTCAAACGTTGTATGCAGGCTCTTGTCATTGAAGGAGATCTTCATCTAGGAGTAAGAGCCATGTCAGCAGGGGCCCTCCCACCAGTTAGGCAGAGGTGCTAAAGAGGGAGAGAAGACCCTTCTACCAAGAGTTCTAGGCTCCAGCTATCCCACTCTCAACCTGTAGCAGCTCTTAAAGCCAATTTCATGTTCTGGGAAGAATCCTAGCACCAACCATCACTGTCAGGGGCCCGCTTAAGAGGCTAACACCCAGCTGGGCATGGTGGCGCACACCTTTAATCCCAGCACTCAGGAGGCAGAGGCAGGCAGATTTCTGAGTTCCAGGCCAGCCTGGTCTACAAAATAAGTTCCAGGACAGCCAGGGCTATACAGAAAAACCCTGTCTCGGGAAAACCAAAAAAAAAAAAAAAGGGGGGGGCTAACACCCATCAGTTGGGCCGTTGGTGCTAAGTACCACCTATTTTTGGGGCTACTGGGGAGTCCCACTTTTTATACAGAGTCTAGGGTGCCAGTAATAGCATCAGTGATTCCCAACTCCTACTGTGTACCTCATTGGTTCTGGAATTTCATAATCACACAAATCCTCCCTTCTCTCCTAGTGGCCTGGTTTTAAGGGACAGAAAGCTGTGGGCAGCCCTCTGTCGTGATCCTCCTGTCTGCTCCCTGGGCTGGGAGCCCCACCTCCACAGTCAATGCCTGCTGGGTTCCCTAGTCTTCTCAGCTGAGCTCAGCCTTGTGGGTTGGTAATGAACATGAGCACTTGCCTACAGCAGATGGGGCAGTCTTGCTGGGCTCGAAATATTAAACTCCTAGGCACAGGACACCAACAGCCAGCTCAGGTTCCCCCTCTTCTCCTGGAAGGAGCCAGAGGCCTAACAGGATGGAAGACTAGCCTGGCAGGAGGGTTGAGCCTGTCCTGAGGCAGCAAATGACCCTGGCACACGCCACAGAATGGACCAAGGACCCACAAAAGCAGGATGCCTAGACTCTGAACCAGCATTCTGCTTACTGACCCTCTCAATCAATGGCCACTTGCCCACATGACTATCAGTACCCCTGAGCCCTCTGCCCACTGGAAGATACCCTGCCCCAGGTATCTGCCCCACCCTAGGGGGAAAAACCCAAGGAATTGGAGCTCCTCACTTTTCGTTTTTGGGTTTTTTATTTGTTTGTTTGTTTTTTCGAGACAGGGTTTCTCTGTGTAGTCCTGGCTGTCCTGGAACTAACTTTGTAGACCAGGCTGGCCTCGAACTCAGAAATCCACCTGCCTCTGCCTCCCGAGTGCTGGGATTAAAGGCATGCGCCACCACTGCCTGGCTGCTCCTTGCTTTTCAACCTTCTCAGAGCTGTCTATTCTCCCAGGCCGTCCCTACTTTGGCCATCTGCACACATTAACAGGCAAATGGGGAAACACCCCAGGTCAGGCAAAACAGAGATGTTCACTCCTGTCATAGGAAGACATGTTGGTTGTACCTCAAGGCCTCTCTTGTCCTTGAAGACTAGATCCCAGCCGGGAAGTGGTGGCACACGACTTTAATCCCAGCACTGGGGAGGCAGAGGCAAGCGGATTTCTGAGTTCGAGGCCAGCCTGATCTACAAAGTGAGTTCCAGTACAGCCAGAGATATACAGAGAAATCCTGTCTCGAAAAACCAAAGGGGGGAAAAAAAAAACTAGATCCCATTAGAGATGTTAGGTGGAAGCTGAGGGATGATGTCACCTGGCCTTCTTGACTAGCCTTCTGAGATAAGTTCCCTAGGAGGAGCACAGGATAGTATAGAGCCCAACATACCTGGGCCTTCTATAGCAAAGTGATCCCTGGGTGGAACCTTTGAGGCCCTACTGAGAATACAAGACCAGCTGCCAAGGCCCAGCTAGATCAGCACACCCTCATTAGTCTGCATAGTTCCCAGCAGGGAGGCTGAGGGGACAGACACATGTGGGTACGGTGCCTGGCACGGCCTGGCCAGGCTGGGGGTGGGGGTGGGGGTGGGGAAGCAGCTCATAAGCCTGCCTATCTCAGCTGGGGCCCAGGCCTCCCAGTAACTATCTCCCTTGTCTCATCTGGCAGACCAATATTCATAGGTCTTCTTCCCGCTTACAGCATAGGTCAATGGGTCACATGTAACTCAGGCTTATAACCCCTGCCAGGGGTGGAACCACCAGGGCATGTGAGGAAGGTCCAGACAGGGATTGTCACTGTACATATCTGGTCACCAGTATCTGGGGGACTTTACCCAGCACACCTAATATGGCAGGCAGGTGATGGAACCTCTGGGCTTTCACATGGCCTTGGGTGGCAGAACCTTCCAGCTTTTACAGGGCCCTTTTGTTCTCCCTCAACCTGCCCTACCCATACACACCCAGCTTGGGTTACCAAAAGGTGTCCACCCTGGGACTCAAAGCGAGGAAACTGCTCAACTGGCCCAGCTGGAGGTCATGTTTAGCCAAACCCTGCCCCCAATCCCTTCCACTCAGCCTGGCTCCCATCCTCCATTTGGCCCCCAGCCAAAGTTCCCAAGGGTAACAGGACAATAGATCAGAGCTACCAACAGTGATAGCCACAGCTGCCACACCCCCACCCGCCCACCCGGGGTACGCCCTGTACCAGTGAGGTTTCATGAATAAGGGTCCGGTCTTTCTCTGGGGTTCTGAGCTCCAGAAAGACCATCTAGGGGTCACCCATGAGAGGAGTCGGGTGAGAGAGACTGAATCAGGAAAGCAGGTGAGAGGGCACTCAGGCCAGCTTCAACTAGGAGAGGCAGGTGCAGACTGGAGGAAGATGATGGTGCTGGGAAGAGCCAAAAGGACAGACCCGCCTTCAAATGGGAGCCAGGCTGAGGGCCATAACTAGGTCACACAAGTGAGGGTGGAGGGCTGAGGCCTGAGGACACTAACATGCTAGGGTGTGGCACAGGAACAGGAGAGAGGAAAGAGGAAGCAGCAGCTAGACAGGTGGGAGCCACTAGTCATGGTGGGGAGGGAAACCAAAGTGTGCAGTTGCCCCAAGGCCCTCTGGGACCACCTGCTCCCACAGGAAGAAGCAGGAGTCTGTGCCAGGGCGAGTGCTTGGGTTTCAGAAGGAGTACCCTGGGGTCTCCTGGGGCTGCAGGTAAGAGAAATGTCAGGGAAGGACAAAGAACATGAGCGCCTCACCCTGCACACTGCTCTGAAGGTTGGGCAGCTTTGTGCCCTGCCCCCTCCCACTGGCATTCTGTGTCTTGCTGGGCAGGGCAGCTGGTGCATGCATAGGCAGGACAGCACAATCAGCAGGTTGTGCTGCTACAGAAAACCCTGCCCAGGCCACTTGTCCATAATAAGCATCATCCATCTGCACCCCCAACTCCCTCCGTCTGGCCCAGACAGCCGGGCTGCTGGCCAGGGTCCCACTCCAGCCCCCCGCTAGCCTTTAGGCTTTGCCCTGCTTCAGTGTTTGAGATCTACATGAACGCCCATACCTGGCAGCCCTGCCCTCTCACTCTAACTCAGCTTGTCTCACACTTGTCTCTCTAGTCAGCAATAGGAGAGCCAGGCAGCTTTTCAGTTTCAAGAAGCCAAGTATCCCAGGATAGGACCAAGTCTCTAGAAATAGGAAGCTGGTCTCAGCTCCGGGCCTGTGAGTTCCACGGCCTCCCTCATGAACCTCCCAGGCCTCAGTGTCCTCAGCTATACAGGGCTTTCATCATGGGGATGACCACCTCATAGAGACATCAGGATCAAGAAGCAGGGAAAGAGCCAGGCGGTGGTGGTACACGCCTTTAATCCCAGCACTTGGGAGGCAGAGGCAGGCGGATTTCTGAGTTTGAGGTCAACCTGGTCTACAAAGTGAGTTCCAGGACAGCCAGGGCTACACAGAGAAACCCTGTCTCGAAAAACTAAAAAAAAAAAAAAAAAAGAAGAAGAAGCAGGGAAAGATGGGGGAAGGGCCTGGGTCACTCTGTCCAAGGACTGAGGGTAAAAAGCACAGGTGAGATTGAGAGAGACATGGGCTCACGTGGCAAAAAAAAAAAAAAAAAGTGTCATAGCTCTGCGTCTCCTTCCTCACCAGAATCCCCACCAAAGTCGCCATGACAGATGGAATTGGCTGGAGCTGATGGCAAGGCCACTGTGCCAGGAAGCAAAATGTAAGGGAGAAAGTGAGGAGGTGGCACAGTTCCCCCAAGGAAACTGAGGTGGAGGGCACAGTGTTAACCTGGATAAACCTAAATTCTAGCTGTTGTCGTGTAGACACTGCAGGTGCCGTCTCAGCAGAAGGGAAAGGTGCACTTCCCTGTACCAACTGACTAAGAGTCATGTGGGGTAGGCCTTGGAATTTGCCCCAGGGGACAAACACAGACCCTGGAACAATCAGGAAGAATCTGAGGAATGATTTCCTTGTGCCCAGAGGGTTCCAAGCCACTGGCCAGAGCTAGCTAGGAAATATGGCTCACCCTGGTCATTTGAGCCTCTAGGGGATTATTCTTGAGTTTCTCTGCCCAAGGCCCTCTCGACCACGTCTGGCAGGAACCCTGGGTGTTCAATCCATGCTTGCAGAAAGCAAAGGCCTGCCAAGCTCTGACTCCCGGATCTTCCAGGGTGCTGAGAACCCCAATTAGCTTATGGGATGTGTGCCCAGACGGACCTCAATGAGGAGGACCTGCAAAAGCTTTTTCTTCCTTCCCATTTACATCCAGGCTATGGATATCTGTCCAAGCTAAACTCCACAGGAATAGGCCAACTACCTCCAAATCAAAGGCCAGGCTCTTTCCTGAAGGTAGACCTGCAATTAGCTGGAACTACCCATTCCAAAGGGATTCTGGAACTCTGCACTACTTCTCCCAAATCTCTGAAGTAAACAGTAGGCTGACTAACCCCAGCCTGGGGCTGTCACAGCTCACAGAGGCCCTGTACCTGGCCCAAGCACACAGCCCCATTCTCCTGTGATTTCTGAAGACGTCCATGCCAGCAGCCCTCCCCTGAACACTTACCTTTTTTCTTGAGGAGCCAGCTTTGATGAGGCAGGACTTCTGCAGGGCCAGGTAACCACCAATGACCTCGATCTCATGCACAGTGGGGTATCGTTTCTTTAGGGTGTTCTCCGGGGTAGTGTGGGGTCCAGAGAGGCTATCAACATCCCGTTCCTCTGCCCCTTGCTGGGACTGACCGTTGCTCTGACTTAAGTGTGGCTCCTGAAGGGTCCCTGGCTTTCTCTTGGGCACTACAGTGAAAGTGTTGCTACCTCGGTTCGGGAATTCTGAGGTGTGTCCAGGCCTGGCAGGGTGCAGGTGGTACTGGGAAGGCACACCAACTGCTGAGGAGGGCAGTTTGGCTTCTTGAAAGGCCTCCTCCTCTGAGTCTACTTCATCAATGAAGGTGACTGGAAGTCCTGGCCTCCCAGGCTCCTGGCCATTCTTGGCCAAGCCAGGAACCCCCAAGCCTTCAGCGGGCTCAGCTTCAGCAGTGGCTGGTAGAAATGGAGGTGGTGAGGTTGGTCTCTGCCACCTAACACACTTGTCTGTGTCTGGGTCTGGCCTGGAGCCGGCCCCCTTCCTAACTGCCCACTGCATGTCAGCAGCCAAGGGACTCTTCTCTAGGGCAGGTGCACCCTCCACTGTAGACACCAGCTGGGATCCGAGCCCCTGGCTCTGAGAGGCCCAGCCCACCTCCCCCTTTGGCTCCTCAAATTGCCTCCCCGCCAAAGGATAGTTCCCAGGGGCTTTGCGCTTGGGGATCAACACGAAGGAGTTGCGGGAGTTCACTCGGAGGTTGGCCAGGGCCCTGGCCTGAAGGTCCCCGATTGGGATAGTTTCCATGTCTGGCTTGGAGGATGGTCTTATTTCAAAGGAATCATTGGCGCTGGTGGCAGAGGAGACCCACTGGCGCTGACTGGGAGTGGCACTGGCTGGGCTGGGCGCCGGGAAGGCAGGGGGCCCAACTGGAGTGGCACTTGGGGTCCCAGGGCTTGGGGGCGGGTGGAGAGAGGGTTCCTTTGACTCCACCTTTGGCTTCCACTTGCCCGGTACAGGCGGAGAGCCTGACAACCCATTGGCAGGGCCGGCAGGGGATTCCTGAGTCATGGGTCCATTAGAAAGCGAGCGATTGACCGCACTGCGGGGCAGGCCCCGGGGGTGGACAGTGAAGGAGTTGCTGCCGGTCTTCTGTAAGAAATCGCTGCGCCGGGCCCCGGGGCCGGCAGTGCCGTCGGGGTGCGCGGGCTCGCAACAGGCAGAGCGCTGACCCGCGCGCTGGGCAACGGGGACAGGCGAAATAGAGGGTGCGGGCTGGCTGGGGAGCACCGGTGAGGCAGGAGCCAACGACCGATTGGTAGGAGTGCGCGTGGCAGCAGACGCAGACGCCACGGGAAGCTGCGGGAGCGCAGGGCGGAAGCGCTCTGGGCTCCCGCGGCGGCGGGGCGCAGTGGGCGAGTCGAACTTTTCCAGCAGGCGGCTGACACGGCCGGGCTGAGGCGCCTCGTACACTACTACCTCGGCAGCGCGGATGCCCGCAGCGGGCGGCACAGCGGGTGGGAAGCCTGGCGCTGACTCGATGATGAGGATGTTGTCCGCTCGAATGGTTCGCACGCCGGGCACGCGACAGTACAGCTCCAGCAGCTGCTGAGCGGGCCGCGTCCCGCGCCGCCGCTCCGATTCAAGTCGCATGAACGGGTTCTGGCTTAGCGGTCCCAGACTCTCAGCCAGCACCAGCCTCTCGTTAGGCCCATCCGGCGCCGCTCCAGATCCCTGGCCTCCGCTCAGGGCGGCCAGTTTAGCTCGCCTCCGCTCAAGGATCTCCCGTTTCCAGGCGGGCATCACGGTTCGCGGCCCCGGGTCGAGCCGCCCCAGGCCGGCCATGCTGCGGACGCGCGGCCGCCGACAGGACTGCACGGCGACCGCGCGCCGTACAGACTCTCAGCTACCTGCCTCAGTACCGCGCCGTGCCACGCCCCCCTTGGTAGCCTCCAATTGGGCAAGCGCGCTCCGACCTAAGGGCAGAACTGCCTACCTATAGCAGAAGCATACGGCCCAGTTGACTGGAGAATACCCACTAAAACCCTCCCCTTCAGCGTTCTCATTGGACTACGACAGGCACCAGACAGACCCTATTGGTGGACCCAGTGAAGCGCTGCTCAATGGCTGCTCCTCACTTCCGCCTCTGCGTTCTGGACCTGGGATCCTGGACCCCAATTTAAGCAGGGGTGATAATTAAAGCAGGTATCGCCTTGCGGACCCTTGCGACCTAGGTGATCTTGACACAGTTCTGACTTCAGTACACAAGCTACACGGGCCTTCCACCTTTAGGCCCAGGCTCCGCTCCAATCTGGAGTCCTTGAACCGCTGTGGGCAGGCCACCAAGGTCCCCTTTCGGACCTAGAAATACTGCTTCTGAGATCCACCCGGGCATAAAGAATCTGTTTTCGAGAATCTTGGTTTTATAGGTCCCAGATCTACTAAGTGTGTGAATATCTGGTGCACAGCTTGCCACCCATGGGCCTGCCAGGTATCCATTGTGTGTAGGAGGCACAGAGGAAGCAGCCTTGTTTCTGTGCACACACAGGTTACACATAAAAACTGAGCCTCACACAATTAGGCAGTCCTGTCATGCAGAAAAGTACAAGAACAAGGGTAAAGGTCCCACTAACTCCTGTTGAAACACCAACTTCCAAGAATGGGTAGGGGGCTAGCGACTCTGAAGGGTCTGGTAGTGTGCTTTTCCTTTGTCTGCCTTATAGACCACAGCCAGCTGAGGCTTGGCATTGCTGTCCCCGGTGCCACTTGCCTTCCAGGGGACTCTGCTTCATGGAATGTGGGTCTCTGCAAAAACAGATTCAGCCTAGGGATAGGTACCTTAGGCTTCTGGGTTGCATGGCAGTCTACAGCTGGCCCTGTCTTAGCTACACCTTTAACTTACTCGCTGGCGCACTCCATCAATATAAACTAGCGATTATAAACTGAATTCCAGCTTTCCGGAAGTCTTTCCCAAGTCATTTATTTACCCTTGGTAATACCGGAGATTAGACCCAGAGCCGTCTGAAAGCACTCTACTACTGAACTATAGTCTTGGCTCTCAAATCACTTTTTCTTTTTCTTTTTGTTTGTTTGTTTTTCAAGACAGGGTTTCTCTGTGAAGCCCTGGCTGTCCTGGAACTCACTCTGTAGACCAGGCTGGCCTTGAAATCCACCTGCCTCTGCCTCCCGAGTGCTGGGATTAAAGGCGTGCGCCACCACGACTCATGGCTTTTATACTCAAAATTACCAAAACAGGAACACACAAAACAAAATCTAAGAAATGTTACAAGGAAAACACTCCAAACCAGGCAGTGGTGGCGCACACCTTTAATCCCAGCACTTGGGAGGCAGAGGCGGGTGGATTTTTGAGTTCGAGGCCAGCCTG
>NC_034592.1:12426000-12430794 GCF_900095145.1 Mus pahari | reverse complement strand
GGGGGGGTGGGGGGGGAGGACGACACCTTTAATCCCAGCACTCAGGAGGCAGAGGCAGAGGCAGGCAGATCTCTGTGAGTTCAAGGCCAGCCTGGTCTACAAAAGAGTTCCAGGACAGCCAGGGTTGTTTTTATACAGAAAAACCCTGTCTCAAAAAACAAAACGGAAGCATGATCCCGCTCAAATAGCCAAGCATAGTGAGGAACCCTGTATTCTGCAGTCACATTTGACCCGCCAACTGTTAACTTTTGTTGATGCTCCTTTTTTCTCCTGGCTCCTGCACCCCTCTCTCCTGCTTTCTCTTTCAGGCTGGGTTGCACAGCTCAGGCTGGCTTCCAGCTATGCAGCCAATGATGACAACGTTGTTTTGATCCTCCTGCCTCCACCCCCTCTCAAAATAAGATTACAGGCAAACACTCCACCAACACAGAAATAGTCTTTAAATGTAAAAACCATAATGTAGTTCAGTTAGTAGGACACTTGCCTAAGCCAGATGTGGTGGTGCATGCCTTTAATCCTAACTCTTGGGAGGCAAAGGCCAGCCTCTATGAATTAGAGGCCCGTTCTACAGAGCGAGTTTCTAGTCCAATCAAGGTAACATAGTGAGTTCCTGTTTCAGCAGCAGCAGTAGTAGTAATGGTTGTCTAATATGTATGATGCCCTGGATTTGATTTCCAGAATCATATAAAACAGGAAGTTAAAGATCGTCACTGATTACAGAGTGAGTTTGAGGCAAGTCTTTGCTGCACAACACCCTAATTTTTAAGAATGTAAAATCCGTCCTTAGATGACCATTTATCATCTCAATTCTTTAGCACTGTCATCAGAGCTCACCAATGGCTACACACTAATAAGTCAGGGCTCTGGTGTCACAGGCTCTACAAAATACAGTCTTTAGTCAGGATGGGTAGTAATGCAAATTACTCATCTCCTACAACAAGAAACTGGGATTTTCCAAAAATAGTCTAACACCCAAAGTGCTCTAGCCATGGTGCACTAATGTCCCCAACCTTATGATCCCCTGTCCACATGGCAAAGAGCATCTTAGCATTCACCTGATGCAAACATTGAGATGCCTAAATATATATTGTTAATTTCAGGAAACATTTTTTTCCATCAGCAAATGGCCTCATTTGGCACATGCCTGACATAAACTCAAAGACTGTAAGCTAATAAACTCCAGCTGTAAATGTGTCCACTTCCATGAGCATGTGAGCACCTGTTCCTAATGTCTATGCTTCCTGTATTAGGTCTGTCTGTCTCAAGTGTATTAATGACACCTGCCACAAGGTGGTGGGAAAGTCCGTAAAACTGCAGTCGGTTGAGCCAGGAAATCAAGCAATGCCTTGAGACCAGAATTTTTTCCTCAGATGGCAGATATCCACACAGGGCCCTATTCATGCTCTTTCTCAACAGTCTACTTTCTCTTTGTGAAGTGGAATGAACAAAAGGCTAGCCTTTGGCAGAAAAGAGGAAAAGGGATGCCAGCCCTCTTACATTATCTATCGTATTTACGTCTGGCCTAGATAGATGAAGGGATACGTTCTGAGGTCAGTGCTGCTGGGTGAACAAGCTGATTTATAAAGGGGGCACATCACCATGGGAAATACTCAGAGCCTAGCAGGATATTTTACTTATATGCAGTTTCCAAATGTTGGAAAAGTTCAGTATTGACTGGCAATTCAGAGCATGAATAACTGGAAATAAGTTTTAATAAACGAGGCTTCACTTTTAAGTTTTGCTCGAGCAAACGATCTTAGATATAAAGAAAACTGGACAGTAAACTGGGCACAAGCAAACGCTGATTTCTGACCAAAGCTCTACCAGTGTGGCACCAAGTAGGGTCAGGACCGGGAGGTCCAGAACTCCAGTTGCGCAGTGCTCCATTTCCAGCCACTGCAAGAGGCTAGTTGACGCGACAAGCCCGGATCATGAGCAGCTGCAGGAGAATGAAGACCGGAGACGTGATCAGGCCGAACCAGAGCTCTCGAGTCTGTTCCACTAGCTTCTGGCACAGCAGCATCTCAAAGACAAACTTGAGGCTAAGGACGGTGAGAACCCAGAAGAGACGCAGCACAGCCAGTCGCTTCTCCCCGTCTTGGAAGAGTCGAACGGAAACGATGGTGGTGAAGTAGGTACTGAGCCCGTCGGCGGCGAAAAAGGGCACAAAGACGTTCCACCAGGAGAGGCCCGGAGTCAGGCCATCCACTCGCAGTGCCAACAACACGGAGAACACCAACAGGGCCAGCAGGTGCACGAATATCTCAAAGGTGGCGAAGCCCAGCCACTGCACCAGCTCCCGCAGCGAGAATAACATCGCGCCTGCTTAATACCGGCCACCGGTGCCCCGCACCGGGCTGTGACGTCTCCGACTGCAGACCTGGCGACCGCCTGCTGCCGCCGCTGCGCACGTGAGGCAGCAAGCAGCCCGACCTGGCCTGGACGCCGGCCCTGGGGCTCCGCGACCCTGAGGACCCCAAGCCCGGACCCGGACCCGGAGGCTAGTGGAAGCCCGTGCTGTCCAGATGCTATCCCCGCCCCGCCCCCGCTGGCGCAGCCGAAAGGCGTCATTTCCTGTTGACGGCGGAAGGGGGAAGTTAGTGAGGTGTGTGGTTCTGGCCGGCGTGCGCGGTGATGCAGGTTCCACAGCTCCTGGTGCTTTTCGGCAGCCAGACTGGCACAGCCCAGGACGAGGCGGAGAGGCTGGGCCGTGAGGCCCGGCGCCGGCGGCTAGGTTGCCGCGTGCAGGCTTTGGACTCTTACTCCGTGGTGAGGCTCGGGCGCTACGGCGGAGACCCTCCACCGGACTAAGCGCCCTCGGATGGAGGACGTTTGTGTGCGGCCCTTTGGGCCCAAGAGGATTCAGGGGAAAGGGAGGCACGAGGCTGAGGCCTGAGAAAGCAGAGCCTGGTAGCCACTGGGAATGAGTGTCCAAACACGGTTACTCTGTTCCCCTAGGTGAAGGTGGTGGTGGGGTGCGGGGCAGGGAGGGCACTGAGCAGGGCTGCCAGAGACCTTACATCTACCTGTGTCTTGTCCTTGAGGCGAATCTCATTAGGGAGCCCCTGGTGATATTTGTTTGTGCGACCACAGGCCAAGGAGACCCTCCTGACAACATGAAGGTAAGGTTGGCCTCATGTGTACCCTCATCCTGTTTTCATTGCTGTATGAGTCCCAGCGTGCACAGAAATAGCTTCCCTTCAACGCGTGTTGAGTATGAGAGGTGCCTTTGAGAGCGATTCTTTGTATAGCTCTCAGGAGAGAAATAGCTCTTAGTAGCCACACCTGGTGCTAGGGAAAGTGCCAGATGTTCGGGGGGGGGGGGTTCCTGAAATCGGACACAGCTCTTTGGAAGGAAGGAGCACACCTTTAATTCCAGCTCTTGGGAGGCAGGAGCAGATGGAGCTGGCCAGGGCTACATAGGGAGAACCTGTCTCTAAAATAAAATAATAAAAGGAGGGGCAGATGGTGGTGAGAAGCAACCTGTGTAAAGGGCAGACAGTTGAGGAACTGTGCTGACAGAAAAGGGGAAGAAAGAAAGGGTCATTCAAAAAACCTGGATAGCTACAGTGAAACGTCCTATTAAGATGAAAGCTATGGGGACTATGGAAGTGACATAGCAATGCTATCAGTGTAGCAAGACCACCGCTCCAGCCTGGTCTACAGAGTGAGTGCCAGGACAGCCCTGTCTTGAAAAAAGAAAAAAGAAAAAAAAAAAACCACTGCCTGTCTGAACATGGCAAGAATAATGCTAGGCAATAAATATATCACCATAAGCAGGAGGTGCACATGTGCCTTGAGCTGGGTGGTGGCCCAAGGCTCAATAAATCAGGCATATTCCAGAGAGCCCAAAAGGTAGAATCAGCAGGATGTGTAATCAGAGGGATATAGAAGATGAGGGCAGAATCACAACACAAGAATCCAAAGTAAGCCTGGCATGCTGGCGCACGCCTTTAATCCCAGCACTCGGGAGGCAGGCAGATTTCTGAGTTCGAGGCCAGCCTGGTCTACAGAGTGAGTTCCAGGAGAGCCAGAGCTACACAGAGAAACCCTGTCTCGAAAAACCAAAAAAAAAAAAAAAAAAAAATCCAAAGTAATTCCCCCTGTGGATTGAGAGGACCAGTTAGGGCAGGTGCCAGGAGGTACCTAGAGGAGCTGCAGTTAGCTGTGCAGGACTGGGAAGGTCCTGGCACACACATCATTGTTGAAGCACCCAAAATAAACCTGAAAAAAAAGAGCCCTGTCCCTCAGGCCTGCCATCTAGCATGGACAGGTCAGACCAGAGGAGTCCCCCTTCCCAAGGTCATTGATTGGGTGGGAGGCGTCTCGGATCAGTGGTGCTGCTAAAGAGAGCAGTCTATGGGGGCAGACACCGATCTCCAGCACGAGAGAAGATGAAGTAGGGTCAGAAGTTCAAGGCTGCCCTCTCCTACATGTTAAGAAACTATATCAGCTAGTTTAAAGAGGCTGAACCCGGGGGACCAAGAGTTTGGGGCCAGCCTCAAACTAGTGTCAACCAAAAACATGAATCAGAATCAACAACTTGTCAGGCAGTGGTGCCACACTTGGAGTCTGAGGCCAGCCTGGATTACAGAGGGAGTCCTAGGACAGCCAGGGCTGCAGAGTGAAATCCTGTCTCAAAATTAAAAAAAATAGGAAAAGGACAACGAGGGGAGGGAATGGTGGTCTCCCTAGGGTTTGAGGTGTGCTGGTCTGTAGATAGCCCACGCAGGAGCAGGAGTCAACGAGGGGAGGGAATGATGATCTCCCTCGGGTCTGAGGTGTGCTGGTCTG
>NC_034592.1:12390648-12425965 GCF_900095145.1 Mus pahari | reverse complement strand
AACGAGGGGAGGGAATGGTGGTCTCCCTCGGGTCTGAGGTGTGCTGGTCTGTAGATAGCCCACGCAGGAGCAGGAGTCAACGAGGGGAGGGAATGGTGGTCTCCCTCGGTTTGAGGTGTGCTGGTCTGTAGATAGCCCACGCAGGAGCAGGAGTCAGTAGTTACTGTCTCAATCACAACTGGAACTGAAGTCCTTTGAGGCCACAGACCCAGCATCCCAAAACACATCCAGGAGTGTGGTTTCTCAGGTCTGCAGGGCAGGAGAGCCTTGGCCTCTTTGCCCTAATCCTCTTTAAAAACACATTGGAATTATAGGGGAAAAAAGATCCAGTAACTGGGTCTTTGCTTATCCCTTTCTGGTGAAATCTACTGTGATAAACAGTCAACGGAACCTAAAGATTATGTGAGGAGTGACAGAGTAAGGAAGGGGTAGGAAGGCAGTCAGTATGGACAGTAACTGTCACACAGCTGGGTGGTGCTGGCACAGCCTTTAATCTCAACATGCCTTGAGTTCAAGGTCAGCCTAGTCTACAGAGAGAGTTCCAGGACAGCCAGGGCTACACAGAGAGACCTTGTCTACAAGCAAATAAATAATGTCACATAATGTAAGGTTAGAACTGCTGCCTGAGACAGTGTCCACATGCTTGCAAAGGGGCACCCAGAGAGAATGGGTTTAACTACTGGGGATAATAGATAACATGGCCTGATGGCTGACAGGCCAGAGGGCAACAAACTGGAAAGGTCATTATAAACCCAGAGTTCAAGGGCATGAGTCAGTGACTCAACAACTTCAGAGAATCATAGCACAGCCCATCTCCCTTTTTTACCAAGAAGACTTGAGTGAGAACTTATGGCTGGCCTCTCCCTTCTTAAGGCAGTAGACTGGCTGGTCCACCACTACAGTAATAGAGAGCGGCTGGAGGGTGGTAATTGAGTTCACCCCTAGACCAGATTAGGAAGAATACACTACTGAGTGTCCTGCAGGGGGGCAGCAGGTAACTGGTTGGGGCATTGAGCTCAGGTTACATATATGAGAAATGCTTGCACAGTTAGGATAAGTTTTCTTTGTGTGCAGGTTCCTGGTCTGTAATTTTGTTCCATGTGAAAGAGAGATGTCCAGATTGGCCAGTGTACAGTTACAATTTTGGGTTCTAATGGTCTTCCTTCCACACCATCCTCTCCCTGCTGAAACCTCAGACAGAAAACTGGCCTGGGCTGTGGTCCTAACATAGTTTTCCTATGACTACAGAACTTCTGGAGGTTCATATTCCGGAAGAGCCTGCCATCCACCTCCCTCTGTCAAATGGATTTTGCTGTCCTAGGCCTCGGAGATTCCTCATATGCCAAGTGAGTAGGGGGTGGACTTGCTGGCCAGATGAAGACAGTTATTAAAGTCAAGGAAGAAATGAGGCAGGCAGCTGGCACCCCAGGTGCCCATCCATTGTAGACCATGTGACCCTACACTGTGTTGGCTTATCAACCTTATCCACAGATATTCCCTAGTGGACACACTAATCTTTGTAAGGACTTGGACAGAGAAGGCCACCTTTGGGGAAGGAACAGGGTGGCAGAGCACCACCATGGAATTCAGGGCAGGGTGAGGCTCAGACCAGCCAGCGTTACATTACAACACCCACTCTGTCCCTGTCCCTCACTATGATCCAAACATAGTCTGAAGCCCCGAGGTGAACAGCTTACCTTCAGGTAGCTTGTTAGACGTGTTCATGGGTTCTCGCTGTCAGGGTTTGTGGCAGTTGTGTCCCTAAACAAGCAGTGCTGTGAGCTTGGTTCACTTCCTGGGTGATGAGGGATTCCCACTCAAAGGTGCAAGTAGCTGCCTGATACCTAAGGCCTGTTTCCACAGGCCCAGTGTCACCCAGCGCTGAGCGTCACTCCAGCTCCCTAAGAGGCTGTGTTCATGGCAGGGTTCTTGATTACTTTAGATAAAAAGAACAGAAAGCCGGGCGTGGTGGCGCATGCCTTTAATCCCAGCACTCGGGAGGCAGAGGCAGGCGGATTTCTGAGTTCGAGGCCAGCCTGGTCTACAGAGTGAGTTCCAGGACAGCCAGGGCTATACAGAGAAACCCTGTCTCAAAAACACACACAAAAAAAAAAAAAAACAGAAAATGGGGCTGGAGAGATGGCTCAGAGAGATTGAGAGCACTGACTGCTCCAAAGTCCTGAGTTCAATTCCCAGCAAGCACATGGTGGTTCACAACTGTCTGTAATGGAATCCGATGCCCTCTTCTGGTATGTCTGAAGACAGCTACAGTGTACTTATTTCAAATTAATTAACTAATTAAAAAACAAAACAAAACCAATAGAAAACGGAAGCTAAGCATGGTGACTCACTCCCTTACAATCCCAGCACTCAGAAAGCTAATATGGGAAGATTGTCACAGACTTTAGGGTGGGGCTGGACCCTACTACATCAAAAACAAGAGAGAAATGGGAAGATGGTGGTGCTGTGACTTGCTCTGCTAGAGATTTTGCTCACTGGCACTATGGATACACAGAGCAGGTAGGATGGCGTCCAACTATGGATGTGGTTCCCAAAAGGACAAGGTGATGCAAGGACCAGTGAGGGAAATCTTCTCACAGAAAAACATGGTTATCTGCTCTCCACCCCACCCTGCCTCCAATCACAACTGTGTAGCCCTGGCCCAGGGAATCCGTGGTCTTGGTCACTTCAGAGATATGGGTTGAGAAAATGAGACTGTTCTCCATGTGGCCGCTTCTTGAGATCAAGGGACTTACCATTTGTGGTGTTGGCTGTTGCTCCAATCTCTCATCCCCTGCATGCTGAAGTCAGTGTGCACCATCCTTGAGAGGTCCTGCCCTGCTTTACTCTGCCCAAGTTGACTGCACTACCACCCCATACTGTTGTTTAGCCCACACTCTGGGCCTGCATAACTGTCTGTACCCATAGGTTCAACTTTGTAGCCAAGAAGCTACACCGTAGGCTGCTGCAGCTAGGAGGCAGTGCCCTCCTGCCCCCATGTCTAGGTGATGACCAGCATGAGCTGGGGTAAGTGTTGATGTCAGTGTTCCTCTGTGGCAACCCACCTTGGCTCTGGCCCACAGAGGCCAATGCCTGTACTCTTTTCTAGGCCTGATGCTGCCATTGACCCCTGGGTAGGAGACCTTTGGGAGAAGATAATGGTTATGTACCCAGTACCCCTTGACATTCCTGAGATTCCTCATGGAGTCCCGTGAGTCTGAGCCTTGGGTATATGAATATCAAGGGACTTTGAGCTGTTTTATGCCCCGCAGGCCACCCAACTGATAGTTCCACTTTCCACAGCTTGCCCTCCAAGTTCATCTTCCAGTTTCTTCAGGAGGTCCCCAGCATAGGGGCTGATGAGCTCAACATAGCCGGCTCAGCCCCTCAGACACCCCCATCAGAGTTACAGCCCTTCCTGGCACCTGTGATCACCAACCAGAGGGTCACTGGCCCCCAACACTTTCAGGATGTTCGGCTGATTGAGTTTGACATTACAGACTCAAATATCAGGTAAGGAACCCAAGCCCTCAAGCAGTCAGGCAGGGTGCCCATATGTTCCTAGGTAGCTGATGTGGTCAGGGAAAAGGTAGGCAGTAGGTAGGGCTTCACAAGGGTATGGCAAAGCCAAAGGCCAGGCAGTTCAGAGAGCTTGACCTCCCACCCACTTCCATCTCCTCCTTAGCACCTTCATTCTCCCCCCACAGTACGCATCCCTTCTGTCCCCTCAGTTCCTCTGTCCTTTCTACACCATCCCCACATTTCTGATGACTTTTTCATACAGTTTTGCTGCTGGTGATGTTGTATTAATTTTGCCCTCTAACTCAGAGGCCCACACCCAGCAGTTCTGCCAAGTGTTGTGCCTGGACCCCAATCAGTTTTTCACGCTTAAGCCACGGGAACCAGGTGAGTACAGGAGATGCACCAGCTCTGAGCTCCAAGGTACCACCTAATGACCCTACCCACCAAGCCTCCATGCCATTCCTGCAGGTGTCCCTTATCCACCAGGGCTGCCTCAGCCCTGCACTGTGTGGCACCTCGTGTCGCAGTACTTGGACATTGCCAGTGTGCCCCGCCGTTCCTTCTTTGAGCTCCTGGCTTGTCTCTCAGAACATGCGCTGGAGCGAGAGAAGCTGTTGGAATTGAGCTCTGCCAGAGGTCAGGAAGAGCTCTGGGAGTACTGCAATCGGCCCCGCAGAACCATCTTGGAGGTGGGCTGGCCTGTGGGCAGGCAGGTGGGTATGGGCTGCTGAGCTGTGGTATGCACAGCACCACACAATAAGACCCCATTTATCCAGGTGCTATGCGACTTCCCACACACAGCGGGCGCCATTCCTCCAGACTACCTTCTGGACCTAATCCCTCGGATCCGCCCACGGGCCTTCTCCATTGCCTCCTCCCTACTGGTGAGAGACTCTGAGTAGAACTGAAGACTGGCTGGAAAAGCTGGGACTGGGTAGGGCGTGTGTAGATGGGGGCTGCCTCTCTACCAGGGTTGTCCCTCCTAGGGTTGGTAGTAGGCAAGAGTGCTTTAGCAGGGCAGTGCCATCACTGTGTCCATAGGCTCATCCCGGGAGGCTACAGGTCCTTGTGGCTGTGGTAAAGTACCAGACTCGTCTGAAGGAACCCCGCCGTGGTCTCTGCTCCTCCTGGCTAGCATCCCTGAATCCTGGGCAAGGTAAATCCATAGTTCTGGGGTTGGGAGAGAGTATAGCCCCAAGTGCCTGTCTTCCCCGTTCCTTCCACCCCAGGAGCTCCTCAAGCCCCAGTGAGCACCTTAGCATTGTCTTTTGACCTCCTACATGCCATTTCCCTTCTGCAGCAGGACCTGTCCGGGTGCCTCTGTGGGTACAGCCTGGGAGCCTCGTGTTCCCAGAAACACCAGACACACCCATTATCATGGTGGGGGCTGGAACTGGTGTGGCCCCCTTCCGAGCAGCCATTCAGGAACGAGTGGCCCATGGCCAAACTGGTGAGTACAGGAGCTCCAAAGTAGTGTGACCTGACCACTGAGCATGGTCTAGCTGAATTTCTGCATCCAGACGGGGACTGCCCTATGTACCCCAGGAAACTTCTTGTTCTTTGGCTGCCGCCTGCGGGATCAGGACTTCTACTGGCAAACTGAATGGCAGAAGCTAGAGCAGAAGGGCTGCCTGACCTTGGTTACAGCCTTCTCCCGGGAGCAGGTGAGTATATTCAAGTTAAATAGAACAGGAGTTGGGATGGCTGAAACTTAGCCTCTGACCCCTGCAGGAACAGAAGGTATATGTGCAGCACCGGCTCCGAGAGCGGGGGCCACTTGTCTGGGAGCTGCTGGATGGCCAAGGTGCCTACTTCTACCTAGCAGGGTGAGCAAACTTGGGAATGTGGGGAGTGGACCAGCCTTTAGGGAAGGGGAGTAGGCAGGGTTGGGACTCCAGGATCTCTGAGCTTTCTGAGGCCTGCCTTTCCAGCAATGCTAAATATTTGCCTACGGATGTTTCGGAAGCCCTGATGTCCATTTTTCAAGAAGAAGGACAACTCTCCACTGCAGATGCATCTGCCTACCTTGCTAGGCTCCAGCAGACACTGCGCTTCCAGACTGAGACCTGGGCCTGAGGAGCCACTTGCTAGCTCACACCCACATTAACAGCTGTATTGGGGAGCCTGCTGAGGTCTAGAAGGCCCATTGTTGTCTCTTGCCCTCTAATCCCAGAACACTGGGTAGACCCACAGTTTAGCTTTTTAGGTCCAGCTGACCAGGAGGGCAGTTCCTGTGTACATCCAAACTCGGTGGAACCCAGTGTCCCATACGTAGCCCCAGCCCCAGTGCAGCCAGCACTCCTGGTTTTCTCTCAGACCCCCTTCATTCTGTCCCAAATCTGCACTTATAGTCCATACTACCAAGGGCCTGCTAAGCCCTCCAAAGGGCATAGAGCTGTGAGGGCTGCACTGCCCCTCTGACCTCGTGCTCTTCCCATTAATCCCATAGCACCTGTGCAGCTCAGCTCAGTTGAAAGCCACCAGGGAGCAAGCCTCCTGAGCATTGGGATTGGGCAACTCTGTCAGTCTTCAGGTCTATAAACATGGGCTAACTACCTGGGTAGCTGCTCACTTCCACTTTTTGTGCTTCTAGATTTGAGGGTGGTGGGTGGGACATGGATTATCTGCATCTGGTAGTGGTGGGCAAAGACCCCTCCAGGGCATGAGCACAGGCTTGTACTGTCAGCTTAGCCAAGCTAGTCCCCTTCTCTGATGGCCACACAACTCAGCCAAGTTCATATACCCTTCTCATGGACAAACAGAGGACTTAGCTATTTGGAAGTCCCAGCCAAGAGCCAGCACGTACTATTCTTTCCAAAGAACTGAAAGAAACATCAGGGTGGAGGGGGTGTGATTTGTGTTGGCCCGCCCATGGGCAGGGCCTTCAGTGCTGAAAAGGAAACCCTGTTGGAGGAGTCAGACAGGTCCCAGGGCAGCTGGGAGCTAAGGAACCTCTGTTCTGTCTGTCAACTTGTGGAACAGGGACCAGACCAACATTACGCTTAGGCCTGAGATACCAAGAGTTGACGTGCTGCGGGGACCCAAGTGAAGCTTACTTCCAGTGAGGTCAGCAAGCCAAAGGTGTATCTAGAGGTTGGTGCTCCGGTGACTGGGTGGAGGCCAAGCTGTGCCTGGTTGCTGAGGGTCACACTCCCAGCTGTCACCCTGGAGCCTCAGTCTACTCATCCTGACTCCTGTTCTGGTGGCTCTACCCTGGGACCTAATGACACCAGCTCTGGGTTTGCTAGTTCACCCGGTGCTTCTCTGGGTCCTGAGCTCTTGGACCCACTGTGCCAGCTACCAGCAGATGAAGAGGATGATCTCAGGGCCCCTCCAGGTGCCAGAACTCCAGACAGTAAACCTGAACTGGAGGCCAGAGACCCATCCGGTGCCTGGGCCCTAAAGTCAACTGTGGAACAGCAGGAAGGTGAGGGGCAGGTTGAGGAGGAGGAGGAATGTCCCATCTGTGCTGAGCCTTATGGGCCTAGTGAGCACCACCTGACCCTGCTAAACTGTGGTCACAGCCTATGTGTGGGCTGCCTACACCAACTGTTAGGCATGACCCCCAGAGCTGACCTGGGCCGTGTGTGCTGTCCACTGTGTCGTCAGAAGACACCCATGCTAGAGTGGGAGATCTGTCAGCTGCAGGAGGAACTGCTTCGAGCTGATGGACCCCAGCACCCAATGCGTACTGCATCCATCACAGCCTTGCATCCTGGCCCTTGGCCCTGGGGGTCCTTAGAGCACCGCTACCAGCTACGCTTCCTGGCAGGGCCTGTGGGAGGTCGGAGCTGTCTCCCCTTCCTGCCCTGCCCTCCCAGCCTAGGTACCTGGTTGTGGGCACTGCGGGAACGTGGCCCCTGTGCCCGCCGCTTGTCACTGCTGAGCCTGCTGGTACTTGAACTGCTAGGGCTTGTGGTCATCTTCACACCACTCATTTTACTAGGGGTGCTCTTCATGCTGCTAGACCATTCCAACCACTAAGCAGATTCCAGAATGGTGGCCAAGCTTTGAAGTCCATGCTCAGATTCTGGTAATCAGCCAAGACTTGTTATCACCAATACCAAGACTATACATGCCTAAGAGCCTAAGCCAGCCAGAGTGCTTACACACCCTTGCAGCTTAGATACTAGCTGAAGCCAAGGACACAAGGACAGCCTCTGAAGGAGTTTGGCCTGGCAGGAAGAGCTGTGAAAAGAACCCTGTGCTTGCCATGGGCGGTCAGCTCACTGGCCACAGGCAGAAAGTGGGCTATACTGCCAGCTCGTGGTCCAGCTGGTGAAGGTGGGCACAAATGTGTGATTCTAGCAGTGATTCTGTTTATCCTGAGATCTGTTCATTGGAGAAGGCAAAGGCTACAGACTCACCTGCTCCAGACAGCTGGTGTGTATCCCTGAAGGCAACAGCAGCAGCCACAGGAGAGGCCTGTACTGTACAAACCAACCTTCAAAGGCTCCCCACCCAACCTAAGATACTCTCACCAGAGAAGGTAGCCCAGAGGAGCTGGGATCAATATTGCCTTTGTATTGCATGGGCCCATCCAGACCCTGAAGCCTCCAAATGCCCAAGGTCCAGCTCTTCCTAATTGACTCTACAACTGATGTCACTGGACCAGGATCCCTCACTTGGGAGATTCAGGCAAATGTAAGCTCACTTCACAGCTCATTGGTGACACAGTGCAGGATGTAACATTTCAGACTGAGTCTGGTATAACAAACATAAGAAAGGCTCTCAGGCTGGGCAGTGGTGGTGCACGCCTTTAATCCTAGCACTTGGGAGGCAGGCGGATTTCTGAGTTCAAGGCCAGCCTGGTCTACAGAGTGAGTTCCAGGACAGCCAGGGCTATACAGAGAAAACCTATCTAAAAAAAAAAAAAAAAAAAAAAAAAACCTCTCAATAAACAGTTACTGATACTATCATTACCTCAGCCATCCTCATTATTACTCCATCTCCGCCATCCAGGTACTTTCCTCACAACCCTTTTCAATTGTACCTGTACCAGTCATAGGCAGGTCATTTAAAAGACTGCTGCGTTTTTGATCTTGGCCAGCTGTAAGCCTCTACGTATGCTGTCCAGAGGCTATTTCCATACATCCCTGGCCAGAAGAAAAGTACTTGTTTTTTAGACGGGATCTCTCTGTGCAACTCATGCTGACTTCACAAACCTGCTTTAGCTTCCAGTATGCTGGGACTACCAATGAGCTTTACCACACAGCTGAAAGTTCTGTCTCCCTAGCTGGGCCACATCTCCATGTACCAATGTGTTCCCAGCTAGTCCAGACCTCCTGAGCAGTACACTAGGGCCAGCTTGCCCTTCAACAAGCAGAGCAAGCCAACCTTGAATGGAGCTGGGTCACCCTCTGGCAGCTCCTGGTTAGACCATGTTTGGAATATAACCTTGGGAACCTACCCTAGGCCCAGGCATAGGCATAGCCCACAGGAGTTAGCTTCAATCAGTGAACAAGTGCAAACTTTGGCAAAGAGTTTTAATGGCAAAGTTGGCTGCAGCGACAATGCCACGCAGGGTAGGGCCAGAGCCACAGTGGGCAAGAAAGGGTCAGCGGGCAACAGGACAAAGCCAGTTCCCTGAAGAAGCGGTGAGCAAGGACCTGCAGGCAGTAGTGGGCAGGTGGACACTACATGATGGAACAGGCAGATAGTGGGTTCCGCACATGGCAGGTGCATGCAGCCCCACAGTACTGCCGGAAGGTCTGGTAGCAGCTGCCTTCAGATTCACCCCCCCACTGTCCACCGGATGGGGCAGTCAGGGCTTCAGGTGGCAAGCGGCTCAGGATGGATGTGTTGACAGCCAGTGCAGCCAGGCCATAGTCAGTGAAGAGCACAGTCTCACGGTGGCAGGTGGGACAGGAGATGAACTTGTACTTAGGGCAAGACTCATAAAGAATCTGCAGGCACTGCTCACACACGGAGTGCAGGCAAGACAGCACACGGGGCCGCCGTTGAGTGACGTTGTATGTGTGCCCACAGGTGGGGCATTCCAGGGGCTCACCTGCTATCACTGGCCCAGATGATGAAGGTGCAGAGGCTGTTGGGCCAGGTCGAATCACATACTGATTTACAATGACCTCATCCACCGGTGCCACCCGGGGGAAGCCCAACTCAGAACTGCCCTTGCGGGGCCGCCTTGGCAAGGGTGGAGTGTGGGATGCTCCTTCCAAGGTAGGCATGTCCCCCCCACATGCCTGGTTGACAATGATCTCTGTGTCTGAGGGCCAAGCGCGCTTGGGTGCCAGAGTGGGAGTGGGCCTGGGTGCAGGGGGGAAGCGGGGGGTGGCCGCCGGGGGCTCAGGGAACTTTTCAGGGTGGACGATCTTCATGGCCTCCATTTTGAGGATGACATGGGGGCCTTTCAGGCAGGACATGAGGAGGCCCGGCCATCCACTGCCCACCTCAGGCCCAGGGTCAGCTGGCATCCGGCTCTCTACAGTCAGACTGGACGTTGGCACAGGTGGGGGTGTTGGGTGGGGCCGTGGGGGAAGAGAAGGGGCTGCATCCTGGTCCTGCCAGGCCTGGTGAGGACCACGGTTACTCTGTGGACTGCAAGGGGCAGCCGGCGACAGCTTGGAGGGCAACCCCCCTCCCAGTGGCCACAATGGCTTATCCGATTCAGTCCGAAGAGGAGGAGGAAGAGGAGGGGGAGGGGGAAGCAGGCGGGGACAAGGGGGTATGGGTGGCTGTTTGGGGCTCTGGAGTTCACCCAGGGTCTCTGTCTGCTGAAGCTGGCAAGGGGGCGTGGAGGGGCCTCCTCCTGTAGCAGAGGTCAGCAGTCCCTGGGCCGGGACATCTGGGCAGGCAGGGGCTAGGTGGGCCCCATGGCTCCAGGACAGGGCGCCCAGGGAAGGCAGCTAGCCTGATCCCTGGCTGCCAGAGGACCTGGGCTGAAGGCTCCGCGGCAACAGCAATGGAGAGGCCTGCACCAGGCCCGAGCTGCGGGTGAGAGACAGCGTGAGGGCAGCACGGGGCCCACCTCACTCTCGCCCTTGCCCTCGCCCCCATCCTTCACAAAGGACAGGGTGCCCGACCTCTGACCCTGTCCGTGGGATCCAAGTCTCCACGGAACTCTGAACGCAAACCCCTCCCCAGTATACTCTCCGAGACCGGCTCACTGTCCGGAGGACTGACTATGAAAATGGAAAGGGGTGATGTCTCTGGCCCCCGCCCCTCCCCCTCCACCCCTCCCACCCCCGCTCACCTGCCCCAGCCTGGCGTTCCCCGGCTGCGCCGCCGCCGCAGCAGAGGTTGTCTCAAAGGCAGGCCCGGATGCGGCGCTCACACCTTGCTCTAGTAGCTCCGATAGCTCCTGCGGCTCCAGTGGAGACCTCGGGCGATGGCGGGCGCAGGCAGCACCCAGGGCCCGAGCGCTGGTGCTGGACGCAAGGCTCGGCGTGGTGGCGGCGACAGCGGCGACGGCGGCGGCGGCAGGTGCGTGCGGAGCGTGGCGCGTTCTGCGGCGGAGGCGCGGGGACCGCAGTGCGCGCGGCGCCCGCCCGCGCCCGCAGCGCCACCCCCCGTCTGGGGACCCGCGCGGGGTCCACGGGGCGGGGCCAGTCTCCTAGCCGCCCCTCGATCCACGCCTGGCCTGGCGTCGGCTCCCAGTGTCGACCTCTCAGCTAGCTACTGGCTGGTCAGAATCCCCGTGCCGCCAAGATTCCCTTGACTCTTGACTGATCCCCCAAGGGGCCAAACCCTCCCCTCCTATTTTGTAAGGGAAACCTTCATGTTTTATTCCCTCATTTTGAGCCTCACAATGCGGAACAGGGGTTCCAGCCTTCCACTTGTTTCTCAGCTACCTTTCGAGCTCTGAAAGGGCAGGGTCCTTTAACTTCAAACCCCGACACACCCCCTGTGTGAACGCCGGGAGTTTTCCAATTCACTGACGTATCCACACAAGGATTCATCAAAGAGGGAGTTGGGACAGCAAAAGGGACAAGGGTTTGAGTGGATACCAGAAGAGTGGACACAGGGAACTGGCGCAGTCACAGGAGGCTCAGAAGTTTCATGGATGGAGAGTTGGAAATACCAGGTATAGGTTGTCAGTCCGCGTGTAGGGTGGAGGGCCCACTGTGCACGCTCACCTGCCTAGGGTGGGGTAGCCCTTTCTTGGATCTCATCAGGTCAGCACGTGCTCCTATGTCTCACAGTTATGTACTAAACTGACCCCACCCAGCAGAGGCCCCATTCCTTTCATCCTCCTCCTCCTACCTGGTCCTCTTCTACCTGGGCTACACCTTTGCCTCGAGGTGGGGGTGGGGGATCCGTGAGGGAAAGACTAAAGACACACTGATGACCTGGTGTTTACATGTTCAGAATGCCATTCTCTACCCACTCATGGCCACCATGCATGTGACCAACACTGAGTCCTATGCCTGACCCTGAAAAATCCAGATTTTCTTCAGGCTACAGCCCCTTTCTGTACAATTGGACGAATGGAACAGTGTTCCTTGAGAGCCAAGGTTGGGCCAGACTACAGTTCTGTGGAACCACTGGTCCACTTCAGGGCTCCTTCAGCAAGACAATGTGAGAGGAGGGGTCCGGTGCTGAGTTGTAGAGGGGAGGGAACCTGGCACGCATGCATGATGCTGGCCAACTCAGTTAACTCTGGCCAGAGAAAGGAGTGAGCTAGCCCACCCTTCCCGGGAGGGCTCGGCTCACTTACCCACTCACTCAGCATGCGCGCAAGGCCACCTACCGCCCCACCCTCTACCGAGGGTCCCGCCCTGTGAAACGAAGCCACGCCCTGTGGGAGAATAAGGTCCCCCATCCCCACTCCCCAACTCCAAGGCCGTTCTGAGCTGAGCAGTGTGAGCCAAGGATCAGTCCAAACCTGGTCCTTAGGAAACCCTGGAGCGCGGAGGCTTCTGGGGAATTAAGTTTCCACAGGGCACCTCGGCCGATTTACGCATGCTCCCAGCTAGGGGCGGAGTCTAAAGGGGCGATGAGCAAGATTAAAGGGGCTTCTGTAGACTCTGGTTTTCTCCTTTATTAAGCATGTTTCCCCCAGACCCATTTCCTTCTACTTGCTAAGTTGCTCGAACTCTTGTCTCGACCTGACTGACTGGCTCTACACAGTCTTACTCAGTCACCCTGGCTTGCAGGCCCTGTCCTACTTGATGTCCTTCCTGGTGTTTTCCCCGACTGGAGTCTGAGCCTGTCCCACTGGTTGCAGACCCAGTGAAGCCCACTGTTGTCTCTACCCTAGCCCCACCGTCACTCTTCGTGCCCCTTGTGGGCGGGGAGGGAGGCTCTTTCATCCCAACTCAGCAACACAAAAAAGAAGCTGAAAATGTCACTGTGTTTGAAGTTCATGGAAGATAAGTAAAGGCTATCTGCAAAGTTGTGTCAAACTTATTATTTATTATATTATTATTATTATTAAAGAGGAAGTCTTCCAAGTAGTTTTAATTGTCTTGTGCACTCAAACGTCTCAGTATATGCAGTTGGTGGCAAGGAGGAGCTTAGAACGGTGGCAGAAGAGATGCAAGTCATGGCTGGGTAGCCTCAGCACGTCTGAAGACCCCAGAATCTGAAGGCCTGCCTCCACTTCCTTTCTGGGGCCATGACCCAAGGAGGTAGGGCATGCTCACATGAATCGTGATTGAGTCACCCCAGATTGGCAAATGCCCCTTAAAGTCCAAACCTTGGCCTCCGCCCATCTGGGAATGAGGGGTGACTGGCTGCTGGGCTCTAGTTGTTGAGGCCTCTTGGGATCTTGGGAACCCCATCTTTAAGCTCCACCCCAAGGCTCCACCCCTCTCTAGGAGGGAAAAGCTACTTGTGGTAGCTCTGCTCACTGCACTGGGACCTGGAGCTGGAGGACTAAGAAGACAGACTGCTGCCGCTTGCTGCAGGTGAGTCCCTGTCTGGATATTGACCTGTACTTCACAGGTTCTTCTTGGGCAGCCCCTGCTCTCCCTTGGACGTTCATCAGCGCCTTCTAGCCTTTTGTCCCCATTCCAGCGGCATCCTGGAGCATTTCTTGGATACTTGGAGGGTGGTAACTGGGTACTTGGGCTACCTCCAATACACATAGGCCTTCCACACAGATGCCTAGGGATATGACTCTCCAAGGGCAGACTCCTCTTAAATGTGTGTCTTCTTAGGCTACAGGCTCTCAAGCAGCTTTTCTCCTTCCTGCTCACCCCTGCAGCCTGGACCATGGACCCCCATGAGATGGTTGTGAAGAATCCATATGCCCACATCAGCATTCCTCGGGCTCACCTGCGCTCTGACCTGGGGCAGCAGTTAGAGGAGGTTCCTTCTTCATCTACCTCCTCTGAGACTCAGCCTCTGCCTTCAGGAACATGTACCCCAGAGCCAGCAGGCCTCTTACAAACTACTGAAGCCCCAGGGCCCAAAGGTATCAAGGGCATCAAGGGTATTGCTCCTGAGCACGGCCAGCAGACCTGGCAATCACCCTGCAATCCCTATAGCAGTGGGCAACGTCCATCGGGACTGACTTATGCTGGCCTGCCACCTGTAGGGCGTGGTGATGACATTGCCCACCACTGCTGCTGCTGCCCTTGCTGCTCCTGCTGCCACTGTCCTCGCTTCTGCCGTTGTCACAGCTGTTGTTGTGTTGTCTCCTAGCTGACTATAGAGCCTTCAGGGCTGTGCAGCAGCCCAGGTTTCTGCTCAATGCCAAAGTGGTGCTGGACATCAGGAACAGCCGTTTGTCATGAGCATCAGCCATTTCCTGCCCTGAGCAGGGGACCCTGTCCACCAGGAAGGTTCAGCTGGAGCCCTCCGGAATAGGGTTCCAGCCACAAGCCACGTTGGCAACAACAGGGACACCCTTCACGTCCTGCAAGACTTTGGCAATAAAGCAGGATGAGCGCTGTGCCCGTGACTGCTTTTTTACAGAGGCCCTTTGGGGAGAGGGTCCTAGCCTGGACAACTACTTTCATCCTCAACATATACAAATGCAATCTCCCCAACAGGCTCCCAAACTCTGGGATCTTCCAAAGACTGGAAAGATCTAGAGACCGCCTCACGACATCCATAATTTAGAGACCTTGCAGGTCTCAGTCCGCCCAGGGGCTTGTAGGTGGTAATATGTCCACTGCCCTGAGCCATTCCCTGTACTTCCTAAGGCTCCAGCTGAGACAGTAAATAAGGCTAACCTTGAGTCACAGGCGGGAGGGTGCCATGCCTGCCACTGCCGGGGGCCCTGAGAAAGTTTTCTAGAGAAGGGACAGACTGGAGGACTGTTGGTAGGTGGGGTGGGTGTTAGCAGGTTTCAGGGAGTGGGAGCGCAGGATATAGGACCCAGAATCCAGCCCCGCCCAATGTGAGTCACCTCCCAGTCCCAGCCAGGGCATGTTCCTGTTTCCCACAAAATGTAATTCCTACAGTCTAGAGCTCTGTTGCCTTTGTAATTTGAGTGATCTATACTAGTCCTTGAAGGTGCGGCCGGGAAAGGTCGAGGGGAACAATCTCTTCTTGCCTGTCCAAACGGTGTTATATGGCCTGTTGGGGGCCATATATGAGATTCCAGAATGGGGGGTGCAAGGAAGCCAGCCCTGGCAGCCAGGCATTTCCGGGGCAGGGCAGAGCCACACACCACATGGAGGAGAAGAGCTGGCCTCACAAGACAAACTAGTCCTCTCGAAGTGGGCCGTCCCCTGATGCAAAGACAGGTCATATGAGAGGACAGCCTAGATGTGTAGTGTGTCAAGGTCTCCAGGTATGAGCAGATAGGTCATTGCCCCAGTCGACTTTCCAAGCTCTTTGTCCCCTGTTCTAGTAAAGGCCAGTACAGGAACCCGTTTGACCAGTCTTAAAGGCAGACTGCCAAGGGAGTGGGTAAAAGTGAGTAAGGAGGGTTGTTCTGTCCTTTGGCTTTCTTTCTTTCTTTTTTTAAAGATTTTTTATTTATTTATTATATGTAAGTACACTGTAGCTGTCTTCAGACACACCAGAAGAGGGAGTCAGATCTCATTAAGGATGGTTTGAGCCACCATGTGGTTGCTGGGATTTGAACTCTGTACCTTTGGAAGAGCAGTCGGGTGCTCTTACCCACTGAGCCATCTCACCAGCCCCCTTTGGCTTTCTTGTAGCAACCCCTTGTGCAGTTCTAGAGGCCCTGACAGCCTATCCCAACACAAGTGCGTCTCCCTAGTTCTTCACTGTCTTCAGTCCTCATCACAGGGAACACCAAGGCCATGGCCCTGAACTGTCTTCCTGGACTATTGCAAAGGCTATGGGTCCAAACGAAGGACCGTCAGCAGGGAGGTGCTTTTGATGAGCAGGGGGAGTCCTTTGGGGATGATGGGTGTGAAAACTTTGTGTTCCAGTGCCACCTCAGGACCAATGGACTGGCTACTGCCTGGGACATCAGAGTAGAGCCAGGCTAGGGAGAGAGAAAGATGATGCCAAGAAGTGCCACGATTTACCAAGAATATGCACTCTACTCTGGAGTGGGTGGGGGCAGGCTCCATTGGAGGTGATGTGAGCTGAGGCTAAAGAGTGGGCTTCGGGGGGCTAGAGAGATGGCTCAGCAGTTAAGAGCACTGACTACTCTCTGAAGGTCCTGAGTTCAAATCCCAGCAACCACATGGTGGCTCACAACCACCCATAATGAGATCTGATGCCCTCTTCTGGTGTGTCCAAAGATAGCAATAGTGTACTTACATATAATAATAAATAAATATTCATGGTGGCGCACACCTTTAATCCCAGCACTCGGGAGGCAGAGACGGGTGGATTTCTGAGTTCTGAGGCCAGCCTGGTCTACAAAGTGAGTTCCAGGACAGCCAGGGCTACACAGAGAAACCCTGTCTCGGAAAAAGAAAAAAAAAAAAAAAAGAAAGAAGAAAGAAAGAAAGAAAGAAAGAAAGAAAGAAAAGAAAAGAAAAAAGAAAAACCAAACCAAACGAAAAGAGTAGGCTTCGCTCAGGCAAAGCAGGAAGATATTACAATGTGGGGATCGGGTGAGAAGAGGCTGATCCTGGGAGAAATGTACAAAGTAACAGGAGGACGTAGGTGTTGGGGACAGGTAGGGCAAAGAAAGACAGAGCCAAGTCTTTAGGAGTTACAAGGGGGAGTGGTCTGGGCAGCATCCGGTCATGCAGGGGACTGGCTCACCTTAGCTCCTGCCCAGTGGGTGGTACATCAGATCCAGTTGCAGGTGCTTTGTGACTGAAAGAAGAACCCACTCTAGCTTGATGCTGCCCCCACCTGCCTCCTGCCGTCTTTCCTGTGTAGATAGTAATGCGAGCCCAAGGAGGGAGCCATGAGGTGTCCAGGGTCCCCGCCCCCTCCTCCTACAATCCTCTAGCTTGGAATAGCTTTCTGGCGACGCGGATGCAGGTAAGAGAAGCCTGGGGTTCAGGAAGGCTAGGGGTAGGGTAAGCAGGAGGAGCCACCGAGGGGTCTCAACAGTGGGATAGAGCGCTGTTTCAGCCAATGACCACAGAAAGGAGACTTTATGAGAGCCCAAGACTACCACCTTCCCTCCAGGTGTATAGGCACTTACTTTCTGGGGAGGCATTCTGGAGGCCAGCATGGGTCAAACTGTCACATAGGTGGGCACAGATGAATTGTAGCTTGTGCTGTTGCTCCGTTGGCTCCCTCATACTGTCCCTAGGATGCTGCAGCCTGAAGGCCTCTATGCCTTGGAGGAGGGGACAGCCCTGACTGCCTCACGGAATGACTGCATCATCTGCTACTCTGCCTATGACCTCTCAGTACACTTGCCGCGACGCCTCTACTGTGGCCACACCTTCTGCCAGGCATGCATGCGGCGGCTGGATATGCCAGCCCACGAACAACACTGGATCCCCTGTCCACAGTGCCGACAAAGTACCCCTATGCCCCGTGGAGGGGTGACCATGTTGGACCTGGACCTGGCTGCCTTCTTGGCAGTCAAAGCTGAACGGGAACCGCCAAAAATAGAGCCCAGGCCCTCTGTCCCCCCCAAGGTCAGCACTACCATTACTCAGCAGCCTGCCGGACTCTACCCCACCTTGGGCCCCCAACCCCACTTCCCTCAGCCTGGACGCTGCTGCTGGGGCTGGGGAAGAATGTGCTGGTACCCCCCTGGGAATCCCGAAGTCTAAATTCTGGCCAGCCCCACCCCCACAAAGGAAACTCAGCTTAGTAGTTTGTCTACCTCGGATCATACACAGTGCAAACAGAACGGCCTGCTAGCAAGGCAACTCTCCTATGATCGTACATGACCAAACATAGTGGTGTCACCTTGACCAGGGACACTTCGAGCCATAGCCTAAGGTCAGAGTCAATGGCCATGGTGCCATAAGACTGCACACTAGGCTGGTGAACTCCCGTTCTACTGGCCTAGGTTCTCATGCCCCAGAGCAGTCTGACTCTGGCTAGCCAACATCCTGCTGTCTATGCCTCCTGTAAACCCAGGACTCAGCTCAGAGAATGGCTCCCAAGAGTCTGTGGGGGTGAGTGTATGGGCCTGGGCAGGGTCAGGCTATGGGTGTATGTGAGTGGCTGCCATCAGAGTAGGTCTTCCTCTCTATTAACATCCAGAGTATGAATCAGGAGCGAGGGCAAGTTACCTCCTCTACCGCTGGAGTCTCATGTGTTACTGTCTATCCAACAGTGGTCCCTGAGCTCCTTCCATGAGCCAGGCTCTGTTCTCTGTCTGCAGCACAGTGCTACCTTTTTGACAGGTACCAAAGAGGGGTGCAATGGAGGGCTGGCTCTGACAAGGGCTCTTGACTGAGACCTCACTGCTCATTACCCTATCTCAAGACTCTCAGCTTTCATCTACCACTGGTGACGATAACACAGCCCCTTTAGTAGGTGACAGAGGCTACAGATGACTGACAACCCCAAGGCCAAAGCTGTAAGCTTCCATCTTGCTGGCAAGGCTGGATCCAGGAGCCCCTGGGAGGAGCCTCCTGGGCAGTGGGTGTAGGATGGGAGGCTAGAGAATTTGCTGAATAGACATTAAGAAGACTCCTTCTCTGGGCAAAGTCCCTCAAGCAGCTAGGTTGGGCAGTGAGCAGAGAAGGCTGCTGGAACTTGCAGGGCTGCTGGGGAAATAGCCTGCAGGGGAGGGCCCAGTCTGGAAGGGGCCTGATCCACAAAAAGGGACATTTCCCGTGCATGTGCGGACAGGACAGTGCTCACCTGGGAAAACATACTCAGATAAGGGTCAGGCAATGAGCTCTGCCCACCTCTCTCCATGCAGATAGAGAAGCCAAGCCCTGGACCCCCTGCTGGGCTGGCTCCCCAGAAAGCCCTTCTAGATCTGGCCCCACCCTTAAACTCAGATTTGAATCTGCTGACCTCAGAGCCTCTGTGCATTCCCAGGCCACCTGAGGAAGTCCATCCTCCACACCCACCTGGTGCAAAGGGCTTTTCTCTTGTCTCTGTCAGGATGAACATGATAAGGTTTGCAGAGTTTGCAACACAGAAGGAAGGAGAAAGGCAACTTTCTCTCGTGGGGTTTCTAGGCAGCCCCAGCCAGAATGACAGCATCCAGCCTGGGTGGTGTAGAATGTTCATTAAATGTATCCAATGCCTACTGGTGGCTGCAGTGTCTAGCTCTCTTTTGCTCTTGGCCAAATGTTGCTCATCTCTGGAAGAAGTTCCACCCTAAGAGAGTAGGGCTGGGGGCTCAGGACTCCTAGCCCTAGGATGACACGGGTCTGAATAAGGCCTTGGGCCAGGCAGGGTCTCCCCTTGGGGGCCCCAGCTCCTAGGTAAACATTAATGGGGCTCCACACACAGCAGGTCATGTGCGCACCCGACAGATCTTTGACCTGCAGCTGTTGCCTCTGTGCCTCCTCCCTGCTGGTGCCCCCTTACCATACATGCAGGTAGGAGCTCCTAGAACCAGACCAAGCTCTAGGACACTGAGCTTAGAGCTTAGTGAGCATCAGGTCCAGGGTTTGGGCATCATTCTGAAACGCCAGGACCTTAGAGCAAGTGAGAAGAGCCTAGAGGCAGGCTGGAGGGAGGGGACACAAAGGACCCCTGCCTGGGCCTGAGCCCAAGCACTGTAGAAGGAGTCAGGGTAGACTAAGAGTCAAAGAGTTCCAGATCCAGAGCCCATGGGGCCAGAGCTGCCAGGAGGGCCCTGACATGGGCAGGGGGCTCTCAAACTCTGCTCCTAAGTCTGGGGGGTGGGGCTCTTATCAAGCAAAGGCGTCACTTGTTTGGTATCAAATACCAAAGTCTAAGCTGGGACCATCTGCAGTGTCCTTACTGACACTTGATAGGCGAAATCCCAGGGTTCTCTAGCTAGCTAGCGGCTACTTCCTGCCAGTGCCCCAGAACCCTGTACCCTTAGTCAGCTGTCAAACTTTCTTTCAGCAAAGACCAGTGAGGGAGCTGGGGAGCCAGTGTCCCATTTCTTCTGCCCCCTGAAACTAGACTGGGTTTGTCTGATAACCATCCGAGGTCACCGTATCCATCTGTCTGTGGTCAGAGGAAAAGGAGAGCCACCAGGACCTGCAAGGTGTGGGGGTGTGGCGGAGCTACAGCTGCGGTTTCAGGTCAGGGGCCTGACTTTAGTCTGCTTGGCGGGGTAGAGGGTGGAGTAGGAGGACATCCAACTAGTACTGCCTTGCCCTCCGCAGATCTAAGATTGGGCCTGGGTCTTCCCCTTCTTGAAATCCATGCCGAATCCCCCCGCCGGTGACCGGGTCCCCAACCCTACTCTGGATGCCTTTGACCTGGCGGACCGGAGCCTGAGAAATGCGGGTATTTGGCACTTCTGGGCTCCTATCTCTTGCCAACTACCCTAGGCAAAAATGAAATCCCTCTAGCTTCCCTCTGGATGCAGAGAGGCCTCTTCTCACCTCTGGCCTGAGCCAGACTCATCTGATCCCTTCCCTATCCCTGCCTCTGCTTCTGTAGTCACCCATGGCCCCTGTTACCCCGGTCCCCTCCACTTCTGCCTTCCTTTTGTCCTTCTCATTGGGAATTCTACAAACAGCCCGATCTGCCCTGACCCCTGCAGGAACCTCCGGTTCCATTCCAGGCATGGAGGAGGGAGGTACAGACCCCCAGAGGACCTTATCTCCGCTGAAGAACACTGACCAACTGAAAGGTAGGACTGGGGGTGTGACACAGCATACAGGCAGACCCCTGGCCTCCCCTTTCCCAGCAGAGTATAGTCTGGGACTTAAGAGAACCCACCTCCTAGAAACCCACATTGAATGCTTGAGGAAACCTCTCCCAGCCAGCCGCTTGCCTTCCTTTTACTCCCTGTCCATGGCTCCAGTTCTGGGACTCCCCTTTCAAGGTCATGGGCCAAAGGACCCATATGACAAAGGAACAAGGGAGGACAGAGAAAGGGACACAGTCTCTGCCCTGGGGAACTAATACAAGGGGAGATGTGGGTCCCTGTCCAATGGGACATAAGGGAGATCCTGTGCTCTGCCTGAGAGGTGACAGAAAATAGAGCCCCTGTTCTCAGGGAGCAAAGAGTGTGTGTGTGTGTGTGTGTGTGTGTGTGTGTGTGTGTGTGTGTGTGTTGCTGGGCAGTAGCCAGCTGGTCAAAGACAGTTCTGTCTGATGTCCCTAGAGGTTGGCATGGCCAGCAGGCTTCGCCGGGTGGTCAGTGGCTTTCTCAAGGCATGTGGACTCCTGGGAAGCCTCTACTTTTTCATCTGCTCACTGGACATCCTCAGCTCTGCTTTCCAGCTACTAGGCAGTGAGTGGCCGGGGTCGGGGGGAGACCAGGGGAGGGGTGGGAGGTCGGCGCTTTACAGCCCTGTTGCATCTCTCTGTGGGGAACAGGCAAAATGGCTGGAGACATTTTCAAGGACAATGTGGTGCTGTCCAACCCTGTGGCGGGGTTGGTCATCGGTGTGCTGGTCACAGTCCTTGTCCAGAGCTCCAGCACATCTTCCTCTATCGTGGTCAGCATGGTGGCTTCTAAGTGTGAGTGCACCTCTTTTTCCCAGGGCAGCGGGGGTAGGGGCGGTTGGTGAGCAGGAATTGCTGAAATGGCACCCCTATAGTGCTGACTGTCCAGGCGTCCGTGCCTATCATCATGGGCGTCAACGTGGGTACTTCGATCACCAGCACCCTGGTCTCAATGGCGCAGTCGGGGGACCGCGATGAATTTCAGAGGTGAGTGCTGGCTGAAGAGTCAGGCTGGCCCTGCCTTGGCCTCAGAGGAGGCTGCTTAGGCAGACAGCCTGCCCCGTGTGACTGCAGGGCCTTCGGCGGCTCGGCCGTGCATGGCATCTTCAACTGGCTCACAGTATTGGTATTGCTGCCACTGGAGAGTGCCACCGCAGCATTAGAGAGACTGAGTGAGCTGGCCCTGGGTGCTGCTAGCCTGCAGCCAGGGCAGCAGGCCCCCGACATCCTCAAGGCACTGACTCGACCTTTCACACACCTCATCATCCAGGTGAGGACAGATGTACCAGAGGAAGGTCCCTGTGCCTGGCTGATGGAGCAATGGGCAGAAGCCCTGTGCCAGACGGGAACAGAAGAGGGCTTAGGCTTATAACAGGCTGAGGGATAGGAATGCCAGACACATAACCATGCCCCCTTTGTCTACCAGCTGGATAGCAGTGTGATAACCAGCGGTGTTACCAGCAACACCACTAACAGCAGCCTGATTAAGCATTGGTGTGGCTTCAGGGGGGAGATGGTGAGGTGCCTCTGACCCTATCCCTCATTTTGCCTCTGACGTGTCGAATCGAATCGTTCCACCCACTTGATTGTGAGCTTTCTGTCTTCCTACTGTGAACCTGGCCTGAGTCCTCCCTATCCCTCAGCCCCAGGGAAGTGGCGAGGGGTGTGGCCTCTTCAGCTCTTGCACAGAGAGGAACAGCTCAGCATCTCCGGAGGAGGACAGGGAGGAGGACAGATTGCTCTGTGAGTACCTCCGCCTGTCTCACCCCTACCCGATTCCAGCTCTGCCTCCCCCCCCCCCGACTCACCACCCTCCCCTGCTGCAGGCCATCACCTGTTTGCCGGCACAAAACTCACAGACTTGGCTGTGGGCTTCATCCTGCTGGCAGGCTCACTGCTGGTGCTCTGTGTCTGTCTGGTCCTCATCGTTAAACTGCTCAACTCTGTGCTGCGGGGCCGCATCGCACAGGCTGTGAAGACCATTATCAACGCAGGTGGGTGTAAGGGCGCGCGCCCTGGGCCTGGGCTGGAAGACCAGGCAGGGGTTTAAGAATGACCCGGCACCCCACCACGCTCGCCTGCAGATTTTCCCTTCCCCTTTGGCTGGCTCAGCGGCTACTTGGCTATCCTCGTTGGCGCTGGCCTGACCTTCTTGCTTCAGAGCAGTAGTGTCTTCACAGCAGCCATCGTGCCTCTCATGGGTGAGCCCAGGTGGGCAGTGGGCTTGGTAATGGGGGAGATGAGTTGGGCCTCCTGGTAACCCTTCATTCCTCCAGGGGTTGGGGTGATTGACCTGGAACGGGCCTACCCCCTCTTCTTGGGTTCTAACATCGGCACCACCACCACAGCCCTGCTGGCTGCCTTGGCCAGCCCTGCCGACATGTTAATCTTCGCAGTTCAGGTACTGGCCTCAACCATTTCCCTTTTCACAGCACAGCCCAGGCTGGCTACATCCTTAGCTCTCCCTGGGCTCCACTGACTGACCACAGGCCTGCAGCTCTACCTCTCAGACCCAGGGAGACATTGCAGGACCCCACAGCCCAAGCCTCAGTTCTTCCTTTCCAGGACTGCTTTCCCAGAATGACCTGTGGTCATCTCATGCCCTTTGTCCGTCTATCATTGGCAGCCCCACAGATTTCCCCAAAGGACCCCTGCTCCTCTGACCCCTCCGTTCTGGACTCTTCACTGTGTCCCCCTGGGGTATCCAAGTGTAGTCTGGTCCATACCTGCAATGTGATTCTTCCCAAATGCCCGTTTCTCCGCGTCTTCCCAAATGCCCGTTTCTCTGGGCTCCTGTCTTCCCGAATGCCCGTTTCTCCCGGCTCCTGTCTTCCCAGACTCTATCCTGGGGATGCTCCAGCTTACCTGTGCTAGCTTCATCATGCCGCCTGAACTGAGCTACAGTTATCCCTTTAAGTTGTCTCTTCCAGGCCTCCCAGCTCTGGGCCTCAATCCTTTTCAAGCTCAGACTCTCTAAATCACCTAGTCATTGGTCCACTGCCCTGACTCCAGATTCCCTTTGCCTGGTACAGGATCAGGTTCTGAAATCTTGGATTGCACTGGCTGCTGCCGTAGGGAAAACTAAGCCTAGCTCTCCCTGCATCCCACTTGCATCTTTGTATCTGCCTCTGCATTATCTTTGCCATTTAGACCCTCCTGAGCCTGCACCATCCTCTCCCAGCACCCTGGATTGTGCCCATTTACAGAAAAGTCATATGTTGTGTTCCCTACCAACCTCCCATTGTCTCTGATAGCAGCAGGGTTGTGTCACCACACACGGGTGCTGACATAGACCCCTATCTCCCTATCTCGTAGTCACCAGGAGGAATGTGGTGACTATGAGCCTACCCTGGCTAGACTCTGCTGTCCTAAGTGGTGTGACTAAATCACTCAGCAGGACACAGCAGACAAGTTCCAGACTTGACCAGAGTAGGAAAGGCATAGTTTCTAAAGAGCCCAGGGCTTTATGGTCCAAGCTCCTTATGCCCTCTTGCCTTTCCTGCCTACCAGGTTGCTCTCATCCACTTCTTCTTCAACCTGGCTGGCATACTGCTGTGGTACCTGGTGCCTGTCTTGAGACTGCCAATTCCACTGGCCAAGCGCTTTGGAGAACTGACTGCCCAGTATCGCTGGGTGGCCATTGTCTACCTACTATTCGCCTTCCTGCTGCTACCCCTAGCAGCCTTTGGACTTTCTCTGGCAGGGGGCTTGGTGCTGGCTGCAGTAGGGGGTCCTCTGGTGGGACTGGTGCTCCTTATCATCCTGGTTAATGTCCTGCAAAAACACCGACCGTCTTGGCTGCCTCGCTGTCTTCGATCCTGGGCCTGGCTGCCACTCTGGCTCCATTCTCTGGAGCCCTGGGACCGCCTGGTGACTGGTTGTTGCCCCTGCAGGGCTTGCAGCAACTCCCGTATGACCAGCAAAGTGGCTCACTGCTATGAGAACCCACAAGTCATAGCTTCTCAGCAGTTATGAAAAGTGGGTACCATCGCCCATCAATCCAGCTACACTAGCTTCAGGGTATTGGAGGTGGAAGAGAGCGCCTGCCAATCTTTGCTAAGACAGAGGAGCAGGGCTCCACATGTTTTAGTCTCTTGTGTCCTCTCCCTTTCAAATAAACAAGGTTACTATTGAGGAGTGTTGACCTTCTCTCCTAGATGGGGTTGCCTATCCGGACGCTGAGTGGAGATGGCCAAGCAGTGCCATGCTGCCCCTAGCGGAGACTAGAGATTAGGGTCGTGTTCCTCTCCCCCCCTCCCCCAGCAGCTTGTTTATTTCTGTAGTGGCTGGTGACAACCGGTTTACAGGAGCCCTTCCGGAAGAGCTGCCTGGAAAGGCTGGGCAGGGCAGAGAGCCCAAGTTCATGTCGAGAGGGAGCCTGAGATCCGCCAGCGACGGGTGTAAGAGAGCTGCAGTTAAGTATATGACTTTTACCGAGTTGTGCAAGAGGCTGACTTTGCGTTCTGCCGGCAAGCTTCATCAGGCACGGTCTCCCTAACCGCCAGGGGGCACCCTTCCTCCTGCCGGGATCCTAAACAGCGGGTTTGGACTAGGCACCCTACCTCTGCCACCTTGATGCCCAGACTTGTCCAGGTAGCCTCCTAGGACTTGCCCATCTAGGTGAAGGGACATAAGGCCTAGGCACCATTTTCTTTGCCTAGGTGGCTGAGAAAGGACTTGGGAGAGGATGGGGCCCTGTTTGGAGCTCTGCCCTCCTTCTCGCCTCCTGCCAGATGGTCTGGTTTTTCAAACTGAAAGGTTTGTCCTACAGCCAACAGGTAACTGGACACCAGAGAAGAGGCAGAGACCTCTCTCCACCTCCTACAGCTTCAGGCTGTTCATAGCCTTAATCCCACCCCTCCCACACCACCACAAAGCAACCCAAAACTCTGATTGCTATAGCAATCAGACCCACAGAGGAGCTGACAGGGATCCCTCTTGGTTTGTCCATTACAGCTTTCAGGCATTTGACGTTGAAACACGATGTTGTCATCTGCAAAGCTCATGTCCAGAACTATGCAATTGGGTGTTACAACAAACAAATAAAGCCTTCAATGTTTTAAGTTCAGGAGTTTGAGTTGGCTCTTTATAACTATTATTGCCCACATGTGGCCAACAGGACACACCGGTATGAGTTTTCTTGGCCTAAAACTTTTCCTTGCACCCCCAACCTCCAGGTTTGCCTAGCTAGACTCTGAGTCAACAGGTATGGCGTCGGGGAGACAAGTCTGGAGAGCCCGGAGAGCCATTCATTTATTGCCCAGGGGTTCTATCCTTATTGGGGTGTGTGTTGTTTTGTTTCACATTACTTTAGATTTACATGTATGAATTTTTTTTTGGCTGCATTTTATGTATGTGTAGCACTTGTGCCTGGTGACATTGGAGGTCAGAAGGTGTCAGATCACCCAAATAGAGGAAAGGTTATGGACCACCAAGCCTTCCGCCTGAGTAACAAGAGCTCATAACCGCTGAGCTACGTCCTTTGTATTCCCTTCGAACACCCCCCCCCCATACACATTGTAGGTGCCTCCATGGTCCTTTGTCCTTTTAGAACATCCCAGGCCCTCTTTGTCCTTAGCCTTTACTGTTGTAGAGCCCTAATTTTAAAAATTCCCCAAAACTTGTTCCCTAGATCATTAAGAAGTGGCTAGTAAAGAGCCTTTGTTCTTTTAGGGCAGCTGAAGGTCTTCTGTTCCTCCACCTGACAGCTAGCTAGGCAATTATCTCAGTTGCCCCAGCCAGGCACCCATCTTCCTATGTTTAAAACTAAAAGAAATATTCAAAGGCTCAAGGCCGAACACTGTGAAAAGAGCGCAGGGGGGAGTGCCTGCCCTGCCTGGGCTAGCCTGCCCAGCTGCTGGGACTAAGGAGGCTGTAAAGATAAGGGAATGCCTGCTGCCGCTGCCACCGAGGCTAGCGGGGAGGGAGCGAGAGGGGGAGCAATTACCATTACCGGGGCTAGCACAGAGGGAGTGCAGCGAGCAAACTATCAGCCAAGGAGACATCTCACCCCCTCCCCGGCTCACTCAGGGTCACACGCTGACCAGAGGTTTCACGGGCGTTTCAGAGACTCAGATAATCCCCCCTGGCCTCTGGAATTCCCCCGCTCAGGCTGGCGCGTAAATCTCACTACTATGTCAAGGTTAGCTCACAAACCATCTGGCAAAAAGATATCTCCCCCAGTCCGATCAGGGTCACACACCACCCGCTCGACGTGCTATTGTAAATTTCAATACTATCTTCACATGAGTCACTTGTTTGTAGTCTTGCCAACCCTCACTTTCCCGTTTTCCCCCCGCCAACTCTAACCCTATAAGAACCCCTTACTTCTGAGAGACTGGGTGGACTCCTCTGTCTCCTGCGCGAGATATGAGTCCACCCAGAGTACTCTGACATTAAAGTACCTCGAGTGTTTACTACAAGTAGGCTTCTCTGTTTCCGAGGGACTCTTCCTCATTCCTGCGTCCTGCGGACCCGAGGGAGTTCCCTCACTCGGGGGTCCTACACTGTCACCCAGGATCTGTTCCATTTCCTACCCCCAGCTCCTAGGCTTCCTAGGACTAGAATTTATTGCGTCCACTAAGAGCCGAGGACTTGCAGAGATGAGCTCCAGCAGGGGCAGAGCCAGGTCTGCACACTGCAGCCATAGTTCACTCACTCTTGTGACCCACTGAAGGCTTTTACACAGCCTCATGGTGTTCTCTGATGTTCTAGAGGAGGGGCAGAGCCAGGTTACATCTCTGGAAGATCCACTGAGGGAGTCAGTGAGGCCTAGTCCACAGGGGAAGCACCTTGGCACCTCTCCTTCCGGGGTGAGGGGAGGCCTTCCACAAAGGCTGGCTACAGGGTCCTTTAAGGCCACAGAGACTGTCTGCCTGCTGCTCCTGCCTGGCAGTAACGCACCCTCCCAGTGGGACCATGGCCACCAGTAAACAGAGCCTTCCTTGTGCAGCCTCCAACAGCCGCAGACTGGGCCGGGAGGGCAGGCACCCGATGCTCCCACAGCCCGTTCTGCCTTGCCTCTCTGCTCCTCTGGCCAGCTCTGTGCACACCCTCTCAGGCTATAGGCTCCACGGTCTCTTGTTGTACTGGGTCTTCTTTCCCCACTGGCACAGGGGACCCCTTGGTTCATAGGAAAGACCTAGAGTGTCTCCCACCAGCCGTGGGCAGCCACTGTCCTTGCTGGGCTTATGCTCAAGGGCCGCTGTCTTTGCTATGTTGTTTGTGCTTATGGCCCAGCTTGGGACCCAAACATCTCCAAGACAGCCAGGAAGCTCTTTGTGTTAAAACACACAACTTCTGCTTCCTTCTCAGGGGTGTGCTATGAGATTCTAGTGGTGAAGTCGACGTCTTGGCAGCTAAGCTACTAGGTAGGGCCCAGTATCTTTAACTCAGAAGATATTTCTAGGTGTCGAGATAACCCTCAGCATGCCAAAAAGTGACCTGGTACCTTACGTACATTTAAAGCTCCTGAGGTATGTGTGGGTCCTGTCAGTGTGGTCACAGAACTCGGCCCCCCTTCCTGACTACCCTGCTGGGGAAGGGACAAGACAGTCAGACCTTCCTGGAGACCCTGGTCAGTATAGTAAATATGAACACCAGGACTACGTTTTTTTTTTTTTCTTTTTTTGTTTTTGTTTTTCTTTGAGACAGGGTTTCTCTGTGTAGCCCTGGCTGTCCCGGAACTCACTCTGTAGACCAGGCTGGCCTTGAACTCAGAAATCCGCCTGCCTCTGCCTCCCAAGTGCTGGGATTACAGGCGTGCGCCACCATGCCAGGCAGGACTGCATCTTATATACAGCAACAGAATGCTGCTGCTCAGGGTACAGGACTCCGCTTGTCCTGGTGGGCTTTTTGTCCTGTGACATGGTTGGTAGGTACTTGGATACCACAACCAACAGGGGTTGCCTAACACCCTTAGTTTTGAAGGTAGTTCATCCCAAAATCCAGAAGTGGCTAGACTGGGACAGACCCATTGTATAATATTCCTTTAAAAAGTTATACATCAGTTACACATGTTCTTAGTCAGATATGAAGACTAAGAACTGTAATCCTTGCATTCTGGAGGCTAAGGCAGAATTCCAGGTTACAGGCCAGACGACTCTGCCTCACGTAAGCAATGGCGTAGAGAAATGACCAACTAGACCATTGCATGGGCAGAAAGATATTGGGGATCAAAATGCCAAGACGGGAGGGAGCAAATGGAGGAAAAGGATTGTTCCAGAACTACTTGCCTTCGAGAGGTAGCTGAATTGCGAGGGAAGGTTAAAGTTAAAGTGAACAGAAATCACTTTAAGAGATCTGCTCTTCTGGTAAACAGAAACTTTTAAGCTTGTTTACCTGGTCAAGTCCTGTTTAGGACAATGTCAGCACTACCATTTTGTGGGTAGGGGTGCTTTGGACCTGGCCCTGAAAAAAAATAATTATGTACATGTAATTATGTACATGTACATCTCTATTACAGGGCAGGGACTTGCACACGTTTGTTTGTTTGTTTTTCCCTCTAACAGTCATGGCCGGGCAGGCCCAGCCCTGTAGTCTCCATGCAGCTCTGCGTGCACTTGGAACTCAGGCTCCAAGGAAACCGGCTCTAGGCCAGCAAGTTTCCACAACAGCTAGGGAGGCCGAAGGGGCGGAGAGATGGCCCTCCCGGGAATGGGGGGTGGGGAGGGGGGGGAGGGGAGAGGGGGGAAGAGAGGGAGAGAGACACAGAGACAGAGACAGAGAGGACCCCGCGCCTGCCCAGTGCGTCCCGGAAGGGCCCGGCGCCTCCTCCAGAGCCTATTATTATTGTTAGCGTTTCAATTCGCCTCGGCTTGAGGCTTGCAAGGTGCGTTCCCGACCGACAATGCCTGCCCGCGTCTCCTTCCTCTCCCCGCAGCAGCGGCCAGACCTTCCAAGCCGCCCGAACCCACAAAGCTCTGAAAAGACGCCCCCTCCCTTCCAGCCGGAAGCTGGCTTTCCACGTCCCACCCGCGCGCTGCACTGCGGCGGTTACCAGGACGCCAAAACAGCGCAGCCAATAGTGTAAGGCTCTCGGAGTGCTCCCAGGAGGCAGCCAATGGGAGTGCAAATCAATCATTTGAAACACCCAATGGATTGAGCACTGCGGCGCCAGGGCGGGGATTGTGATAGGGAGAACCGTAGGAAAGCGTGACCAATAATGAGCGTAATCTGTTGGGAAGGCGGGCCCCAGACCTCTCGATTGACGGAAAAGTAGCCAATCAGACAAGAGTAATTCGCGGCCTCGTTCTGAAGACCCAATCCTGTGCTGGCGAGGGCGGGTCATCAGAGGTATATAAATGTTGGCAGAGCGTCGGTTGTAGCACTCCGTGCGCCTGCTCCTCCCGAAGTGCTCCTCTTCTACAGCTGTTCCGCAGTCGCCGCCGCCATGAGGGAGATCGTGCACCTGCAGGCTGGGCAGTGCGGCAACCAGATTGGCGCCAAGGTAGGAGGCTAGGTTTCTGCGGGCCACACGCCACGGGGACAACCAGCCGGGGAAGATGGCGGAACGGCCGGGAGCGTCGCCCTTCATGGCGTCCTGGATACCGGCGTACGCTGGGCCGAGACGTAGAGCCGGTGGCTGGTGTCGGTGGGGCGGACGGTGCGCGGCCCTTAGGGATTCGTCGCCCAGGCGCTCCTGAGACCGGGGGGAGGGGGGAGGGCCTGCCGCACCCATCCGGGGCGGGGCTGCCTTGGAGCGCACCGGCCGGCGTGACTCAGCTAACGCCCGACTGACTCCCTTGCAGTTCTGGGAGGTAATCAGCGACGAGCATGGCATTGATCCCACTGGCACTTACCACGGAGATAGCGACCTCCAGCTGGAGCGCATCAACGTGTACTACAACGAAGCCACCGGTAAGGCTCCTCTACCCCATCCACCCTCCTGACCACCCTTCCAGTTTGAACACACTTGACGTCCCTCTGTCCCAACCAGGTGGCAAGTATGTGCCCCGCGCCGTGCTCGTGGACTTGGAGCCGGGCACCATGGACTCCGTGCGTTCAGGGCCCTTTGGACAGATCTTCAGACCTGATAACTTCGTCTTTGGTGAGTGTAGTGGGGGTGTGGACGGGCTTGCTACCCATGAGGCTCAAAGGTCAAGGGGCTGAGCTAAAGTTCCTGCTTAATAGCCGCCAGGTGTACACTTTCTTGCCCTCTGAGTCACTCAATCCCTTGGCTGAAAGCAGCTTTAGGAGGGAGGTCCTACTGACTGCGGGTAGACTAGTTGCTAGTAGGGAGTATGAGCAAACCTGACCCAGTGGCAGGGGCCCTGTGCTCTCCTTGAACATTGGCAGGGGTGCCTTTGGAAGTATTAACTGTCTTAGCTACAGTGTGTTCTGTACATCTGTGTCTGCCCCCCCCCCCCAGTCTATGTATCCCTGCTTGGCCTCTAACTGTAGACCTAGCTACAGACCTAGCTGGCCTTAAACTCAGAACTACCTGCCTCCTAAGTGCTGGTATCAAAAGCCTGTGCCATTATGCACAGCTCCCCCTTTTTTTTACATGGCAGATCGTTTTGGGGCTATACACTTTATTTAGGGTCACCTCATGCCATTTGGCCCCTTGGGCACATACTTAGTGAACTGCTGTTTTCTCTTACAGGTCAGAGTGGGGCTGGGAACAACTGGGCCAAGGGGCACTACACAGAAGGTGCAGAGCTGGTTGACTCGGTGTTGGACGTTGTGAGAAAAGAAGCTGAGAGCTGTGACTGCCTGCAGGGCTTCCAGCTGACCCACTCCCTGGGTGGGGGGACTGGGTCTGGGATGGGTACCCTCCTTATCAGCAAGATCCGGGAGGAGTACCCAGACAGGATCATGAACACCTTCAGTGTGGTACCTTCCCCCAAGGTGTCGGACACAGTGGTTGAGCCCTACAATGCCACCCTTTCAGTCCACCAGCTGGTTGAAAACACCGATGAGACCTATTGTATTGATAATGAAGCACTCTATGACATCTGCTTCAGAACCCTAAAGCTGACCACACCCACTTATGGTGACCTGAACCATCTAGTGTCCGCCACCATGAGTGGGGTAACCACTTGCCTGCGATTCCCTGGCCAGCTAAATGCTGACCTGCGGAAACTGGCTGTAAATATGGTGCCCTTCCCTCGCCTGCACTTCTTCATGCCTGGCTTTGCCCCCTTGACCAGCCGGGGAAGCCAGCAGTACCGTGCCCTGACAGTTCCTGAGCTCACCCAGCAGATGTTTGATGCCAAGAACATGATGGCTGCCTGTGATCCAAGACATGGGCGCTACTTGACTGTGGCTGCCGTGTTCAGGGGCCGCATGTCTATGAAGGAGGTGGACGAACAGATGCTTAACGTCCAAAACAAGAACAGCAGCTATTTTGTTGAGTGGATCCCCAACAATGTGAAGACAGCTGTCTGTGACATTCCACCTCGGGGCCTAAAAATGTCTGCCACCTTCATTGGCAACAGCACCGCTATTCAGGAGCTGTTCAAACGCATCTCCGAGCAGTTCACAGCCATGTTCCGACGCAAGGCCTTCCTACACTGGTACACGGGTGAGGGCATGGATGAGATGGAGTTCACCGAGGCTGAGAGCAACATGAATGACCTGGTGTCCGAGTACCAGCAGTACCAGGACGCTACAGCTGAGGAAGAGGGAGAGTTTGAGGAGGAGGCTGAGGAGGAGGTGGCTTAGAGCTGGCTTAGTCACTAAAGCATGGGAGCAGTGTGAACTCTTTATTCATTCACAGCCTGTCTGCTAGCCATGTCCACTGTGCATTTGCTGTCCCGTGTCCTGACATCACTTGTACAGATACCACCATTAAAGCAATTCATAGTGTGTGGCTTCGCCTCTCCAGTTCCTTCTGATAGGCTTTTCGGGTGCTGTTCCCGAATGTCAGTGCATAGTTGTCCTGCATAGCTGCAAGGAAGGCTTAAGCTGAGTACCTGAGAGGAGCACACTGGAAGGGTCAGTGCAGGCTGTGACCCAGAGCAGCTTCTCGAGCATCTAAGGGTGGAGGTAGCCGTGATGGCTGAACAGGAATGACTAGTGAGCCCCATATTGACTGGGACTCTGGCCAATGTGTTATCAGCAAGTGTGAGGATAAAGCAGGATCATTTGACCCAGTCACAGGTTTGGTGTCATAAACTTGTCCTTTGGAAGGAAGTGTGGGCTTCTGGTAGGGAGCAATACTCACATGGGATGAAGCCCATGTAGAAAGGAATCAGGCCTTGGCTTCTATAGATGGTGGTGTTTGGCCAGTGGGTCCTAGGCAGCCTTTCACCCAGAGCACAGACTGGGTGTCTGAACAGGAACTGGAGAAATGGATACGTGCTGTTTGGCCACATTGCCTCTGGGGGCTCTTACCCAGCTGACTCTCCCCTCCCCCTACTAGGGTAGAGAATCAAACCATGTTACTATGTGCACACCCCCAAGCCTTGACCTTGAGGGACAGGATCATTAAGGTGGGAGTGGGAGCGAGACTGCAGGGAGACCCAACCTAGCTGAGGCACGTGGAAGCCAGGTTAAGACCATGTTTTCCTACCTGGTTCTTGTCAAAGTCATCCATAGCTTGTGTGACGCCATCACGGTAATTCATCCCCATTACCCAGGCAAACCGGGGGACGAAGCCAGCATAACCTGGAGGTGGGTGGATGGTAGGGTTAGGGCATACCTTCTACGCGTTTCCAGGTGTGTGAGAGATACTGAGCCCCTGATCCTGAATTTCAGCTGTTAGCCCATTATATACCTAAAGGTTGGGCCAGGCTGGTAGTGCACACCTTTAACCACTCAGGAGGCAGAGGCAGGTGGATATAGGCAGCTCGAGGATAGCATAGTCTACAGAGGGAGTAACAAGCCAGCCAGGGCTACACAAAACCCTGCCTCAAAAAACAACTCTGGAAACGGCTGGGTTGGTTTAAGAAAAAGTGTTACAACTCACCCGTTTTCTGTGTAGGACAGGGCCCAGGTAGAAACCCTCAGTTATCTTGTCTGGAGCCCTGGGACCTTATGGAGAACAGCTCAGGTATCCAACACTTACCTGAGATGGCCTTGCGTTGGATTAGGTTGGGGTGGTCTAGCTGGGGCAGTCGTTGGAATCTGCCTACATCTAGTGTCTCCTGTGGGGGATGTGGAGGCAGGTACTCATCTCTCCTGCAGTGGTGTAGCTGGAACAGGGAAGTGCAAATTACCACTCCTCAGCTTCCACATGGGCAGGGCAGTGAAAGCCGCAGGCCAGAGCATCTCCAGTTACCTGGTGGTGCTTTCCCGGGGTATCCTGAAGAGGTGCTGCGTCCTTCCAAGCCTCTTCCCCATATGCCAGCAGTAGACCTGGATGGCCCAGGTCTTTAGCTTCCCCCTTTCTGCCTGGGGGGCATGCTGGGTAGGGTGGATAAGGCATGAAGCCTGCACTCAGTGGTCCCTGGGTGTCCACCTCCTGGCGTGGGAGCTGGCCTAGGATCTCAAAATTCTTGTAGGGTTTCAGACCTGTACAGACAGGGTAGCCCTTGAGCCATGTAGGAAGGAGGGTGGAGCCCCAATGGAGGCAGAGCTAGGTCTGCCTAGATCCCACCCTAGATGTGAAGCTCACTGGTATAGTGGGGGATGTAAGGTTCTGTCAGGTCCCTGCAGGGAATCCATGGTGGCTTGGATTTGCTGAAGTCCTCAATGAACTTGGGCTTGGACATAGGTGATAGAACAGAGCAGGGGCTCTTCTGTACGCTGGGATCTGTGAGCAACTGTGCAGTGGTGCGGCCATAGGTGTTTCCCACCTGGTAGCGCAGTTGAGGATAGAAACCAGCATAACTGTGGGGAGAAGCAAGGGAGAAACCACTCCTGCAATTAATTAGCAGCCATTGGACATGGCGGGTTTCCCAGCCTCTGCTCACTTTAGACGAAGGTCATGGAAGCACCTAATTTCTGGGACTCCATTAGCATATGCCACATCTTTACTGACATTACTACTCTCAGATTATCCTCTACAGCAGACCCATATACTCCGCAATTCTCTGTTTCTGTGCTTAGGTGATTTGCCTGAATGTATGTCTATGTTCCACATGTGCATCTAGTGCCTGTGGAAGTCAGAAGAGGGGATGGAACCCCTGGAACTGGAGTTATAGATGGTTATGACGCTGCCATGTGGATGCTGGGAATTGAACCTACATTATCTAGAAGACTTGCAAATGCTTTTAATAACTAAACCATCTCTCCAGCTCAGCACCCAGCTGTTCTCAACACTCTCCATGCATGGCTGGTGAGATGGCTCAGAGGGTAAGAGGACTGACTGCTCTTCTAAATGTCCTGAGTTCAAATCCCAGCACAACCACCCATAATGAGACCTGACACCCTCTTCTGGTGTGTCTGAAGACAGCTACAGTGTACTTACATAAAACAGTAAATAAATCTTTAACAAACAAAACAAAAAAACATTCTCCATCCCTCACCCCACGGACAGCTCCAAAAGAGACCAATTTTAAAAGGAGGTATATACGTCCTTCAGTTAATCCCCTATTTTATGTGCTCTAATGTTGCACTTAAGTCTGTGTAGGTATGCACACACAGTCTTTGGAGTTGTTTTGTTATTTGATTTGTTTTTGTTTTTTTGTTTTTCGAGACAGAGTTTCTCTGTATAGCCCTGGCTGCAGGCTGGCCTTGAACTCAGAAATCTGCCTGTCTCTGCCTCCCAAGAGCTGGGATTAAAGGCGTGGGCCACTACGCCCGGCTTTTTTTTTTTTTT
>NC_034592.1:12378230-12390428 GCF_900095145.1 Mus pahari | reverse complement strand
TTTTTTTTTTTTGGTTTTTCGAGACAGGGTTTCTCTGTATAGCCCTGGCTGTCCTGGAACTCACTTTGTAGACCAGGCTGGCCTCGAACTCAGAAGCCCGCCTGCCTCTGCCTCCCTAGTGCTGGGATTAAAGGTGTGCGCCACCACGCCCGGCTATCCCTGGTGAGGTGATTTCTATTCCATCCTTAGTAGCCCTGCTTTGGGCCTCTTCAGCACTGGTCCTCATCCTCTTGGAGTCCAGGAAGCCCCAGCCCTACTGCACATCCCTTGCCCAGCCCCAACCTTTCTCTCTGTAGAGCTCCCAGCTCTTACCCAGGGATGTAGTGGGGTTCTGGAGTGAAGAGGTTGTGTTTCTGAGTAGCTGTCATTTGCTTTGACTCTGTCCTTGCTGGTTCAGCTCTTTCTGTGTCCACCTTCCTTCCCTGAAGAGACCAGTTGCCTGGTAACCATTGTGAAGGGGGCCAGCATTATGGACCCAGCCATCTGTTAACCCTGTGAGCACTCCCATCTCGAGCATCTCTGGTTCAGACCAGCTAGGAAGGACTTGGGCAAGGTAGGGAGTCCTGGAAGGAAGCCCTACTCACCCAGAGTTCAGGAGCCAGGAATGGGAAGTGGGTGGGCTCTCACTACCCTCAGAATTCACCCCAGGTGAAAAGCAGTCCCTACTTCATGATGGGTCTTTACCCTAGTCCTTCTCCACTGAGGAAGTCAGTACTGAGTCAGGTTTCCCAGATGGACAGCTGGGTTGACTCTCCAATGGACTTGTTCTCCTGTAGTAAGATATTTTCAGTACTTAACCAATCCTCATTCTGTTTTTTAATGTAGAAAAACTTTTGGAACTGAAAATATGGCTCAGTGATTAAGAGCACTGCCTGCTTTTTCAGAGGACCCTGGTTCAAATCCCAGCACCCAATGGTAGCTTACACCTGTCTGTAACTCCATTTCTGGGGTTTCTGACACCCTCACACAGACACATACAGGCAAAACACCTGAACCAATGAACATAAAAGAACTTTCTTTGATGTTGGTGAGATGGCTTGAAGGTAAAGAGTGCTTGTCACGAAGCCGGATGGCCTGAGTTCTGTCCCACGAACTCACCACATGAAAGAGAACCCACTTCCAAAAGTTGTCCTCAGACTTCTAACATACACTAGCAAATAAAACCCTATTTAATAACAAAAATCCTTTTTGTGTGTATGAACAGATGTGTGCGGAGCTCCGTGGTTATCTTCCAGTATTCCTCTGGAACACAGTGTTTTCTAAGGCAGGTTCTCTCATTGGTATCTGAGATTTACTGATTAAGCTAGGCTGGCTAACCATCAAGCCCAAGGATCCACCCTTCTGGCCTTCCCCAAATTTATGAAACAAATTTTTACCGGGTGTATATGTGGGCTGTGGCACTCCTGTGGAGGTCAGAGGACAGCTTTTGGGGAACTGGTTATCTCTTTTGCCTTGTGGGTTCTGGGGAGTGAAGTCAGGTTGTTAGAACTAAGCTTTTACATGTATGCTGGTGATGTAAACTAAAGTCCCCATACTTGCACATACAGCTGAACTGAACTATCTCCCTAGCTTTTAGATAGAACTTTATAACCACAAAAGGAATATAACATAAAGTGGGGGGGGGGAAGTAGCAGATTCTACTCCATGTCAAATCAACACAATGGCGGGCAGACTAAACTTTGCAACAACTGTTATGAACAGATAATTCCTCATACAAGACTCGAGAAGGGCTAGAGACAAGATGGCTCAGTGGTTAAGAGCACTTGTTGCTCTTCTAAAGTACCCTCACACTTGACTTCCAGCACTCACATGAGGTATTTCACAACTACCAATGCCCCTGGCCTCTAATCATCTGCACTCAAGTACGTAAACCTCCACACAGACACATACACATAGTTACAAGTACTAAAGATAAAAGATGAGCTGGGCATAGCGGCACCTAGCAGTTGGGAGGCAGAGGCAATCTGACCTCTGAATTTGGCCTGGTCTACTGAGAAGAGATCCAGGACAGCCAGGAAACCCTGCCTGGGGAAAAACAGCAATAAATAAATTCAGGTGATTTTTTTTATTAGTCGCATTAAAAATAAATATTTTTTAAATCTTATAAAATATTAAAAATTAACCATCCAGTACTAAATGCAAACAAGTGTTTGGAGACAAAACCAACCTACAACCTTTGAACACAAAGACTACAGTTCCACATGAATCAAATCAGCACGGCTCCAGTGCTGGCAATGGAAGTTTCCAGTGCAGGTTGCTGAGGTACACCCCAGGGCACAATTTGCTAATATAGTTCAAATCTAAGCAACACACTGCTTCCACCACCCTAAAAGAAGTGCTCTGAAACTAAAAGGTACACGTGGTGTGGGGCCAGAGAGGTGTCTGAGAGCACTTGCTGATTTGTAGAAGATCCATGTTCAATTCCCAGCACCTAGATGGTAGTTCATAACTATAGGTAACTCCACTTACAGGGGATCTGATGCCCTCTTCGGACCTCCACATCACCAGGCTTGCATGGTACACATACATATATGTAGGCAAGACACACATATCAATTCTTAAAGCAAAAGCAGATACATGTGTAACACCATCACAACTATATCTGTTTTTTTTCCTTGTTATGTAGGCCAAGCTGACCTTGAACTTGTAGTGATCCTCCTGCCTCAGCCTCCCAAGTGCTGCAATTCCAGGTGTGGGCCACCATGCCCAGCTCCACTGCAGTATGAATATGTATGCTAGGAGCCAGAGGTTGATGTTGGGAGTCTTCCACAATTGCTCCGTACCTTAGAGTTTTTGAGATATGGTTTATCTTGCAGACTCTGGAGTGCTTTGGTTCAGCTCAATGTGCTGAGGAGTGAACTCCAGGAATCCTCCTGCCTCTATCTCTCCAGATCTGGGACTGCAGAGAAGCACAGCTGGATTTTACTGCTCCTGGACATCCGACTCAGGCTGTCAGGCTTACACATGCACGGCAGGCACTTACTTCACTCATCAAGCCATTCCTACCCCCACAGCAGGTTTTTCTAAGGGAGGAACTGGAGTCACATAAATAGCAACAAAGGCTCCTTCAGAACCCTACACATCAGGTCCATTCACACCATCAATTACATTCTCAGAGGACACTGCACAGTGCAGGAGGCGGCTCCGGGCAGCCCGCGGTCCCTTTGTCCAAATCAAACTTGTTTCCTCATGTCTCCATTCGTCTATCCAGAAAAGTGTCAGTCAGGGCCAGTGCTAAAGGGAGAGAGCCAGAAAGGAATAGAGCCAGTCATGGTAGATAAGGGCTGGAAGAGGTTTTGTGGGTAAGGTCTGAGGCCTGCTTGGGTATGGCTGGGCTTAAGGTCAGTGCTAGGACAGCCAGACAACCAGCATCCGAGGCCACTCAGTATCCCTTTGTATATCTAGGCACACCTAATTCATCTAATACATTCTGGCCTTCTAGCTTTTGTGCCTGCGGGTGGAGGCAGAAGACAAGTTCTTGTAACTAGCCCCGCCTGGACTGGCAGACCGGTGGCCAGGCCTCAGTTGCTTTGCTGTGTCTCCTCAGGATGGGGTTTACTGCCCTTGCCCTCCTCAGCTGACTTTCTCCCCATGCCCTCACATGGAGCCATCTGGCAGGGCTTGGCCTGTCTCTTCTCTACCTAGGGTGGGGTCCCAAACTTCCCAGAAATACTGTTAAGAGTGGACCCAAGAGCCCACCCAGGAATGACCACACTGCTTTTGCCAGGCAGTGGTGGCGCACACCTTTAATCCCAGCACTTGGGAGGTAAAGGCAGGCAGATTTCTGAGTTCAAGGCCAGCCTGGTCTACAGAGTGAGTTCCAGGACAGCCAGGGGTACACAGAGAAACCCTGTCTCAAAAAAAACCAAAAAAAGAAAGAAAGAAAGAAAGGAAGGAAGGAAGGAAGGAAGGAAGGAAGGAAGGAAGAAAAGAAAAAACCTAAGCCCCTAGTAAAGGGAAAAAGGGCTGGGACTGGTTAGAACCTGTCTTGACCAAGGCTGACCTGGGTGACAGTCTCAGCAGGTAAGGAGGGGGTACTAAGGATGGAGGCCCTGTGGGAGAGCCCCTCCTGATCTGGACGATGTTCTTTTCTTAGGGAGCTCCCAGCAACAGAGGGGAGGGGCAGGATCCAACAGTGAGGTCACAGAGCCCAGCAGTGCCCACCGGCAAAGGCGCCCGAGCCCCAGAATGAACTTTGACCAGAAGGCTGTGAAATTCCTGGCAAATTTTTACATCAATGGAGGCAAACACTGGACTCGGGGCCCCCTGAGTCAGAAACCTCTTCATCCCACCCAGTAATTTCAGAGGGTAGTGGATGGGGGTGGGGTGGGAGTGGGGGTGGGGACGACAACCCAGTGGGAAGACCATTGGGATGGATGAACAGTGGCTCTTGGCTTCCTTGCAGGCCTAGTGCTGCTGTGTTATGGTGGGATCAGGAGCTGGAGACTGCCTGGGATGAGATGTGGCCCCCAAAGACGAAGAGATCCTCAAGTGGCTTCAGGTTAAGACTAGGCGCCCCCAATGAGTCCACTCCTATCAGCGCAGGGACTCTGAGAGAGCTGTGTGAGTGAGGGTCTTCACTCCCTCCCCAAGCCGGAATGGGGGCTGGGGAAATAGCTTTCTGAGAAGAAATGGGTCAAGAGCTTGCCTTTTGCATCAGGGCTAGAGAGACGGCCTCCAGTTCTGATGGACCTGGATGTCCCTGGCCCAGCCCAGTATGAGGTGCCCAATGTGTCTCTGCGAGAGTCCTCTCCACACCCTCAATACACCATCGGTCACAAGTACCCGGGTCGAGGTGCATGCCCCCACAACCCTGCCTATCCCGGGGGAACGGGAACCTCCTGCCCTGAAAACCTCCCCACCGACCATCCGCCCCACTGCAGAGGGTGGTGGCCGCAGGGCCTGGCAGACCATGTGGCTCCAAAGTGAAAACCCCTTCACGCAGAAGAGCGACTTCAACCGAGAGACAAAGGTAGGGACACTGTGTGGGCCAGGTAGAGGAAGAGTAAGAGAAGGGGCCGGTGTTGAAGAGAAGGTAGGGGTGTTGAAGGTGAGGAGGAGGTGAGGAAAGGAGGAGTCAGATGGCCTGTGGGAGGGGCTACATGCCTGGGTTTGGCGTAGAGGGAGAACCAGGAGGTTGGAAAGCACAAAAGCATGGATCAGGCCTAGGAGGATAGTAAGATGAAGCTGGGCAAGGAGGTTGCAGCGTCCTGACTCTTCATAGTGGCCATCGCCCGCCGAGTACACGCCGCTGAGCCAGCCTGCCTTCCCGGCCTTCAGCTTTGGAGTCCGCCATCGCTCTGCTGTCAAAATGCCGCCGCCGGAGAGTCGCTTCCGCCCAGGGATGCTCCGAGCCCGAGGTCCTTGTAGCTATACCCCGCTCTTGCCTACCTCGAAGCCCTCTGGCGAGAAGCGACCCAGCCCCAACACCTATAACATCCTTCCTGGGTACCGGCTGCAGAGCACACGCTCACCTGCCTTCTCCATGAGCCGTTCTCCAGTGTTTGCATCCTGGGTCAGCTCCTGTAAGGAAGACCTAGAAAAAGAGTCTTGGCCTGCTTGGGGTTGGAGTGGGGCTTGGGCCGCAAGGGAGGGGAGGGGAGGGATGCTGGGGTGACGACTAGGGTCAGCACACTCTCTCTGCAGCCCGAACCCCAGGTCCAGCTGCCTACTACGTGGAAGACTGCTACAACTCACGCTTCCCATCTTCGCCTGGAGTCGTTATTCAAGGAGTGCGCAGACCCAAGCGCCACGACACAGGCCCTTTCTGCACACTATAGGCCCATCCGGTATAGGCTGCAATGCTGGCCTCTCCCGAGGCTTTCCTAGGCTTCCTTTGGAACTCTTTGTCTATAGCCTGGCTCTCTGACCCTCTGGACACCCCTCACCCACTCTTCTGGCTTAGGCTGTCCAACAAGAAGAGCCTTCCCAGAGTCCCCTTCCACCCCTCTATACCGAGATGCAAATGATTCTTCTGAACTGTGGTCTCTGGTGTGCCTGGTTGCCCATCCTTTGCCTAATGGGCTGTCTTGAATATGTGGCTTCCTGCTTCCTTGGTATTTCTGGCTTTCTCTGTTCCTGCATGGCGTTCTTTACTTCAGGATTGAAATGGCAGCCTGGGAACTAACCCTAAGCTTTCTGACCCAGGATAGAATAGGAAAAGGACCCTGTGGCAATGTGGGACAACCTGATCCGGTCACCTAAGGTCCAGCATCTACCTGAGGATCAGGGCTGCTTGCTGGGCTGAGAACTATTGGGATGGGATGGGAAGTCAGAACCTGGGGCGCAGACACCTGTCTGCAGACAGCCTTGCCTAGCCCCCTGAGGTAGGACCCGGGGAATTAGCTCACCAGACACTGGCCCTACTCCCCTGGAGCCTTGACCTGAAGACTCAACTGGGTTTGGTAACTTGTGGTCTGAGAACCCACGCCCAAAGCCTTCCGCCCTAGCCTCTGCCCAATGATGGTTCCCTCAGCACTGTTGATCTGCCTTCCTACTTAGAAGGAGCCCCCCTTCAGGAGCCTCACCCTGCAGCTGGTAATAGCAGTTTCTCCAGAGCTCTCTCCATACTTTCTTCCACACCCAGACATCGATCTCACTAAAGAACATTTTTAAAGTGTATTCTATGTGCACGGTGTTTTGTTTGCTTGTGTGTGTGTGTGTGTGTGTGTGTGTGTCGTGCGTGCTTAGTGCCCAGAAGGCATTAGATTCCTTGGAACTGATGATACAGAGCTGCCACGTAGGGGCTGGAACTGAACCCAGGTCCCCTGCAATAAGCAGAAAATGTTCTTAACTGCTGAGTTACTTTCCCAGCTCTCAGAGCTGATTCTCTTTCTTTCTTCCCATCCTCCCCAGACAGGCCCTGGCTGTCTCGCAAGTTACTGTGTAAACCAGGCTAGTCCTGAACTAACAGAGAGTCTCCTGGTTCTACCTCCTAAGTGCTAGGATTAAAGATATGCATCATTGCCAAGTGTGACAGCAGAAGCCTTTAATCCCGGCACTCGGGAAGCAGAGGGTCTGAGTGTGAGGCAACCAGGTCTAAAGTGTCCATGTTTCAAGGGGAAAAAAATTGTAGTACTAAGCCCAAGCCAGAACTCGCTTAAAAAGTGACTTCATTTATGCATATAAATGCACGAATGTCTGTATACCACAAGTACGCATGGTGCTTGTGGAGGTCAGAAGAGGGCATCAGATCCCCTGGAACTGTCGGAGGTTCTGGTTCCCAGAGAGCAGACGAACTGAAAAGTTGAAAATTTCATCGTACTGACGACAGCCCGGGCTAGAGTGGATAAGGCCTCCGGAGAGGGGGTTACTCCCCATCCCCACCCCGCCCCTCGAGCGCTCTCACGACCTCTCACTGGGTAGCAAGTCGCTGCCCGGAACCTGCGGGAGGCGGAGGCGTTTTCCCGGGGCCTATTGGCTGCTGGACCTAGGCAGTCAAGGGCGGAAGTGGGAGGTGTGGGTCCGTGCAAGCAGCTCTGCCGACGCGATCTGGCCACACTGGAGGCGGCGGGCGAACGGGGCTTGGGGGGTCCTCGTGGCACCGTGGAGAGGGCTTCTGGGGCTCCGTCAGGGTCCGCTACGGCTCCAGCGGAGCGCGGCGGGGATGGGGTACACGGCCGAGCCTCCGCCGGAGCCTCCGCCATGTTCGCGGGACTCCAGGACCTGGGCGTGGCCAATGGCGAGGACCTGAAAGAGACCCTGACCAACTGCACCGAGCCTCTCAAGGCTATTGAACAGTTTCAGGTGGGCAGAAGGGGCCGGGGCAGCTAGGGAAGCTGGACACAATTCGGCGCGCTCCCGACGCTTGGATGGAGGCGCCAAGGTTCTGAGCTGGGGACCCGCTGAGTACCTCTGGGCGTTTGCCCGTTTCCGCGGTTGCTACGGCGGATCCGAGTACTCGGCATCCCTGGTACCCCAGCTGACTTGGCCAAGCAAAATGCGTACGCGTTTACCCTCTGCTTCTCCAGACAGAGAATGGTGTGTTGCTGCCTTCCCTGCAGTCGGCCCTGCCCTTCTTGGATCTACACGGGACACCGCGGCTGGAGTTCCATCAGTCAGTGTTTGATGAACTGCGTGACAAACTGCTGGAACGAGTGTCAGCTATTGCCTCTGAGGGAAAGGCAGAGGAGAGGTGGGTCTCTACCGGGAAGCGGCTTATCATTGTGAGTAGCATTGATGGGCTCCATGGCTGCACAGCCCCACTTGTTGTAGATACAACCTGGAATGGGATGTGTTTGCAGGGTTCCTCTCATACAGTTCTGCATATGGAGACCCACTTCCTTAGCTGTGCAAATCTGTGCAGGTACAAGAAGCTGGAAGACCTTCTGGAAAAGAGCTTTTCTTTGGTCAAGATGCCATCCCTACAGCCAGTGGTGATGTGTGTTATGAAACACTTGCCCAAGGTGAGAGCTGTGGGGCCAGCCTCCCAGACTGTGTTTCCTGCAGGAAGTTGCTTAGCTCTGGGCAAGTTTGATGGACTTGCCCTCCAGCAAGCTCAGGGCACCTTCTTTGTATCACACACTTCCCTTGGTGAAACATATTTATCCCTTGAAGTGCAGGGTGGGCCTTTCGTGGGAAGAGGGCTGTGGAGATTCTGGACGCCTGAATTCACTGGCTAGGAGTTGGAGGTCCATCACAGCCTGGGCTCTGTAGGGACTGTGGGCGGCTGAGGCCTCCTGGAGGGAGACTTGGCGACACAGGCACGGCTTACGGGGAGCTGTGGTGTTTACTGTGTAGGTTCCTGAGAAGAAGCTGAAGCTGGTGATGGCTGACAAGGAGTTGTACCGGGCATGTGCTGTGGAAGTGAAGAGGCAGATCTGGCAAGACAACCAGGCTCTCTTTGGTGATGAAGTCTCACCACTGTTGAAGCAGTATATCCTAGAGAAGGAGAGCACGCTCTTCAGCACAGAGCTCTCTGTCCTGCACAACTTCTTCAGCCCTTCCCCCAAGACCCGGCGCCAGGGCGAGGTGAGGTGCCTCCCAGGGCTGCGTGGCCAGTCCTTCATTCCATGCCTCTTCCCTGTGTGTAGCTTAGTTTGTTTCTATGAGCATGAGCTTGTATATAAAAAGTTGGTTGGCAGAGGTTGAGGCAGGAGGATCGCTATGAGTTTGAGGCCAACCTGAGTAACAGCAGATATCATCTCAAAAAAACCAAAAAGAAAAAAACTGAATTGAACTTTTTACCTATTATTCTTACCTCTTACTGATGTTGACATTATTCTAAGTTCAAATTTGCCACATGTGGCTTGTTATTTATTTATTTATTTGTTTGTTTTTTTGAGACAGGGTTTCTCTGTGTAGCCCTGGCTGTCCTGGAACTCACTCTGTAGACCAGACTGGCCCTGAACTCAGAAATCCACCTGCGTCTGCCTCCCAAGTGCTAGGATTAAAAGCATGTACCACCTCTGGCCACCTTGCCAGTTCTTTTTTTTTTTTTTTTAAAGATTTATTTATTATTATACATAAGTACACTGTAGCTGTCTTCAGACATGCCAGAAGAGGGTGTCAGATCCATTATGGTGGTTGTGAGCCACCATGTGGTTGCTGGGATTTGAACTTAGGACCTTCGGGAGAGCAGTCAGTGCTCTTACCTGCTGAGCCATCTCACCAGCCCACCTTGCCAGTTCTTTTTTTTTTTTTTTTTTGTTTGTTTGTTTGTTTTTTTGAGACAGGGTCTCTCTGTGTAGCCCTGGCTGTCCTGGAACTTACTTTGTAGACCAGGCTGGCCTCAAACTCAGAAATCTGCCTGCCTCTGCCTCCCGAGTGCTGGGATTAAAGGCATGCACCACCACGCCCAGCATGGGACTTTTAAAGTTATTTAGCTCTTGGGGATAAATAAGAACTAAGGGTTGAGGCTCACTAGTGATGTGTTTGTGTGTCAAGTTGACAAGGGGTCAATTGTACTGGCTAGTTTTGTGTCAACTTGACACAGCTGGAGTTATCACAGAGAAAGGAGCTTCAGTTGGGGAAATGCCTCCACAAGATCCAGCTGTAAGGCATTTTTTCCCGAGATAGGGTTTCTCTGTGTAGCCTGGCTGTCCTGGAACTCACTCTGTAGACCAGGCTGGCCTCGAACTCAGAAATCCGTCTGCCTCTGCCTCCGGAGTGCTGGGATTAAAGGTGTGCGCCACCACACCCGGCACCTTGCCAGTTCTTAAGTCAAGACTTTTTAGCTAGTTTACTTTAGACTAACACTGTTTAGTAGAAAGATAAGGTTATATAAGTCATTCAAATTTTTCTAGTGTCTGCTTTGACAAAAATAGATGAGCTCTTTTTTTCTTTAACATGGAACAGTTCATGAATCTGTGTGACATCCCTGTGTGGGGACCATGCTAATCTTCTCTGTGTTATTCCAATTTTAGTTATGTGCTAGAAGGGAGGAAGCGGAGGCAGGGGAATCACTGAGACTTGAGGGCCCACCAGTGTCAACAGACTCAAACAAACCTGCAGGTTTAGGGAGAGGCCCTTTCTCAAGTGACTAAAGTGGAGAGTGGCAGGACAGACCTGTAGGTTGGGCTTGGGGTTTGAGTTGCTGAGCTCCCAGTGGCACTCTGGCTCCTTCCCCAAGCTCTCAGGTCCCTGGGTCTTCTTGACTTGTGCTTTGACATGTCAGGCCCCAGCAGGCCTCATTCAGCCCAGTGTCTGTCCTGTGTTGATGGGGCCATTTCTTACATCCTCCGGGTTTCCTTTCCTTTCCTTTGTTTCATTCCTGTTTGGTTGGGGTTTATTACTCCTGATGAGAGTTTCCAGAGCTGACCCCTCGGATGTTGTTTGAATCCTGAGCCAAGTGGCTGGATTTAGAATTACAGTCCTCGGTGCCGTAGACCTTCCTGGATGGTCTCCACTGTCAGATTCTGCACATGGTCTGATTTATGGCACTTTGATGCTGATCTCTTTTCCTCTTGGAGACTCCTCTCAGTGCTCTGACTTCCCAGCACTGGGGACAGGCCTAGTGGATCACCTTTACAGTCTTGGCTCCAGCTGGCCATGTGGGAGGCAGGTGCCCTCTGTGTCAGGGTCACATGGTGTCTGTGCTCTGTACCTGGTGACTAGGAGAGCTTTGGACCATTCATGTGGCTTAAGTGATGTCAACAGTGAAGATTTTGTTCCTGAGACGAAGATCCAGGTCAGTCCAGGAGTTTTTGGCAGGCAGGGGTCTTGGAGAGTGAAACAACAGACCAGCCACTGACTCCTGCACCCTTCTACCTCCTCCCACTGACCTTACCTCTTGTTGAGGCTAAACTGATGCCTTTGGGCTTCCTGTGATATCTTCACTCTGGACTTAACCGCAAATGTTTCTTTGTACCGTAGACCTAAGACTCAGCTAACTGTGGCCAGTTAGCAGCTGAGTGAAAGTTCTTTGTGTTGGTGAAGACTTTTTTTTCTCCCTAGGACAGGGTTTGTCTGTGTAGTCTGAGCTGTCCTGGAACTCCCTCTAGACCAGACTGGCCTTGAACTCAGAGATCCTGCCTGTCTCTGCCTTCTGAGTATTAGGATTAAAGGCATAGACCTACTCTTTACCTGCCACCCCCCCCCAAGCTATTTGAGCTGGATTGTTTGGGTACATGCAAGGTGGGTGACGCCTGCCAAAGGAACAGGCATTTGTCCTTGCATGGCTCTTGCCTAGAGTACATGGCAAAGAAGAGCTGGATGTCCGTGTTTATGGTTTAACTCTAGAAGACAGGAAGGCAGAGAGCCCAGTGTAGCTGGATAGGCTTTAGCCTAAGCTCAGAGGCAGTGGCCATAGAGCTCGAGTGTCCTGTGCTGGGCCCTTTCTCAGGTTGGCTCTCAGCACCGCTTCTAGAATGAGGCCTCACCTCTTAATCTGGCAGGCAGGTGCTGACCAAGGGCCTTTTAGGATATCCTTGGGTTGAGTGTGGGTCTGCCACTTTGAGTAGCCAAAGCTGGCCCCCTAGAATACAGTGCCAACATTTCATGGCAGAGAAAGAAATGTCTCATGCCAAAAAGAGAGAGGCCAGCTCTGTATCCAGGACTGGGGCACTTGTATTTGTTGTGCTTGGGTGGTGCTGGGATGGGCATTTTGTTTTGTTTTAGTTTTGGGGGGGGGTTGTTGGTTTTTGTTTGTTTGTTTGGTTGGTTGGTTTTTTTTTTTTTTTTTTTTTTTTTTTTTGGTTTTTCGAGACAGGGTTTCTCTGTATAGCCCTGGCTGTCCTGGAACTCATTCTGTAGACCAGG
>NC_034592.1:12361472-12378220 GCF_900095145.1 Mus pahari | reverse complement strand
GAACTCATTCTGTAGACCAGGCTGGCCTCGAACTCAGAAATCCGCCTGCCTCTGCCTCCCAAGTGCTGGGATTAAAGGCCTGCGCCACCAGGCCCGGCGGTTGGTTGGTTTTTATTGGCTTTTTCAAGACAGGGTTTCTCTGTGTAGTCCTGGCTGTCCTGGAACTCACTCTGTAGACCAGGAATCAAACTCAAGAAATCTGCCTGCCTCTGCCTCCCAAGTGCTGGGGTTAAAGGCGTGCCCCACCACTGCCGGCCTGTTTTAGTTCTTTGAGACAGGGTCTTTTTATGTAGCCTTGGCTGTTCTGGAACTTGACCTGTGAGTTCTAGGCTGGCCTCGAACTCAGAGAGAGCCACCTACCTCTGCCTCCCAAGTGCTAGGATTAAAGCTATGTCCACGTCTCCTTGTCCCAGTGTGGGGACTTTGGACTGAGTTTGTTTGTCTTGCCCTAGGTAGTGCAGAAGCTGACGCAGATGGTAGGGAAGAATGTGAAGCTGTATGACATGGTGCTGCAGTTCCTGCGCACGCTGTTCCTGCGGACCAGGAATGTGCACTACTGCACGTTACGAGCTGAGCTGCTCATGTCTTTGCATGACTTGGACGTCAGTGACATCTGCACTGTGGATCCCTGCCATAAGGTAGTATAGCATGCCCACCTATGCACTTCTCTTGTGCCCTCCTCCTCTGTACTCATGAATCTAGGAATGGCTGCTGGCCACTTCTAAGCTTGCTTCTCAGACTGCCAGCTTTGTGTTCTTCAGCTCTACTGGGAGATGAACAGGTCCTTCAGAGACACCTGGCTTGTCCTTGCCTCTCTAGCCTCTGCTCTAGCTGGAAGTGGCAGGCCCTGTGACCATCTTTCTATTGGGCACCTGGCTTCTCCTGCCCCATAATCCTCACGGCTTCTAGCTGGCCAGTACCAAAGTAATACAGGAATGAGGTTTCCTGCACTTCCCTCTATCCCCACCAAGAACACAGGAAATCTGAGTCTGCCTCCTGGGTACTATGTAGTCCTGCTTACTGCTAGGCACTGCGCAACACTGAGTATCTGCCACAGCCTGTCCATCCATCTGCCAGCCCAGGTTAGCTCCCTTTCAGGGAGAATAAATACGCCTCTTTTATGTACTGTCCTGATCCTTGGTACTGTTGAGACCTAGAGAGGCCTCTTGCTCCCGGTGCACTACTCCCCCGCGAAAGCTCACTGATGTCTCGGTCCCGTGCCGTATCGCCTTCTGCGACCTGTTTGTTTTCCTGTGTTAATACCAACTGATCGAGTGCGTGGGTTGAGTGCGTAGCAAATGGTGGTGTTAGCTATCCAGGCTTAGAAACTGCTATTGCTCAGCCTTCATCATGCCCCTTTTACTGGTTGCATTTTGCCTGTCCTCTCCAGGACCCTTCTCTACCCTGGGTCTGCCCGGGGTGGGGGCTTGGACCTGGGCTTTGTTTAGCTCTGCTTCTCGCCTGTATTGGCCCTGTGGTTCTCCCAGCCATTTGGGTAGTAGCGGGGTTTGAGGAGCGAGAGTCTGGGTATACCTAGATTGTGTATTTCCTTCCTGTAGTTCACCTGGTGCCTGGATGCCTGCATCCGGGAGCGGTTTGTGGACAGCAAAAGAGCCCGGGAGCTGCAGGGATTTCTTGATGGTGTGAAGAAGGGCCAGGAACAAGTTTTGGGGTGAGAGCTCTTTGAGGACCCTAGCCTTTGACCCCTAACAGGCATTGGTGGGGTTTGCTGTGCACCTTTGGTAGTTGGAGCCTGTTCTGGTATGTTTGGGACAGTCATGCTTGGTACCCGGCCCACTGTTAACAGGGTGCTAACTCATTACTTGGAATGAGCCTCAGTAGCAGGAGGAGCAAGCAATACCTGGGCCTGGAGTTGGAGGCCTGCTACTCCTGGGGCAGCCGGCGTAGGGAGCTTAGTCAGGGAGGGGACTGTCGTCTGTGGCAAGTTGGGTGTACGCTGAGGGCTGGATTAGATACTCCAGCCTGATTGCCAGAATCCTTTGCCTGGCATGAGGACATGCAGCTGCCACAGCCTTGCCGCGTTTCTCTGTATTCTCCCACTACTACCCAGAGTTGAAGCCAGGGGTTTGCTACTGTTTTGAGACAGGGTCTTACTTTGTGGCCAAGCTGACATGAGATTCACTATGTAGCCCAGGCTGACCCCAAACTCATCATGAGTTTCTCTATCTCCTTCCTGAGTGCTAGGATTAAAGTCACATACCATCATTGCCTGCCCCTGAGTCAGGGTTTTTCAAACAGAGTATGAATTTAGTATGCTGGGGTTTAATTCTTTTCTTTAACTTTGTAGTTTAGAAGATCTTTGAATAAGTTATGGATAAATCATGAATTCAGTACAGAGAGAGGCCGGCTATCCGGGCTCAGTCCCCAAGCCCTTGCATCCCAGTCTGTGGCTGTCCCTTTCGTGGGTCTGGCACTGTAGCTATTGGAAACAGAGTAACCAGGCTTCTCAATTTATACCAAGGTCTGATTCCTTCCAGGGACTTGTCTATGATCCTGTGTGACCCCTTTGCCATCAACACACTGTCCCTGAGCACCATCAGGCACTTGCAGGAGCTGGTTAGCCAGGAGACACTGCCCAGGGTGAGTATAGTCATGGCTGCTGGCTGTGCAAAGCGCATGCTATCCACTTGTCACGTGTTCCTAGGGTCCCGGCTCTGGAAAGCAGAGAGGCTGCTTTGCCCAGTGAGAGCAGAAGACGGCATGGTCTCTGTGAGCTCGTGCTAATGCCTCTGTTTTCTTTCAGGATAGTCCCGACCTCCTCCTCCTCCTTAGGCTGCTGGCACTGGGCCAAGGTGCATGGGACTTAATAGACAGCCAGGTCTTCAAGGAGCCTAAGATGGTATGAGGGCTGGTTTTCCTTTTTTTCTTTTAATTATGGGGAGCGGAAGGGTGGGGGCGCTCTGGTAGGAAAACTGTACTCCTAGAACACCTATGAAGGATGTTTGGGTATCTTGGTGGACTGGCTGCAGGGTGGAGCTAGTCCATGGGGACTGGGGTCCAGATGGGGCTTTGCAGGTACAGCCATGATGGAGGATTGAAGAATTTGGCACTCAACATGAGTCTCAGGAAACAAGGAGGAAGGGTTGGGGGCAGGGGGCGGGGGGCAATGTCCAAGAAAGCTGGATTTGTGGCAAGTGTATTGGGTGGGTAAGGGCAAGGTGTACATGATAGAGTGGGTTAGGGTGTTAATTGAGAGCAGCTGGGCTCAAGGGGACCTTAGTGGGCTCAGACACTCCTTCTGCCAGGAGGCAGAGCTCATCACCAAGTTCCTGCCGATGCTCATGTCCCTCGTGGTGGATGACTTCACTTTCAACGTAGATCAGAAGCTTCCAGCTGAGGAGAAAGGCCCAGTCACATACCCCAACACACTTCCTGAAAGTTTCACCAAGTAGGACTCCAGGGCAGGTCTGGGGGAGGCACGAGAGTGGTGCTGCCAGGGAAGGTGCTGCCGGGTGGGCTGCCTGAGGACCATGGCTTCTTGCATGCAGGTTTCTGCAGGAGCAGCGCATGGCTTGTGAGGTGGGGCTATACTACGTCCTACACATCACCAAGCAGAGAAACAAGAATGCGCTCCTGCGCCTGTTGCCTGGACTTGGTGAGTACTGATGGCTGTACTTTCCTGCCTCCTGTGCCCTGAGCTCTGCTCCTTTCTTCCTGCCTTCACCTCCAACTCCTGTAGCTCGGTTTCCATGTCTGCACTTTACTTCAGTAGACATTCTGTGTGCATGTTTGTAAAGCAGGTTTAGCTCTGTTTCAAAGATGCCAGTAAGTATTGTGATTTCCTACAGAAGGAATTCATACTTTTATAACCAGGTATGGTGGTGCATGTCTTTCATTCCAGGACTTAGGAGGCAGAGAGAGGCAGATCTCTATGAGTTCAAGACTAGCCTGGTCTATATAGTCAGCTCTCAGACTCTTCCACTTCTATGTGGGTTCCAGGCAATCAACTCGAGTCTCCTACTTGTGTAACTTTTCCTCACTAAGCCATCTCACCAGCCCTTTTTTTTTTAGGTTGTCCAGGAAAACCAAGGCCACATAGAGAGACCCTGTTTCAAAACAAAGCAAAAAACATAAACACCTTTTGTCTTAGTTAGGGTTTTACTGCTGTGAACAGATACCATGACCAAGGGAACTCTTATAAGGACATTTAATTGGGACTGGCTTACAGGTTCAGAGGTTCAGTCCATTATCAGCAAGGCAGGAGCATGGCAGCATCCAGGTAGGCATGGTACAGGAGGAGCTGAGAGCTCTACATCTTCATCTGAGGGTTACTAGCAGAATACTGACTTCCTGGAAGCTAGGACTAGTGTCTTAAAGCCCACACCCATAGTGACACAGCTAGTCCAACAAGTCTACACCTCCCTGGACCAAACCTATGCAAACCATCACATTCTGCTCTCTGGCCTCCATAGGCTTGTTCAAACATATGAGTATTGGGGGGGAGCATTCCTTAACACAGCATAATGCAAAATACATTTAGTCCAACTTCTAAAGTTCCCATAGTCTATAGCAGTCTCAACAGTGTTATTAAAAGTCCAAAGTTCAAAGTCTCTTCTGAGATTCATCCAATCCCTTAACTCTAATCCCCAAAGCAAGGCAGGACACCAGTCTCCATGTCCTGATGTCAAATCTGTCTTCTTCATCTTTGTCGACTGCAGCAAACTTCTTTTCCTTGTGCCGTTCCACTTCCTGTTAGCTGCTTTCCTTAGCAGATAGCCCCATGGCTCTGGCTTCTCCAACATATTGAGGTCTCCAAGGTAACTTCAGTGTTACAGTTTCTTGTTTCAGTGATCTTCTGGGCTCCTCCAAAGGGCTGCTGTCACTTCTCCAGCTCTGCCCTCTGTAGCACTCTAAGCTCAGGTTGATCCACTTTACTGTTTCTGCTGTTCTTGGTGATCATCCCATGGTACTGGCATCTCCAATAAGCTGGGGTCTTCTGCTGCAAATAGGCTTCACCCATAGCCTCTCATAGGCTCTCTTCATGGTGCCAAGCCTCTACTCCTTTGCATGACTCCTTCAGTCCTGGGCCATCAACTGCAACTGAGGCTGCACCTTCCCCCATGGCCTTCCGTGGCCTTAGCCTCTGGGCCATACTTCTATGCTTCTGCATATCTCCAGTTGTTTGTCTGGAGGTTTTCTTTTTATGGAGGCTGAATCAGACCAGAGCCCCGGGCGTGGGGCAGATCATTGTACCTTTCTCATACTCTAGCTATGGTCTTGCTTCTCTGATGAGAACCACAGACCACCTATCTACTTTAGCTGGTCAGCTCTCTCTGCTCACTAGGGTCTTGTTCAGAATATGGACAAAGAGAGTCCCTGAAGGCAGGGGCTGAGCCACCCTGTTCTGTTTACAGTGGAAACCTTTGGTGACCTGGCCTTCAGTGACATCTTTCTCCACCTGCTCACTGGGAGCCTGGTACTGCTGGCTGATGAATTTGCCCTGGATGATTTCTGCAGCAGCCTCTTTGACGGCTTTTTCCTCACTGCCTCTCCCAGGTAGGACACACACATTTCCTGCCAGTTGTTGTGTTTGACAGCTCCTGCTAAGGGACCACTGGTGGGTCTTTGAGCACTGAGGCCTGGGCTGGACTGAGGAATTCCTGAGGAATCAGCTCAGTGCTGATCTACTTCTAGGTGAAGTGGGAGAAGCTGAAGCTCATGCTGACCCCAGGGTGGGCTGTGGCTAGGAGGGAAGCAGGTGTTACGGCACCTCCAGCTCCACTGATCTCTTCCAGGAAGGAAAATGTGCACCGTCATGTGCTGAGGCTTCTCCTCCACTTGCACGCAAGAGTGGCCCCTTCCAAGCTGGAGGCGTTGCAGAAGGCTCTGGAGCCCACGGGCCAGGTCGGTATCATCAGTCCCTACTTGGAGGGCATTGTTCCATGAATGTGCTTGGCCAGTCCAGCTGTGGCATGATGCCCCTGGTGCTTGCTTTGATGGTGTTCTTCATGATTGGTCTTGCCTGTGGGTTCACTCCTCCATGGAGGCTCAGACAGACCACCTGTCCTATGGCATGCCCATGTCTGGTTTTCCTACAGAGCGGGGAGGCCGTGAAGGAGCTCTACTCCCAGCTTGGTGAGAAGTTGGAGCAGTTAGACCATCGGAAGCCCAGTCCTACCCAAGCTGCAGAGACACCAGCACTGGATCTGCCTCTTGCCAGTGTGCCTGCTCCAGCCGCACTGTGAGGCTCTGGGGAACTGTTTGACGGTGGTGCCCCTATGGAAGGGCACCCTAGTTGGCTAGGGGTGTAGGCTGAGCCGAGAGGGTTGTTCTTGGCAAGGTTCTCCCTCCTCTGAGTTTCTCCCAGGAGCTGGTCCCAAAAGGTCCTCAGTGGTCTATGTGCACATCAAAGGGGGCCCTTGATGTCATGGTGGGACTTGGCCCCTGCTTGACCCTGGCAGAGGTGGATGGTGGTTGGGATATAGGAAAAGCAGTGGGCAGAGGCCTGACTGACGTGATATTCAATCTGGAAAAAGTCCAAGGAGAAAGGTATGCTAGGTTCACCAAAGTAGATTTGTTGGGCCTGATCCCCAAGCACAGGAGTGGTCCGTCCCCTCCACAGAAGCCAGAGGGAAGTCTACAGCAGGCCTGAGCCTGCTCATGTCAGTGCTGACTGAGTCCATGCTAACTAAGATCTGTAGGCAGAGCTCTGCCCTGTAGCTCCCTGCCTCAGTTTACCTTTGCAATAGAAAGCAAATCCTTCCCCAGCTACGTGTTTTAGCCTTTGAGTAGGGGAGTTTGGGTATACACATTGAAGTTTCCACTTATGTAAATAAAACGGATTTTGATAAATCCATGGTGAGGAATTTGTTTGTCCTGGGACTGGGTTCAGAGGTGGATGCCATCACCACCTTCACCTCTTCTTCCTCCTCCTCCTCCTTGTTCCTTCCTTTCTTCCTTTTTTAAAAACAAAACAAAACAAAACAAAACGGTTAGGTCTCACTAAATGTCTCCGACTGTCCTGGAACTCATTGTATAGACTAGGTTAGCCTCAAACTTGGAGAGATCCTGCCTTTGCCTCCCACACACTGGGACTAGTGTGTGCTACCACGCCTGGAGGGTGTAACATTGGGGAGAGTCAGTGCTTTGGGCTCTGTGCTGAATAACCTGGTGTAGGGCCTAGCTGGAAGACCTCAGGGCCTCAGAGTGCTTTGATCTCTGTGTGCAGTCTTTCCTTCCTTTCAAAATGAGGGATAGGAATCTCTATGAGGACCAAGGATAAGCCCTAGGTCAGAGTGGTTCTGAACATCACACTTTACAGCCCTGTGGCAGCTCAGACATCCCTGGGTGGCTAGGGAAAGTCAGCTTGGGCCCTGGGTGTTCTGTACCCTTCAAGACAGGAACCATCAGAATGGCTGAGCCGGAAGCTGTCTGAGGCCTAATGAAAGCTCTCTTGCTGTGATGGGATCAGGCAGGTGTGTTTGCAGGGCCCCCAGTCTGTGCCTAGCTTTTCCCAGTTGTGAATGAATGGTACCTTGGCTGAATCTGGCTGTTTGTCACCAGGTGGGGAGGGGCAGGCTAGTGAATATATCCCTGAAGCTGAGTGAAGGGGAAGGAACAGTTTTCTGTTGTGAGCAACGCTGTAGACTAGGTGAGTCATAAAGAGTTTATTCTGGCTCAAGGACCTGGTCCAAAGATCAGGGTGAATTTAATGATAGATAGTAGCCTTTCCAACAGAGGCCTGAGGCATAGGGTACTTCAGTGACTGGGAGGGAGGGAATGAAAATGTATGGGTTTTGTTTTCTTCCTTTATAGCCGTAGACTGACAAGGTGACATTTTTACAACCTCGTTTGATCATAACCACCAATCTTGAAGGCACAGCACAGTGGATTGAATTTTCAGCCTCTACCACCCTCTAGGTTGCTGGGGGAGGCTTCAGCCCATGACACCACAACCAGATCACTGTGGGACAACAGGAATGCTGCTAAGTTTCCTGCTGTGTAGAGGTCACAGGTCAAAAACACAGGCCTTCAGTTGGGGGAAGTGCTGCTAGATTCTCTTTTATTATTATTATTATTGTTATTGTTATTATTATTTTCTACGGCAGGGTCTCTGTAACCCTGGCTGTCCTCAGAGTCACGGATCCACCACCTACTTGTCTGCCTCCCAAGTGCCTCCCTTCAGGGCTGGCTTGCTTGGTTATTTTAAAAGTGGAAGAGATGTGCCTGTGGGGTGATGGCAGTGATCCATTAGTAAAAAGCTCATGACACTGGGACTTGAGGGTGTCATATCCAGGCAGCTGCTACTTAACCCAGCAGACTCAGGAAGGGCAGGACTGTAAGGCCCACACACGAAGGCTCTTGGGGCTGTTTTTATGTCTTAGGGTGGTGCCTGGGGCTACATGGGGTAGACAGGAAAGGACTAGGCTGAGAACAGAAGCTGTGAGTGGACTGGATGCCAGGCAGGGTCACCGGGCAGAGGGAAGGACTGCTAGAGGCTAAAGCCTGGGAGAGACAAAAGGTCTGTGTGGCTGGATTCTGCTAGTGTGGGCCAAGTGTGCCTTCAAGGAGTTGTGGAAGGAAAGGGTGTGAAGGGTCAGGTTTGGGGCTGGTGAGGTTGGATTTTACAGTAGGGTTGGGACCAGGGATTGGGCACTGGGGCTTGTGAACCTTCTGTCTATAAAAGCCTGATCCTTGCAAAAAGTAACTCTGGGGCGTGAGCTCCCGGAGTGGGTCACTTTACCAGGTCTTTTCCTTAGTCCTATTCCGGAATGGGACTCTGGGCCCTAGAGAGTTCGATAGGTCAGCCTCTTGGAAAAGTAGTGGCCAGCATTGGGCTTACCTAGAGATTATCCTGTCCCTTTCTTGCAGGGCCTGATCCAGGACCCCAGGACCCAGTATCCTTGGGTCAGGAAATTCTGGACTAGAAAACAAGGTTTCTAAGAGCCTCTCCCCTCAGTCAGCTGTCTGCATTGACATTTTACCCAGTCTGTGAAGTGTAGATTGGGGGTGGTGGTGATCATGGGTGAGGCTGAGTTGTCTAGAGGGAGCTGGAATCACTTATCCACTCGGGCCACTCTAAACTTTGTGAGAGTTCTGGAAAGTTCAGAATCCCAGGCTGGCCAAGGAAACAACCAGCTCCCTTTCAGAACGGGAGGAGTCTGGGGCATGCACGTCCCTTCCTGCATAAATGGGCATGGAGGTGGGCAGGGCTGCAGGCAAACAGGTTGTCATGAAAAGTCTAAAGCCTTTTCTGTTTCCCAGTTCTTGGTCAAAGAACATTTTTAAATCTGCTCTCCCACTCCACAAGGGCTCTGCGCCATAAGGCGTTCTACCCCTAGCTCTAGAACTTTTGTTTCTTGGGTCCTGCCCCATGAGAGGTCTAGCTGAATGGGCAAAGGGGCAGGTGGGCGGTAGAATAGGGGAAGGAAGGGAAGCACAGAAAAAAGTAAGGGATTAGATGCACCTGGCTGAGCAAATGGCCTGCTTTCTACTGGTTTACTAAGTAGGGTCTTTTGGATCCCTTCCTCAGTTTATCTGGGTCAGGGAAAGGCACATCCTGGCAGAGACGATGTCAGGAGAGGGCAGACCTGAGCTTTCAGGAGTCCAGGGAACCTACGGGAAGAGCTGCTGGACGGGCTCCTCCCTCTCTGCCCTGCATAGGGGTTCTGGGCCAGTCAACCAGACCTCCCCCCACTGGCGGTTCCGTTCAGCCCAAGCTCCGCCTGCCAGCACCCCTGACTCACTTCCTTTGCATCTAAGCGGAAACCTCCCCAGAGCTTCCTCTGCTCCTGTCCCTGGGGACCTGCAGGAGTTGCTACCCCTTCAAGCCTGAGTTGGGCCAGCCGGACCCTGGCCCACCCACCTCACCCTTTGGGTGGAAGACTAGCATTTCCTGCTTCCTGAGTTGCTGGCTTCTGGCCTTGGAAGGGAGTGGCTGAACTGGAGGAGCCTGCGCAGCTGCAGGTAGGTAGCTGCAGATATGGAGAGATTCAGGCCAGCCTCCTCAGAGGCAAGGATCTAATCCTTCCTTGGCTCTTTTTCATTTTTCTGCTCTTGTGTTCTCTGGGAGGATGGTGAGGGACCCCAGATTTGGGCTTGGATGGGAGCTAAGGGTGGGAGTGGGTTGAAAGGTCTAGGTTGTGACTAGGGACAGTCCATTTTCAAAAACATTAAAGTTTGTCTGCACATTGCACCAACTGGCCTAAGTATGGGGAGAGTCTCAACTCTTAGGGGACAAGGGGCCTACTTGGGACCTGTAAAGCCTCTGACAGTCTGATAGGTGCTGGGTGTGTTTGTGTAGGGTCCAATTTGACCATTCTGTACCCCTAATCGGTGACAGTGTGACAACGGACCTTCTGTTTATTCCTCTAAGAGGGAAGTCAACAGTCTGATAAATTATACACCTCACCCCACCCCCGCACTTCCTCAAGGCCTAGGCCTTTTCTGAGAGGACCCAAGAGATTTGCATGCGTTGGGGCCCTCCTGCTGAGAGCTAGGCTTCCTGCTTAGCTGAGCTAGGCGAGGCGGGGCCAGTATTTGGCCGGAAAGCACCTTAAGGAATCCCCAGAGGGTAAGATCGGGGACTCAGGAAATCTTCCCATTTTCCTATTGCAGGGAGGGGAACTGCATGTCCAGCACAGGTCCTGAGCCATGGACCAGGGCCATCCTAGCTTAGAGCCCCAGGCCAAGGGACCATGTGTGATAGCGCCAGTGCGTGCCGTGCTCCGTCTGCGCCGCCGAGTCTGCGTCCTGCGCAAGAGGCGCCTCTTGCAGCCAGGCACTGAGCCGGACTCTGGGACCGGGGCACTTGGGCCCACCGGCAGCTTGGGCACTCTACGTGCCGACCCAGACCAACCTAAATTCTTCACCTTCGACAGCCTGACGGAGCTGACTTCTAGGACACCCCGCAAGAGGCGCAGGCGTAGTCGGGTAGTGCTCTACCCGGAAACCTCACGGAAGTGCCGACCCCGCACAGAGCGGCAGAGTCGTGCACAGCGCTGCCTGCTGCTGCTTGTAGCCATCGTGGGGTTCCAGGTTCTCAACGCCATTGAGAATCTGGACGATAATGCACAACGTTACGACCTCGACGGGCTGGAGAAGGCGCTGCAGCGTTCTGTGTTTGGCCAGCCAGCTGCTGTGGGCCGCATCATGGCCCTGCTGCGAGACTACCTGGCTACACATGTGCACAGTCATCCCTTGCTCCTGGCACTGCACGGGCCCAGTGGTGTAGGCAAGAGTCACGTGGGGCGTCTGCTGGCACGCCACTTTCGCGCAGTGCTAGAGGATGGTGCTTTGGTTCTGCAGTACCATGCACGATATCACTGTCCAGAGCCACGCCCGGTTCAGGACTGCCGAAAGGAGCTGGCCCAGCGTGTGGCAGATGTGGTGGCCCAGGCTGAGGCCGAGGAGAAGACCCCTCTCTTGGTCCTGGATGAGGCTGAACTCTTGCCACCTATGCTGCTGGATGAGCTGCACGACCTCCTGCAGCCACAGCGCTCGCACCATTTCCACAATGCTATCTATGTACTCTTAAGTGGTGCTGGTGGTATAGAGATCACACACTTTGTGCTGCAAAATGCGTCACGGATGTTGCCCCCAATCCGTCACAGTGCAGGCAGTACTCAGACTGAGGAATCTCAAGCCGAGGAGGAGTTACACACCAGTCTTCGAGAGCTCCTGGCCCGTGAACACCCTCTGTGGCACACTGCAGCCATCGTGCCCTTCCTGCTACTGGACAAGCCAGATGTGGTCAACTGCTTCAGAGAGGAGTTGGCAGGGGAGGGCTTTTTTCCTGAGCAGGCACTAGCAGAACATCTGGCAGAGGAGCTCAGCTACTACCATGTCGCTGGACATGAATTTGCCATCACCGGCTGCAAACAGGTGGTAGCTAAGGTCAACCTCTTACAGCACAAGCCTGCACATGCTGGGCACTAGCCAGTGGGCCCGGGCACAAGCCTGCACATGCTGGACACTAGCCAGTGGGCCCGGGCAGTTGACCTGTTGAAGAAAACAGGAAGGATGTCAGGTGACTTGTGGTCCCCAAGCTGGTTCACCCCAGGAGCTAGGGAGGCCGATGCAGTGGCTTAGCTCTGAGCTCCACGTCCTCTTCACCTCCGAGTCTTGAGATTCCCTAAGGTCACCAGGAAAGCAGCTACCTTCCTATATGGAGTCTTCCCACACCCCAGCTCCCACTGTGTCCATCATGTCCCATGAACATGTGACAGGGCCTCCCATAACCCTAGGAGGTAGCCAGGGTTATGGTAGACTATCTCAGAGGGTGTGAGGCTGCGGTAGGATTCTGGTCCTCTGGAACATGTGGCAGCCTCCATGCCTCTCACAAACTCCCAACCACCCCTTGAATGCATCCTTAGCTTAGAGGCCACGAGGTGGGGACTGCTTCTTCGTCTGTGCACTTCTCTAGGCCTGCCTCAGGAGGCAGTTAGATGTCTGCAAGCCAGTGAGTAGATCGTGGAATTCTTCAGATGCTCTGGGGCATGGACCTAAGAGGAGTCCCACCCTTGTGAGACTGGCTGCCTGTTTGCCCCAGAGACAGACATGTAGAATGGCTTTGGAATCAGCTACAAGGTTCAGGGTCCTGCTCACCAGAAGAGACCCGAGAGCAGGGACCTCTACCTCCAGGGAGGTGATGTGTCTCCACCACCCTGGGAGACCTCCTGGGAAGCCAGCAAGCTCAGGTTTCCCAAGAGAGGCTCACTGGACTCCAGTCTGACCTCTGAGGAACTCACTTCTTGTGCTGGCCCCTTCCCACCCCCGACTCTGGAGTGACAGCAGTTGAGTCCACAGCAAAGGGTTTGAGGCTGACTGGCTGTAGGAAGCAGGAAGCAAGCATGAGGCCCAGTGGGGTGGGGTCAGATGGGCAGGTGCCAAGCCTCTGCCTGTCTGTGCTGTCTGGTTGCCACAGTTACATGAGGGTGAGGTTCCCTGTAGCCTTTGGTGTCCTAGGTTCAGCCTCTCTATTTGCGTGCTATTTGCGTGGAGTTTGCAAGGCAGGAGGCTTCTTAGTTCTCTGGCCATGTCTGTGCTGCCATCTGGTGGCTGCACTCAGACTTTGCCTGTGAATGCTCATCATTCTGGGTTAGAAAGTGGTTCATTCCAAAGTGTGGCTTGAGGGCACACAGGAAGTGGTGACACTAGAAGAGATTAGAGAGGAGGAACCCCTCAATGGGGGTGATATGTCCTCGCCCACGCTTGGAGGAGACCTGCTGCAAAACTACCCAGGCTTAGGTTTCCCTAGAGAGGATTACTAGCAGGCTCCCATGGAGTTCTCGTTTGCCATGCATGGTCTGAGGATCCGGTGCGTGACCTGCTGCGTGTGGATGCTGTTCAGTTCTTGCAGGATTATGCCAAGAAGACCCCCAGGACTGTCACCTGAAAACCTACCTGGAAGTGTCCCCTATGCAGCCAAGTGTTGCTTGGAGTCATTCACTTACCATCTACAGGGCGTTGACTTAGTGAGGGTACAAACCCGTGCACCATCTCCTCTTTATTTATTTATAAAATCGTGCAGTTCTAACATAATTTCATGGAGGCTAATTTCTGGTCTAAAAAGGCCTGTGCACTCAGCACTGAGCAGGTTGCATAGTGCCCATGAATAAACCTCAGCTCAGATCTACCCATCTACTGTTTTGTCTTTTCTGACTGTGTATGAATTGAGAAAGGGGTACTGAAACCTGTCAATGGCAAATTCACCAACATCTCTTTCTAAACATCTATTTAATAATTCCTGATTCTGGAGACAGGTGTGGTGGCGTGTACCTTTAGTCCCAACACTCAGAGGCAGAGGCAGTCAGGTCTCTGAGTTCAAGGCCAGTCTGGTCTACAGAGCGAGTTCCAGGGCAGCCAGGGCTACACAAAAAAACCTGGTCTCAAAACCCTCGAAACCCCCCCCCCCAATTCGTGTTTTCAGACAGGGTTTTATATTCATAGCCCAGGCTCATCTTGTCATCTTGAACTTTTGAGCCTCTTAAATGCTAGAATTATACTTGCATACTATCATGCTAGCCAAATGGATTTATAGGTTTTGATATTTGAGGAATTCTGGAGGGAAGTATAGCAGGTAGCTAAAGTTCATAGTTCAGCCAGCAGAACTGAGCAGGAAGTGTACAATAACTATTATGTCTTTATTCTTTTGACAGACTTGCTATGACATCCAGACCTCAGTTGACTCCTATGTTTTCTCTTTTTGTTTTGTTTTTGAGACAGGATTTTGCTATATAGCCCAGGCTTGCCTTGAACTCCTTATAGCCTAGACTGGCTTCAGACTCTGAATTTTCATCAGCCCTGCTGTGATTCACCAGCAGGAAGCAGAGAGCATTAGCTCCCAATGAAGCTCTGGTGACACACCGTGATGAGGTCACACCTCCTAATCCTTCCCAAATAGTTACACCAACAAGGGACCAAGTACCCTAATGCATGAGATATCTGTATGTATATCTGAGAGGGCCGCTCCTACTCAAACCATCATCCACAGCCTCTACCGAAACAGACGCGGAGACAGAGCTGAGAGAGGGGACCGTTTTATTCAAGTCAAAGTTTGGGAAAGTGGAGTAAGAGTTCCATCGGAGAGGAAAAAACTTCCATTTTCCAAAATGGAAATGTATCAAGGTATTGGTGGGTGTGAGGGGTAAAAGATTCTGGCACCGGGCAAAATTCTTTGTCTTCAAAACATGTTTTTTGACCTCTTGACCTGTATGTAAATCTGGAGGGCAGGTTTCTGCCTGTCTCAAAGCTTTGGGTGCCATCTCCTTTGTCTTTGGAAACACATTAATTTTAGAAGTACAAAAGGGACTGTTAAGGGAAAGTGAGAGTCGGAAAGAGCACCCAAGCCGCCGGGGGTCCAAGGCATCCCATAATTATAAAACAGTGGCTTCTAGTTTGTGCCTTGTCTTGGGTTATTTCATTTTACAAAGCAGAATTTGACTCCGTTTTGAGAGAGACAGAGGGTGGCAGGGTGCTTCTGCTCTCTGCTTGTCCATACCACCACCTGCCTTGCAGTACCCACGAGGCATAGATGCCTGTAGGTAAGAGGGTGCCACATGGACACATCAATGTATTCAGAAAAATGATTAATTAATGAATACAACCAGATTAAGGAAGCATGTTCCACAGTCCCCTGAATCACATAGAGAAGAGGACACTTGTACCACAATGACAAGAGCTCCACTTGAACCATCAGCTGAACACCCATGGGGTCACGGAAGCAGCAGGCAAGGATCTGGCTACCATTCACTCAGCCTAAACCTGTCCCTTGCCTCGGCAGGTCTGCTCCATCATGGGACTTGACTCCAAACCACACTGAGCTTGGTTTTGTGGTGGTGTCCCTAGCAGCTCTCTAAGAACTTTATTACCACCTGCCCTCCAACTTGGAGATTCTCTTTGTAGCCTCTTTTATCCCCATTGTAGCCTTCCTATAACCTATATTTGTACGTAGATATAATCACCATGTGATGTATAATGTCTGGTCTGGGATTAATATGTGTCTTAGTTGGGGTTTCTTTTCCTGATGGCTCAGCAGTTAAGAGCACTGACTGCTCTTCCAGAGGTCTTGAGTTCAATTCCCAACAACCACATGGTGGCTCACAACCATCAATAATAGGATCTGATGCCCTGTTCTGGTGTGTCTGAAGACGACAACAATAGTGTCCTCATATACATAAAATAAATATATAATTCTTTAAAAATAAAATAAAATCTGGATTGGAGAAATGGTTCAGTGGTTAGGAACACTGGCTTCTCTCATCAAGGACTTGAGTGCAATCCCTAGCACCTACATGAGACTCACAACCGAATATGACTCCAGTCCCTAGTCCCTAAGGGTCTGATTTCCTCTTCTGGTACCCCATGCACCAAGCATGCCTGTAGCGCACAGGCATATATCCAGGCAAGACACCCACACACATAAATAAAACTTTATAATAATAAAAATAATTAATAATAACAAACCTTTAAAATTATTTCACAAAAATAGTGATTTTTGCCAGAAAGGAACAGTCTCCTGTTGATGCTCATCATTAAAACCCTGCGGCCTCCACCTTTGTCTCTCTGTCTAGCTATATAGCTATTCTGTGGCCACGTGCATACGTATCACAAGCATGGATGGCCACATTTGTGCTCTTCTATAATGTTTATTACATAAACTCATGAACTAGGTTAGTTGTGGTGGCCGAAATTCTCCAAGTCATCCTGATTTTCCTTGATAGCTGATCACTGACAAACACATTTTCTGTTCCAATGCTAATACCATATTGCACTGGCTGGTGTTGTGTGTCAACTTGACACAAGCTGGAGTGATCACAGAGAAAGGAGCTTCAGTTGAGGAAATGCCTCCATGAGATCCAGCTGTAAGGCATTTTCTCAATTAGTGATCAAAGGCTGGGAGGGCCCATTTTGGGTGGTGCCATCCCTGGGCTGGTAGTCCTGGGTTCTTTAAGAAAGCAAGTTGAGGGGGCTGGTGAGATGGTTCAGCAAAGGTCCTGAGTTCAAATCCCAGCAACCACATGGTGGCTGACAACCATCCGTAACAAGATCTGACGCCCTCTTCTGGTGCATCTGAAATCAACTACAGTGTACTTATATATAATAATAAAAAAGAAATGTAAATAAAAAAAGAAAGAAAGAAAGAAAGCTGAGAGCCGGGTGGTGGTGGCACACACCTTTAATCCCAGCACTTGGGAGGCAGAGGCAGGCCTGATCTACAAATTGAGTTCCAGGACAGCCAGGGCTACACAGGAAAACCCTGTCTCGAAAAACAACAACAACAACAA
>NC_034592.1:12352882-12361382 GCF_900095145.1 Mus pahari | reverse complement strand
AAAAAAAAAAATGCTCCACAGATGCCTAGTCCCCAAAGCTTTTAGTTTTTATTAGTTTTTAGTTGTTTAATATTGTTGCTGTTCTTGGTTTTTCTTTTTTTTTTTAATTTTTAAAAAAGCACTATTTATTTATTTTATTTATGTGAGTACACTGTAGCTGTCTTCAGATACACCAGAAGAGGGCGTCAGATCCCATTACAGATGGTTGTGAGCCACCATGTGGTTGCTGGGATTTGAACTCATGAACTCTGGAAGAGCAGTCAGTGCTCTTAACCGCTGAGCCATCCCTCCAGCCCTCTTGGTTTTTCAAGACAGTGTTTCTTTGTGTAGCCAGGTTGGCCTCAAACTCAGAGATTAACCTGCCTCTGCCTCCCTAGTTCTGGGATTAAAGGTGTATGCTACAACCACCAATCATAATATTAAATATTTTTTGGGGGGTGTGCAGGTTTGAGGCAGGGTCTCTCTGTGTAGTGTTGGCTGTCCCGGAACTCACTCTAGATCAGGCTGGCCTCGAATCAGAACTTCTTGCCTCTGCCTCCCAAGTTCTGGGACTAAAGGCGTTCACCATACATGGCTCAAAAAGTTATTTTAAAATTTAATTTATTTTCTCCAGACTGGGTCTCACTATGTAGCTCTGGCTGGTCTCCAACTCACAGATTATGAGTGCTGAGACTGTAGGCATGTGACAGCCACCAAGCCTAGCTGTGCACATGATGTGTATGTATGAGTGTGTGCCACAGCCAGTGTGTGGAAGGCCACAGGATACCTGTGGAGCTGCTGGTCTCCTCTCCTTTTACCCTGGTCTGCAGGCTTGGATAGCAAGTGCCATCTGGGCCACCTCAGCAGACTTCAAAGGTAGGTTTTGATAGATGTATATCTTAACTACTTTTATATTGCTATGCCAAAGCAAATAAAAAGAAACCATTTTTTAAAGATATTTTCTGTATATGAGTACACTGTAGCTGTACAGATGGTTGTGAACCTTCATGTGGTTGCTGGGAATTGAATTTAGAACCTCTGCTCACTCTGGTCAGCCCTGCCCTCTCCCTCCACCCCTGCTTGCTCCAGCCCAATAAATAAGTACACTGTACTTGTCTTCAGACACACCAGAAGAGGGCGTCAGATCTCATTATGGGTAGTTGTGAGCCGCCATGTGGTTGCTGGGATTTGAACTCAGGGCCTTTGGAAGACCAGTCAGTGCTCTTACCTGATGAGTCATCTCACCAGCCCAAGAGAAACCATTTAATTGCCAGCCAGTGGTGGTGCACCCCTTTAATCCCAGCAGAAGACTGGGAGGCAGAAGCTGAAGGAGCTCTACATTTGAGTCCTAGAATCAAGCTCCAGGTCCACCCGGGCTACATAACAGGGAGGAGGGGGGCAGGAAGAAGGGAAGGAGGGAGGGAGGGAAGGAAAGCATTTAATTGGCTTATGGTTTCATATGCTTATCATTCATAAGGTTGCAGGAGGAGAGGCAGCTTACTAGTGCCAGCCACCACTGGCCCACAGGGGCTTGCCCACGTGACTCCCACCAGAGGCTCCAGGCTCTACACTCTATTGTAACGATCATTTGCAATGTGTCCTGTATCCTGCAGCCATTAGAAGTGTGGCCCTTGGGTGCAGGGCTACAACTGTAGGAGTTCTGCTAATCATCTTTGAAGTCTTGGGCCTTGGCATATTCTTTCTCCATTTGGTGAAGACATTACAGGGACTGCAGGAGTGATCCAGGGGTCCCAGCTGGGTAGTTTTCCCCCTAACACTTCACTTTCTGATCTGTTGTTTTCCTGTCCATTCCACAGATGATCACTTTTCAATTTCAGCAACACCGAAAGGCCCTCTGTGCATTCCTCCCTGGGCTTTCCCTTCTTTCTCTCCATCCATCCTGCTCGTCATACACTAACACCATATCCCATTGCTTTAGCCTAGGCTGTGGAGTCAGAGTTGGCCTATCTGGTTTGGAGAAGGCGCCTTCTGATCCATAACCCACCTTATCGGGTTCCCACCCCTGGGGCAGACCCAGATGGTCATGCCTTTCTGACCTGTGCATGTCAGCTCTTGCTCCTCCGTGACCTAAGTACTTCACCCAACCTTCGATGTATGTATATGGAGGTTGGAGTCCACACACCTAGTGTTCTTGTTGGGGACCACAGTGCAGGCGGGGACCACAGGGAGGCAGCAGAGTCTTAGAGGCCAGCCGCAGCCGCCCCCTCCCCTGCTTCCACTCCTTTCCCCCTAACTTGCTCTAAGCTCCACAGGAAGAACCGAGGGCATCAGAGGCTGGGGAGGTCCAGGCTGGGCAAGGCTCGTCCGGGACCCAGAGAGCCAGTTTTGCCCCGTCCCCCCGCCCTGTTCCTGTCCTTCCGTGGCGAAGGGGAACCCTGCCTGCTCGCGGGGAGGTGACCGGAGATCTCTGCTCCTGTTGGCTTAGGACCAGTCTCTGCTTGAGTCTCATCCAACCTCCTTGTCTTGGGGATGGCGGCAGTGTCACTCGCAGCCCTGCACACAAGTATCGAGAGTACCCGAGCCACTAAGAGAAACGTCTGGAGGTGGGGGGGAGGGCACAGGCAGGTCCTTCTAAGTAGCTGCGGGTCCCAGGCCGTGACCTCGAGCAGACGACAGCTGGTCTCTGGCCTCATACCGAGCCGTGCAGTGGGTGCTCGGGCAGCCGGTGCGCCGGAGGGCGCCGCTCCCGGCCGCCTCGCCTGGCGGGCTCGCAGGAACTGCCCCGCTGGCTTTGAATGTAAAGATTCTGCCTTTGTGAGTGCTTGCCCGCCCCACCCGCCGCCGTCCTCATTAGCATAGCAGCTGCTCGCCGAGCGAGGACCGGCTCTGGAGAGGGCAGAGGCCTCCGGAATGAATGGGGCCGCGTCTTTGGTGCGGGCGAAAGAAGAAAGACCGACAGACGGACGCGCAGGGGACTGTCGGAAGGACATCCAACCAGAAGAATGCGCCGCACGGGGGCGGGGCTGAAGCGGTGGGGGAGGGCGGCCTCCAGGGACCCTAGAGCCCCAGGAGGGTCTTGCCAAGGCCTCAGAAGGAGCAGTTGCTGAGGTTCCCAGAGCTTCGACGGCCCCTCCTATGGTCTGAGTCCTTATACGGAGGGCTTGGACTTTGTTGCTTAGCAGTCCTAGGCACAAGGCCTCCTTTCCCGTCCTTCAAGGCCTGTGGATGTCACCTCTTTCCTTCAGGCCTCGTGGGAGCACCAAGACATAGCTGGCTTTCCCAGGTCAAAGAGTAGCTGTTCCTTCATCTGTAGTGCACGCCCCCTGACCATTCTTGTGATGGGCTTTGGGGACAGACTGCCCCACAGTCACTTCTCTTTTCCCTTTCTGTCCTGTTCTGTGTCCTGGCTCTCCCCCGTTGGCTCATCCCAGTCCACTCTTACGAGTGGACAATATTTCTGCATTTCTGGCAGTAAATGTTTTCTGTGTAATGGGTTAGATCAGGGATGGATAGGAGCCAAGCACTGAGAACAGGGGGCAGGCCTTGACCCTTGTGTTCTCTGTGTGTCCCTTCTGTCTTCAGGGCTTCCCAGTGCTTCTGGTGCCCAGTCCTTGTCCAGGTCCTCTCACTGCCTCTTGGCTTGTACCCTCACCTGGCAACAGGCACATCTGCAGCTCTCGAAGGCCAGGACAGAGGGGGGACCTGGATCATCTATAACTTCTTTTCACCTGACCTAACTTGGACCAGTTTGGGAAGAGGGTGGGAGTTTACCAGACTCATCAAGCCCATACCACTCCTGCTCCACTGCAGCAGGTACTTCATTGAGCTGTAAGGACCACTGGCCACTGCATTCTAGGGAAATGGGCACCAGAGATATGGCAACCTTGACCTGGTCACATCTAGGGAGCAGAGACTTCTGTCTGCTCCCACTGCACAAGCGTGCTCTGTCATGAGAGCCATGCCATAGAAGTAGAGCACTCTGCCTGAGAAACTCGGGTCCCGAACACGCAGCCCACAGTACCCTTTAAGGCAAGATGGCTGGCTCTGTGTACTCGGTGGGACTGACTAGCTGGCATTCTCACCACAGTTCTGAGCCCACCAAAGGGAAGGACTGTGGTGATCTGAGCGTTCAGCGTGTGTCTTTGTACCTACCTCCTAGAGTGCTGCACTGTGAAGAGGCTGTGCCTTCACAACAGCCCAGACAGCATGGGTTCCTCTACAGCTCCTTCCTCAGCCATCTGTTTGTTTGAGACAGGGTTTCTCTGTGTAGCTCTGGCTGTCCTGGAATTCACTGGGTAGACCAGGCTGGCCTCAAATTCAGAGATCTGCCTGCCTCTGCCTCCCAGGTGCTGGGATTAAAGGTCTATGCCACCTCTATGCCACCACACAGGTTTGCCATCTCTTCTTAGCTTCATTTCATTTATGGCACAACACAGTCTGTTGGCTCCCTCCAAAGAGAACTGTGGGGAGTTGCAGGATTGCAGTTAGCAAATACATACCTGGAAGCCCTCAAGCCTCTTAGGTGGGGGAAAATTTAAAGGTGCTGTAAAGGCAGTGATTCTTGTTGAGCCTTCCCCTCCTCACACTCCAGGTTAGTACTGGATAGTCCAGGGAGAGGGTGGGGACTAAAAGGACTCAACTGGCCACATCCTTCTAGCTGTGGACACAATTCCTGGGGTGGGACTTACCCCATCTCTCTGCAGAGTATCACGTCATAGTCTGCTCACTCTTCAAAGTTTAATAACCTTACTGTTGCTGGGGAGAAAATGTTAAAGTAGGAACCCGAGGGGTGCGTGTGTGTGGGACTGATGGCTGCTTGGGATTTTGTATCAGGAGAACAGCCATTTATACCCTGGCTCCACTGGATCTCCTCTGCTGGTTGCTGCTATTCAGGCACCTCCTTCCCTGAATCCCAGGCAGGACCCAGGAGTGGGCTGTCGATGGCCCTCCAGTGCATTTTCTCAAATCACAGGCCCAGGAACCCTGGATCTAACTCAGATCTGTTTTTTTTGGTGAATTTGGCCCTAGAAGCCCAGATCTCTAGAGGTGTTTTGCTTGTCCAGGGGCAACAGGAATGTCCCCCCAAATCTAAAGAGACCCTCATCTGTGCAGAAGTTCCTTCAGGGTTTCAACTTTCAGGCCGGGGAGGCAGCATGATGAGCTATGAGCAGATTTCTCTGGGAGGTCTCAGCCACTCTGCCAGGAAGTAGCTGAGACAGCTACTGAGGTGGCAACTGGGTTCCTGTGGTTGACTCGAACTTGATAGCTGAGCCTGACTGAGTTCACATATTACCCAGCTTGGTCTTTAGATTCACAACCCAAGCAGCCATCATTCATTAGCTGAAGGTAGGATGCCACGGCCCTTAGAGGGGGAGGGGGTGATCCAGGACTTGTGCCAAAATTAAAACCAGTATTTTTTTTAATATAAAAAGACCAATGAAAAATTTATTTATAAATTTTTCACGATGGGCTACAAGTCTATATCGTACGCTCAGGAGTGTGCCACAGACTTCATACAGATAGAAGAGACCAACCAGGACCCATCTGAAGCTTCAACATAGGCCCAGTAAGTTTTAACATTAATTAACATAATTAAAAAGGCATTTGCATGTAGAAAAACCATACAGAACTCCTTTTGAAGTAATCTGTGCTTGTCCCAGTGTCTGCCACTCTCACGACATTATCACTATTCCTCCCACACTGGTTCATAAAAGCGCAGAAGACCAAAGAATATGGCCAGGCGGCACAAAGGGCTCCACCCACCTGTGTCCTCAAGTGCTCCCCATTTTTGCACGCAGGGTCAGCAGCACTTCTACGAAGGGGAAACCTCATTTAAATTTGAATAATTCAGCCTCCCTTTTATTTCCCAGGATCAAAACAAGAAGGGGTGTGGAGATGCATAGAAAATTGGAACCACAGAAACCAGGAAGTCTCCTTTCAGGGACAGCCAGTGACGCTCCAACACCTCCTCCAGCCCTGGCCCTTGGCACAGCCCCCCCCCCCCCCCCNNTGGCTGGATCCTCAGATCATAATAGGGCCTTGGAGCAGGGTGTGAGGGTACGGATGGGGACTGGGGAGGCACAAAGAGCAGAGCAGCCCTTCCACTCATTCAGCAATAGTGAGAGATTCACAGTCTTTATAGGAATTTTATAAAAATATAAATATGGGTACACAACAGCCTTCACAACGCTGGATACAACGCCCTTTAAAATTGGGTTCATAACCAAGATTCAAAAAATACACCTAAAACTTGGCTTAAAATATGTTAATATTTTATATTCTGTCATAAATGTTATGACATTTAATCGTGGCAAATTCATTTACTTTTTAAAAAAAGTGTGCAACCGACTATTAACTATAATAGAAGTCACTAGAAAGGGGTACCATGCTCTCAGAATCCCCACGTCCCAGCCAGGCGGGCTTCAAGATCCCTTTGGAACTTTGCTAAACCAGCCGGTGTTGGAAATGGTGGCCTCTCACGGGAGGGGAAAGGGAGACAGATCCTAGGCTCTCTAAACTCAGAATCCAGGGAGAGGAACAGAGGAATGAGGTGTGGAAGATTAGGGACTCGGTGGGGGAGGGGCTAGCAATGGGAAAACCATAGGGCTAGGCGGTATTTTCAGTGCAACCAAAAAATGGTAGACTCAAGTTTTTAGTTGTAAGGAAAAAAAAATGCATCTTTCTCCCATAACCACGCACAGTATTTCCAAACAAAAAACTCAGGCGCGCAAATTTCACCCACAAATATACACACACGTGATAAATAGTTGAGGACATCAGGAACCCGGAGCGTCCCCTTCCCTTCCTAAGTGCGAGGGCGCGCAGATGGTGGAGCCCCGTAATGGTTGCTTGGCGGCCGCCAGCGGCGGGAGCCGCACTGTGAGCGGCCGGGTCTCACGAGCGGCGGCGGGAGCGCGAGTCCGCCCGCGCCTTTCACCTTCCGGAGAAAACATTTCAAGCGGAGGATCCGGTATCTCGGGATTCCGAAGTCTCCCGGTGTGAGACTCAAATTTCAAAACGGACTGGAGCCCGCGCCCCGCCCCCACCCTCTAGGCGGTCGGGGCCGTGGGAAGGCTCTGGGGCCCCGCGGGGCTCAGAGGACTGCCAAGGGGAGGGGCTCTCTTGCGGAGAGCTGAACCCTGGGGTCCACGGACGCGCTATTTTGGTCGTGGCCGCGGACGTAGAGACCTAGCCCGATTTCCACGCGGACCAGCAAACCTGGCGCACACCGAGGTAGTTGGCGGGAAGGTACAGCAGAGACGACGCGGGTGAGGGACAGGGTCCGGAGTCCGGGTGGCCATCACCGGCCGCTGGCCGCGTACTTGGCCTTGGTGATGAGATAGAGCACGATGTCCTGGTGGCCCCCGAAAGCGGCGATGTGCAGCGCGCTCCAGCCGTCGCGGTTAGCTAGGCGGATGTCGGCTCCGAACTTGACCAGCAGCTTCACCAGCTCCAGGTTGCCGTCGATGACTGACTGGTGTAGTGCTGTCTGGCCCTCCGGCCCGAACGAGTTCACGTTGAATTCGCAGTTAGTCATGTTCTGCAGTAGCGACTGCAGCTCCTGCGTGTTGCCCTTGCGCACCGCTTCCTGGAAGATGCGCTGCGTCTGTGGCGCCGAGCAGGTGGACAGCTCGGCTTGGCTCATGTTGCCGCAGAGCTAGGGCCGCGGGCCGCGCCCCGGCTTAGCGCGGGCGGCGGCTGCAGTGCGGGCCCCGGGCTGTCTCGGGGCGTGTCTCGAGGTACGCCTCGGCGCATGGAGGGCGCTGCGCCCTCGGGCCCCGCACGCCGCCCCCGCGCACTCCGGGCGTTCGGGGCCGAGGGCCGCTGGCGCGGGACCCCTGCTGCATCCAGCCGCGCCCAAGCGGGCGGGCGAACAGGGCTGGGTGCTGGTTCGCAGAACCTGGGGCAGCCGGAGGCCGCGACACTCGCAGTCGTGGTCCCTTCGAGGTTAGGCTCCGCTCCAGCTGAACTCCACCCGCGTCCCTTGGCAAAACAGTTCTAATTCGCCCGCCGCTTCTCGCCCTCTTTTACGGTTCTTATATTTGCATAACAATAGACGCTCTTGACGCGCACACCAGGGCACTTTCGATTGGGTGGTGCCCACGTGGGGGCGGGGCGAAGGCGGGGTCGTGTTGCTGCTCTCTCCAGGATAGAGGGCGCAGGTCTCAGCCAGCGCCAGGCGGGGTGGTCAGAAGGCCTCAGGGGTTTTCCAGCACCACTGCGGGATCCTGGGTCCGGTTGCTCCGGTGTAGAACCTCTTTCCGCAGTTTTCGTTTTCCTTCATAGATGTCGGGAGTTGCGAGTTCCTTGCGCAGCCACTCCTAGGCCTGGGACCTGGCGTTCACAGGTGGCAATTCCATCAATCTCGTCCTTTCTACTCAAGTGTAATTTACTGGGAAGCTTGAACAGCAATTACATTTGGCCCCTCCACATTGATGGAAGGAGCTCCATGCCCCTAAGCTACCCCCAGTGTTGGGGTTCCTTTGGCAGGCTGGCACAGGCTTTCTCTCTCTCTCTCTCTCTCTCTCTCTCTCTCTCTCTCTCTCTCTCTCTCTCTCTC
>NC_034592.1:12332005-12351988 GCF_900095145.1 Mus pahari | reverse complement strand
CCTGCCTCTGCCTCCCAAGTGCTGGGATTAAAGGCGTGCGCCACCACTGCCTGACTACTGTTCCAAGATCTTGAGAGGACCCCTTATGGTTCTCTCCACTGTGCAGGTAGATTGAGGTGCAGTTGGGGATTCTGACTGATGCCCCAATGCAGGCTGTGTCACAGAACAATAACCCAAAACAAGGTGGACAGAGAGAAAGGGGGTTCTGGGAGCATAGGAGGACAGGCTCTGCTTCCTGGCTGGCCCGTGGTTTGATGCGTCGGCTTGGAAGCGTCAGACAGGCAGGAATCAGAGACCACACCTCGGGGTGAGCAGAGCCTTACTTTCATCAAGCCCAGGGATGTTCCTTGAAGGTGTATGGGTCTCCGGATGGGCCCTACCTAGGTGGGCTCCAGTCTGGCCTGAGGAAGGGCATCTAAGATGCTTGCCCAGAACAGAGCCTGGGAGAAAAGTCCTGTTGACATCCGCAGCAGGCGGCAGACAAAGGGGCCCTGTGTGAGCTCAGTGTGGGAACGCCAGGCCCCCACCACAGGGGCTGTGAGAGCTGGAAGGCTCAGCTAGTTCTTGCAGAATAGCATGGCTGGTGTGGCAGTCTTATCGTGGTAAAAGCTTATCCTGAGGACATTTTGCCCTGTGTCAGGCTCAAAGGACAGACAGATGTGCCTGACGTGCCACCACCACTGTGCGGCTGAGAGAGAGCTGGATGACCCGAAGGACTTCTTAGGTGATGGTTACAGGATTCCCGGCTGGCTTCTGCTTCTTTACTGCACTGCGGCTATGCTCTGGCCCACACCCATGCCTTCCTGTCTCAGATAGGGAGGGGCTTGGGGAAGGCTGTGGGGCATTTGGTTTCTAGTAAGCACCACCCAAGTGTTTGCTGGAGGACACTTCCAAAAGGTGGACATTTGTTCCACGCTTTCAAAGAGAGGGAGGGAAGGGGGCTCCCAGAGAGTCTCAGGGGACCTAGTATTAAGCTCCGGTGTCTGTGATGCTTGCTTGAGAGCTAGGAGACCCCCTTCTGGCTGTGATACTGGACTCTGACCTTTATTCCCTGCCTGATCCTAAGAATGCTGGCCCAGGAGCATCCTACCACCATCTGCTCATTCCTAGAAGGAGACAGTGGGAAGGGCATCCTCCTCCCTCCAGAAGCCCTGCCCGGCTCCCGTTCTTGCTTAGGTGGGAGCTTAGGAACCCGCAGCTCTGAAAGCAGTGCTGTGAAGGGGTGGCGTGTGGAGTGCTCTGGAATCTGCTGGGGAAATCTGGGTGGGGTAGTCCAGGCAATCTGAGAGGCCATAGGAGGACAGCACAGACAGGGCAGCTGGCCAAAGCTGGGCCAGGCCTGCAGCCACCTTAAAGGCGCTGAGCAGGGGAGGGAGGCCAGTGGGCAGTGGGGGGCGGGGCTTCCAGCTAATTCATTAAAATGTGTTGGGGAGCGTGGGAAAGAGGAGAGTGTTTCTTCCCAGCAGCCCAGACACCTGGTAGAAGAGAGAGGGTAGGAATCAAATAACAAACACTGAGCTCCAGCCAGCCGGCAGGGCAGAGGAAGGAGGCCTCACACTGTGACCAGGCTCCTGCCCACAGCAGGCCAACACTGGATGGACACCATAGCCGCTCTGTTACACTGTGGCTATACCCACTCCTCAAGGCAACCTCTCTGTGGCAGCTGAGAAAGGCACATTGCGACTAGTCTCCTAGATTTGGTGCTTGCTTCCAATGCCTGAACCTGAATGGGGCAAACAGCCTCCAACCCCTTGAAATGGCAAAAGTGGAAATGCTTCACCGGGCGCGAGTGAGCCCTGTGCTGGGCAGGAAAGAGGAGGCAAGGGCAGGGGAAACACATGGTCCAGTGGGCATGGCTGTCCCGAGGATCAAGGTGGACAGCATGGTCAGGCCTTCTCCTCCCATTTCACCCTTGTCCTGCGGCTGCCTAGGACACAGCTGTACTGGGAAGCAATTAAAGGCTCCTTGCTGCGTCCTTGTAACCCAGGAGTGGGGAAGAATGTGGTCAGGAACTCTTCCAGGAGAGGACATAGAGCTAGGGGAAGGAGGAAGCTAACACTCCAGCCCAATCCCTTCAACCCTGGGATGCTCAGCTCAGGCTGCAAGGCTGCCCAGCAGGTTGAGTGGAAGGTCTGGCTTAGAGGTGGCTCAGAGGGACACTGGGAGTTGCTGCAGTCTCTGCCCAGCTCCTCAGTTATGGAGTGGCACCCAGGTTGCAGTAGCCAGAATGGGCTGAGATGCAGATCCCAGGCACATCTGGACCAGTGGCATGTCATGGCCTCTCAGGAGGCCTCAGGTGGGCTGTTCCGAGGGCAGTGGGCAGACGTGGTCCTGATTCCACACATCTGGATCTGTAGGCATTCCCTGCACTAGGCAGACATAGTGCTTGGGACCTTGTTGCCTGAAGGCATCTATCTGTTAGGTTCTTCCGCCAAATCTGAGCTTGTTTCCGCTTGATGCAGGAAGCAAAGGAAAGGGATGTGAGCAAGGGGTGGAGGTGGCGCATTCCTGGGAAGTGAGCAAGGAGGAGGTGGCAGGCTACTAGAACACCAAGTGTGTTGGCTGCAGGCTGGCTGAATTCAGGAGCCTCCGTCCTCAACCTTCTCTTCCCTTCCTTCCCTTCCTTCCCCTCTTTCCCTTCGTTCCCACTGGGTTTCCCACCTCTGCGATCCCTGACATCAGCATCCTCAGATCCTCTAGGGAAGCTAGCTTTGGTTGTGAGGGCCTCTGCTGCTTCAGAAAGCAAAGGCGCAGCATCTACTTCTGGGCAATTGTGACTGAGGAGGGGCCATCACCTGGGTGAGAGCCCTGCTGTATTAGTAGGTAGCCAGTGCTTCCAGCCTCCCAGAGGGCTGCTCTTCTCTCTCCCCAGAGAGCCACTCTTGCCTGATCCAGGGTGACAGAGATCTTATGGGTCTCGCCTGGATCCAAGGCCATCTAGAAATCCATTTGTCTTTGGAGTCTGTGTCAGCGTGAGGCACGTGTGGCATAGGCATAGGGGATGGACTAAGCAAACAGCCTGAATCACAAAATGATTTTTAGGTTTATTGTTTAGCTGTCTCTGGCTGCCTTGTCTTCCAAAAGGTCTACTGGTTGTGCTGGGGGCTTGGCTTAGCTCCTAGCAGTTGGGGCCCTGTCCAGGACCTAGTGGAAGTGTGCGATAGTGAGACCCAGGTGGGAGCGATCCCAGAAAAGCTTGCCACAGTGCTAAAAGCAGTAGAAATGTTGCAGCCAAGGCTGCTTTAGCATGCCAGATAGGACCCCTTCCAGCCGCAGTGCTGTGCCATTGCTCAGTATAGCTAAAGTGTTGGCCTACATGACCTCTGGCTTTGCCCAGTCTCAAGCGGGATCATAGGTGCAGCACTGCCCCTACCTCCTCCTCTGGGAACAGGTCTAGGAGGGGGACAGTGCCTGCTTTCTCAGGTCGCTCAAGCCACCCACTAGCTGTGCCCAGGGTTCCACTCTCTCTAGCAGCTTCTGTGGAACTCCTCTGGTACCGTCTGAGACCTTGTTCCTGGTGGCTTCATCGCCCATTCAAAGATGACAGGGCCTGATGGAACTGTCCTAAGGGGCCCAGAGTCACCTGTGCCTAGAAGGCCACTGTGAGCGGAATCTCTGTTATTTCAGTGCCTGGCTCACTGCCCTGCCCCCACCTCCTAAGAGTTCAAAGAGCAGAGGCTGAGAAGCCTTGGTACTTCTGGGTTCCTCCCCAGGGAACTTTAACTTTGGGCCATTCTTAGGGCTCAAAGGTCCCTGGGAAACAAGTCCTGGGCATGAGATGTGCCGATTAGGGACCCAGGGGCCTGAGAACCAGTGGGTGGGGGTGGGGCGGACCTTTTGTAGTGATAAAGAGATAAGCCCACTGCCAAAGAGCCCATTTCGAAATCAGCCAGTACCAGGGTGGGGCCCCCAGGGCCTCAAGAAAACGTTGGGGATGGTTTTTGCTGGCCTTTGCAGGTCCTGGCCAGATTGTGAACAGAGGGTAGAGGGGCCAATGTCCAGCCGAGGGATTCCTGCAGGACTGAGAGCAACTGAAGGCAGTCTGGGGAGCAGACGAGAGGGGTAGCCTGTCCACTCCTGTGACCCCTTTATTTGTTTGTCAAACATTTCTTTTCAGAAGGTCCCAGATCAACTATAGGTAGAACATGAATGGGTACAGTGATTCCCCACAAGGTGGAGGAAATCATGACCTCTGTCTGACTTACCTGCTCCCATCCAACCTGTGGAGCTAGCTCCACTTCTACTCTGCAGACCCCTGTGACATCAGCTAATCTATCTAGCTGTCCTCTTGCAAGGAAATGCAGGAGGGAGGTCTCAATGCGAGGCTACCTGCCAAGCCACAACTTGTGATCCCCAAAGGGGAAAGTTTCCCTCCACCTACTCCCAGGAGACTTATGGAGAACTGAGAGCTAACGTAGACAGCTGAAGTGTCCATATACCTACCCACTGCAATGAGGGGCAGGTTCTGTGCCCTGAACTTAAAGCAAGTGACTGGCCTGTGTCACTGTGCCAGGCAGGTGATAGTATGCGATGCATCCAGCAGTCTGCAGACCCACAGAAATAGAGGGGGTGGTTGACTTGACTCCAAAGGGATTCTGAGTGTCCCAGCTTTTTAGTCCAGGGTCAACTGCATTAGGAACAGGCCACTGGGCCTCCACCCTTACCATGCCAGTCCCCAGGAAGGTCAACCTCTGAAGGACCCCCAGACCCCCATCTACTTCAGGGATCCCCTTGCCTGTTCTGCTCCAGTCCCCTGATCACCACTGAGCTCTATCAGTTGCTCCACCAACTCTCTGGTCTCTAGGCCTGGGCAGCTGAAAGGTGTCGAGTCATGCTTAGGACTTCCTTGCTATGCCCCAACTCCAAACCCACGTACTTGTAGTTGTGAGCTTCCTCACCAAGCGTGTGAAGAACGGTGCGCAAGGTAAGGGCTGTAGCCCAGTGGCCTATTCCCCATGCAGTTGACCCTGCAGACCGGGAAGCTGGGACACTCAGCACTCCTCTGTGGTTGAGTCAGCCATACCCTTTGTTTCTATGAATTGATATGCACACAGGCCTGTCACTTTCCATTTAAGTTTAGGGCACAGGGCCTGTCTCCAGCCTACGTACTGTCTGGTCCTCAGGAGCCCTTCTTCACTTTTGGCCTCTCTGGGCCATGAGCTTCCTCTTCCATTTCCCAAGGCCTTGGAAACTGCCTAGCTCACCTCCAGACCCAGGACCTTTAGGGAACGGCCAGGTCTGCACCCTCCTGGCTCATGTGTGAGATGAAGGGCCACTGTGACCAGCTGTAGGTTTCCCTGGATCCTCTGCTCGCTGTCTATATTTATAACATCTGGAATAGCTGCTAAAGCTACAGGGGTCTGCTGTGACCCTGAAGTCCATGGTGGGTCAAGAACAAACCCCACTTTGGATCTTTTTTGGGACCTTGGATATGCAATGGCCTTCTAGGGCATCTGAGGGTCCAGTTAAGGCCTATTAGGACTTCCTTGTTATACCCCAGCTCCAAACCTGTTAACCTGTGCCTGTTAACCTGACTACTACCATTGACCAGGACAAAGAAGGTAGGACTTAATCCCAGATGAGCCTTCTCATGACCTCCGACTGGTTGCTACCTACACAAATAAATGAGTTTGAGTTTCAGGATAAGCTGGGTGGGAGTCCTGGGCAGGCATGTATATGTCTATGGAAGTATGTACTTCTGCGTGTCAGAGCAACTGAAAGGAGGTAGGGTCCCTGAGTCACAAAGGAGGGCTACAGGGAGGTGACTGACAGCTTGCTCTCTAGTGATCATGCTGGTGCCCCACCCCTCTTGGGGGCTTTGGGTGAGCCAGGCAGGTGTCCTGGAAGAACACATTTGGAGCCTCAGGGTGTGCCATGCTAGGCGGCACCTGCCCCACCCACACATCCTTTTCCCACGGGCCTTTCGACACCACAAGGTTGCATTACCTGTGGCTTAGCCGCCACTTCAGCTCTGCAGCCCCCGCTGGCCAGAGGCCTGGGCTGGGGCTGGTAGGGAGCTAGGACCTGTCCTGCCTTTGCTCCGGCTCCCATCTTTCCCACAATGACTCCCCTTACTCATGGAGGGCACCTCCTTTGTCCCCATCCCTTCAACCTGCCTGGTCTCTGGGTATAGGGACTTCCTTGGAGCAGCTGTGCAAGTAGAGAGCCATGCATCTGCCTGAAGTCACTGCCTAGGCCAGGCTGGGGAAGGCTGGAGGGTTGGTGGGCACTTGAGTCTCTACCACCACAGAGGTCCCTGTTCTGCTCTATCGTGTCCTGCAGTAGATTAAAGGCCGCATGTCCTCTGTGCTTCTAGCCCTCCTAGGATCTGGCCTGGTGTACAGTCTGGGTGAGGCAACCCGCTCATGCTGAGTCACCACCGTGCAAGCGCCTGGTGCTGTCCACAAGGACCTGGCCCCACCTTCGGGAACCACGAGTGCTGGTTTTCCCACGGCCCATTGCCCGCTCTTGGGCCTTGCTGTCACCCTTGTGGGGCCCAGGGAAACCTGCCCCCGCCTGGTCTGGAAAAGCCAGTTCTGCACTGTTCACAGTAGCCGCCCTCCACCTTCAGGCTTGCAGCCCAGAAGAGGACCAGCCACCAGGGCCATCATGACCAAGTACACACTAGGCCATTAAGATAGTGACCATTCCTGGAGAAGTTAGCCCCATGCCGAGTGTTCCTGGCTCTTGGGAGCCCAACATCCTCCTGTTTGCAGAGAGGAGGTTTGTAGCCACTGACTCTCCCAAACTGCCCAAGGCTCCACACCAGGATCCTTATATTGCCTCTCCACTAGTGTGAAGCCAGGAGCCTCAACTCTGGGATGTCACTGGATCCTGTGGGGGTCGGGGGGGGGGTGTTCAGGCTGAGCAAAGGCCTGAACCTAGATCAGTTCAGCTCTGGCTGACAGGTAGAGAAGAATACCTAGAGGGTGTGGGAGGGCAGGAGAAGTTGGGAAGGCTCCCGACTGCTCTGTCCCAGGAGTCTCTTGGCAGCTGTGAGGTACCAACAGTGCTCTGACTCAGGGTTCTTCTGCCTGTGAGTGTTGCTGGTAAGCCCCGAGCCACAGCCATGGTTTGCCCATGGTTTGCTGCCTTGTTGGGCCACTAGCTGGGTACTGGCACTTATGGAGCCACAGCCAGACGCCAATTTGACTTTGCTCTCTGCAAAACCTGGCAAGAATGAGAAAAAGAGCTCATTCAGGTGTGCCCCAAGATGGCTCCTAGGAGGTGTACACTGATCCTTCAAGCAGTCACAGCCTCTCCTGTGGCCTCCAGGGTATGCAACAAGAGCCTGAAACACACAGAACTACCCTGTAGCTCCATCTGGGGCACCATCTGCCTGCTCCTCCGACTGAAGGAGAGATTGTTGGGTGGGGATCTATTCCCGGAGTGCTAGGGTGGTACCGTGAGTAGGCCTCCTGTTAGCTGATGTCATAAGGGTGATCATGGCTGAAGGATCCAGAGCTGTCACAGTCACAACAGTTGTCCAGCACTGCCCCAAGACCATGTATGCCCGGGTGACCACTTGTCCTTATGCCTACTTGGTATATGGGCCACGAGCGAGGATTTTGTGCCTACAGGGATGCTTGCCCCCTTGTGTCCCCCCAAGTAGACAGATGGCACACAGACATGGCAAGCATAGGGAGTAAGCTCAGGAAAAGGCCTTAAGCCAGGGCAGTGGGCACGGGCAGAGCTGGAAAGGCAGCTTTAGGTGGCTCTGCTCTTTCCCCAGAGTCCACCAGGCCTTCCCTACGTCAAAGGCAACAGAATCCAAACCTGAAGAGGCCATTAGCCTCTCAAACGTCCTCCAGCCCCAGGCATTCCTGAGGCCCCATGCCTTATGTCGTGGGGGACTGAGGGAAGAGTGGGGCATGGGCCCTGGTCCTTCCAGAATTGGGTTGGGAGCCATGTGCCCCAAGGTGCAGGGCAGCAAGTGGTGGCCTGTCAGGTTGGGAGCCTTTGCTAATGGGAACTGATCCAGGCATCTGTGGGGGTAGGCAGAGGTGACCGGAGCTTGCCTCCTACAGGCAGGCCGCCCCGGTGATTCCCACAGCCCGTTCTCCCTGCCCAGCAGGTACCTGGCACAGCTATGAGGTCTGTGCCCCACCTACCAGCCGGGGACAGGATGGGTGACCAGATGGCCTGTAAGGGGTTTCTCCCCAAGTCTAGGGAATAGGGTGAGGGACCAAGAAATCAGGGGAATCTTCTTAGGACCTCCTGCCTCTGAACAAAGGGGGCAGGTGCATACCAACTTGGTCAGACCTGAGGCCAGTGCTTCCCCTGCCAGCCGGACTTAGGCCTCACAAAGGGGCTGGGAGAGGTCTGTCTGGGGGGTACCCTGGCCTGGGCATCCCCACTGTCCCCACCCCACTGGCAGGCCAGCTATAGGCTTGGCTCAGAAGCTCTGTCACCCCTAACCCTCGCCAGGAGATACTTGGAGCTTGCACACTGAGCACACACTCCAGAGTGGCAGCCACTTCTGTCCATTTCCCACAGTCTGGGAATGGCAACGCATAAAGGAACGGAGAGGAAGTGAGCAGCTCACACCCCACTGTCTGGCAGGAAGTCAATAGCAGATGCAGCACCTGGACACACCCACCCTGGCAAGGGAATTGGGATAGCTCCTGGGCGAGGGGTACCGGTGCTGCTGCCAAGTCCCATGGGTTTTGATTGTAGCCTTACGTGCCCCTCTGACATGTTCCTAGGGACTTTCTCGACAGATGGCCTGACACCTCGCTAGACAGGGTGGGGCAGGACCCGGGGAAAGCAGTGAGGTGTTAGCCTGGTTCGGCTTCACACCTCTCTTTCCCAGGACATCCTGGGAACCTCAGGCCCTAATGTGATCTAAGAGTCACCTGCTCATACTCCCTCTCAAGGGAAATGAGTTGATTGCTGAGCCAGATTTGACAAACACACTCAGGAGCTTAACAGCATGACTGATTTTCTGCTGGCATCAGGCTAAGGATAGACAGAAGGGTCTGGGTCCCAGGACCCTGGGGATATGGAAAAGCCCACTTAGGTGTGTGGAGGATTTGTCTAAAGTCTACTCATAATGTCATACCATTTTTATGTGGTAAGTTATGCTGTCTACTGGGGTGGGAGGGCTCACCCCTAGGGCATGAGTGTTTGGAGCCGGTGAAGATGGCAGCCCTTGGCAAGGGCTTTGCCCTCTGGCCCCTGTCCTGCCCCCTGGCTGAGGAAGGGCAGTTCCCACGGGTCTGACCCCTCCCCCACCTACCGGCTGCCCAGTCCTTTTGTGCAACTGGGACAATGTCTCCACAGACAAGTGGGGGATGGGCGGTGGGGATGTGCCTCTGCCTTCCTGGTGAGGGTCCCCTCAGGGGTCAGGGACAGCTGGGCTCAGCTGGTACTTTGGTGCTCAGACTGTAGGGCTATAGGGCTGTCAGGAAGGGAACACTGGTGTGTCTCCCAGGAAGGCAGGGTGAATGGGATGAAGGACAAGGGTGCTTCAGAATCTCAAAAGAACTGTGACCCAGGGCCACTATTTCCCTTCTCCTATGGAAACTGGGGTCTCAAGCACATGCTAGGGCAAGCACTTGACTACTGAACAACACAGTCAGCTTGATGTCTACATGGGAGTGCAGGGCTACATATGGAAGTCCATGTGACTGACTGCACATCCTACACTAGGGGAGGCCAGCATCAGGGTCTGACCTCCTCTCTTGACCCTGCACCTGCCTACAGTATTAACACTGATTCCCAGCAAGGGAATTAGGCCCAGTCTTGCTTACCTCACTGGAAAGCAGACCCTGGGGCCATGACCCTGTAGTGGGACCCTTTCCTCAGTCTTCTCTGGGCTCTTAGGCCTAAGTCGTGGGGGCCAGGGTCTTACAGGTTGGGCCATTTGACTCCCAGGTTTGAGAGCTAGTGGCCCGCCTTGTCTGTCCATCAGCATGTGAACCTAAAGTTCAGTACACTTCATGGGTGCTTCAAGTTGTAAGACCCACGGACTGGACAATGGGCCATACACAGCCCAAGGTTCTCAGCTTCCTTCAAGAGCAAAACACTGTCCCTTACAAATGAACCCAGGTAAAGTGTGAGCCATCTTAAAGAAAAGAAAAACAAAAACCAGGGTCTGAGGTAGCCCTGGTTGGTCCTTGCTGATTAGTTGAGGATACCCTTGTACTTTTGATCCTCCTGTGCAGGGATTACAGAGACGGGGTTTATGCAGTGCTTGGTGTGGAGGAGGGGAGGGGAGAGGGGGAGGAGAGAGGAGGGAGGGCTTGTACTGGGGCTGGGCTTTCTTCCTGTCAGGAAAGCGCTGCACCGACTAAGCTCCATCTCCAGCCCTGGGGGAAACTTTGTTTTCAGGAATTCTTATCTAGAAGAAATCTGCATCTGCTAAAGCTGGTCAGGCTTTAGGAGCCCCGTCCTCGTCCTCGTCCTCGTCAGTGGTCAGCGCAGGCGCAAGACAGTGAGTGTAGGTGGAGACTGGAGCCTCTGAAGACTGAGGCTCTGCTGCCCCGGGCCACTCTTGTCAGAGAAATAAAACAGGGTCTGGGCCACACAGGACGCCTCCTCCCAGGCCTGGCAGGGGCTCCCCCTCTCCACCCAGTTCACAAACGAAATACCCACCCCCCACTTCTTGAGGCCCCGCCCCAGTCCCTGGAACGCCATTCTTTCTGGGCTATGGCCCCCGGTAGGTCCTTCTTCTCTTCCATCTCCCAAGATTCTAGGGTGCCCTTCTCGCTGGTGCTGGAGGCTGCTTTCTCCAAGCCCCGGGGTGCCTCTCTCCCCACAGGTCCCGACTCACTTCTCCCGGTGTTCCTGGGCACCACCCCGCCCCCCCCCCCGCCCCCTAGTCCTTGCACGGAGCAGGAGGTTCCCAGACGGGGGATGGGCAGCGGCCGTGAGAACGCGCCGGACGGGCGGGCGTGGGAAAGCGGGAGGAGGGGCGCAGGGCGGGCGGGGCGCGCCTGGGAACGGCCCCCGCCCCCGTCACTGCCTTTGAAAGGGCCACTCAGGGCGCCGGCGGGGATTCAAAAGCAAACGGCCGCCACTGCCTTCCCGCCCCAGTCGCAGGGGTACGCGTTGCAGGCTGCCCTGGCTTCCAAGGGTTGGGCACTGCCCATTATGGGTCAGGGGGTGGCTCCCCACCCGGGCCATCACCCGCAGCAGGTGGTAGACCCCAAATAATTCCTTGCCAGGCAGTTATGCGGGCAGGGGTCTCAGATTTGAAGTAGGGGACCAGAGAGAGAGAGAGACCCACCAAGAATGGCTGAGGATTGTGAGGGGGTGGTGGCATCAAACTATCAGAAGCAGCACATTGATTCACAGGGGCTCGACCAAAGGCAGCCACTTGGACCGCTCCAGGGCTTCCCACTGCCCGAGCTGAGTAGTTGGGAGACCCGGTACAGAGACTGTCAGCGTGGTGGACATGTGACCTTTGCCTTGTTACAGACCCATATCCCAGAGTCCTAGAGAGGCTCTCCTTAAAGCGGCCATGGACATTTCCTGGACAGAACTGGCTTGGGAGGGTTCGAGAGACCCCAGATGTACCTGTCAGTGAGCTGTGTCATTTCTGGGTTGACCCGGGGCCCTGTGCTGGTAGAAGCAGTCTGTGTGTCTGCCTGCATCAGCTGTCCATCCAGGTCAGGATGTGCCCCAGTGGCACAGTAACAGGGCACAGCAGGCCTGGCCTTGTCACCCTCGGCACTCCCCCAGGCCTTTCTTCCTATCCCTTCCAACCTCACTTCTTTATTTTCAGTCTCAAGGGATTCTTCCTTCCTTCATCAGAGTGAGTGTCTGGAGGCTAGGCTCAGCCACCACTGAGGGCAGTGGGCCTTCCGTGTTGGGCAAGCTCTCTTGGATTCTGGGATCTCAGCAGTTTGGCCACAGTGGGGATGAGGGAAACACTGTGCTCACGCCCTGTGGAGGGCAGATCTTCCTGGTCAGAGGCTCTGAGAGGCCCCAAACTCCCTTTCCTTCCTAGTGTCGAGAGCACAGGGAGAGTGGGGACTTAGAAGCTGGCTTTTGATATGTCTGGCTAGTGGACATTATTTGGGGGCACTGATAGGGTCTTCTGCTTGATGCCTGCCCTCTTTTCATTTTTGTTTTAAATTTTATGTGAATGGATGTTTTGCCTGCATGTATATCTTTGTATCACGTGTGCCTGGTGCCCACAGAGACCAGAGGAGGTTCCTTGGAATTGGAGTTACAGATGGTTTTGAGTCACCATAAGGATGGCACTAGGTATTGAACCTGGGGCCTCTGTGCTCTTAACCCCTGAACTGTCTCTCCTACCCTGCCTACTGAGTCTTGTTGTCTTGAGACAGGGTCTCTCTTTATAGTCTTGGCTGTCCTGGAACTTGCTATGTAGAGCAGGTTAGCCTTGAACTTACAGAGATCTGCCTGGCTCTGTCTCCCAAGTGCCCACTGACTCTTACCTCAGCTTGAGGACACTAGCGCGCAGTATAATGGTTCTGAGTGACCGTGGTTGAGTCCTGGGAAAGGTCACCGGGTCAGAAGGAACCCTCCTATCTATCTAGGATTTGTTTCTCTTCCCCATTTCTCCACTTCTGAGGCTGATGTTATAACTGGCACCATCGCGGGCAGCTTGTATGCCTACTGTTGTCAGGGTGGCCCAACTGTCTCAACCAGCCCTCCCAGATGTGCTCAAAGGATCCCTCGGCCTAGACAACTCATGGGGGGGGGGGGGAGAGTAGGACAGACCATGGAGGATGCCTCCAGGTAGCTTTGTTAAAAACATGAGTCGTCTCTAGGGACTCTCATGACATTGTTGGCGCGGGGGGTTGGGGAGGACTAAGATTCGGGAAGGCCTGCCCCATGCCGTGAAGTCTGAGGTTTTGGGGTGGCAATGGGACACAGGAATAAATTCTTCAGTGAAAGGGAGATGAATATCTGCCCCACATGGGCCCAACAGTGCCAAGAGCTTTCCTAAAGTGGCTGGGGCCTACTCTGTGCCACCAGAAGCCAGGTCTTTCCCCAGCAGAGGCCAGGTCTAGTCTCCTGGGGGCTACCTGGAAAGAACTTAGGTTGGTCTCTGAGACCCAGGGCTTTTAAAAGTGCTGAAGCCACTGCTCCATGTGCACCCTGAGCCTGGGGGCGGTCCAGGTCCTAACTTTCATGAAGCCCTATCTATGTCTTACACTCTCTAGGACCCTCACTGCGGGGCCTTAGCCGCCTCTCAGGCTGTCCCTGGCCCTGGACCCTCACCGCGGGGCCTTAGCCGCCTCTCAGGCTGTCCCTGGCCCTGGNCCCTCACCGCGGGGCCTTAGCCGCCTCTCAGGCTGTCCCTGGCCCTGGNCCCTCACCGCGGGGCCTTAGCCGCCTCTCAGGCTGTCCCTGGCCCTGGCCCCTCACCGCGGGGCCTTAGCCGCCTCTCAGGCTGTCCCTGGCCCTGTAGACACCTCACAGGATGATTTGGTCAGGCTTCTCCTGCATCCCCGGTTGATGAGACTCCTAACTTGGCTCTGCTTCTTGTAGATTCCTGAGTCTTCTGTCAGGATAGGCACTGGTAAGAGGGACCTCAGGTCCTCTACAGGGTACAGTTAGAGCTGGCAGGAGTCTGCGCCTGTGTGTGGAGGCTGGGGCAGGGAACATATTCTCCCTGGCATCTCCATTGAGGACACCCTCTTGTTCAAAGTTCCTGGTTGGACCCTTAAAGCCTGTTTCACCAACTATGGCTCCTTTCAGTGGTGGGGAAAGCCCTCTGCTGGCTCTGCCTGAAAGCTCCCTGAGGTGGCAGGGTCACTGGCCTCTTGGGACACACACTTCCGAAGGCTTGATGTCACTCTTCCAAAACATACCCTCACAGGGCCACAGTCCATTCCCTAAGCACGGGTCAGGGAACCAAAGGGACAGTAAAAATAGATATTACGCCAAGCCATTTCAGCGGTTCATGTTTAGCTTATTTTTTAAAACTCAAATTTCTTTGATAAAATATTTTCTCATGGTAGACAGTACTGGGAATGTCCCTCTGAGAGACATTGCTAATGGACAGCTTCAGCCATGACCCCCACTGTCACTCAGCTTCCAAGGCTGTGACTTCCCCGGGAGACGCTCTCTCATGCCCCAGCCCCCTCTGGCTCCAGGTTGGGTCTCCTCTGACCCAGGACTCTTCCTCCCACACAGACTGCAGTGTGGTAACACAGCCTGATTCTACAATCATAACTGCTCAGCTCCTCCTTGAGCCTCCTGCACCAGCCAGGGAATATTGCCTGTCAAAAGAGGCGTTTCCCCTTTGAGAATAGCATCAAAATAGCCAAAGGAAGAAAAAGAGATGTGTTACTGGAGACTCTCCAGGGAGGTGGCCAGCTCCCACCAATCCAAGGGCTGAATTGGGGTCTTGTGGGCCAGGTTCAACATGGAAGACACATACTTCCAGAAGCCAGGCTGGGGGCTCTGGGAATCTGCTTAGGCAAGAATTGTATGTACTTTTCTCCATGGCTGAAGCTGTGTGTGTGTGTGTGTGTGTGTGTGTGTGTGTGTGGTCACAGCAGGGGTCTGCAGCCATTTTGAAGACAGCCCCTATACAGTCTCTTTTGCTTCACCTTGAGACACTGTCCCAGGCTCTTCACTGGCCACTGGGACAGGGTATCAGGGTAGCTGGTGCACGTGTTTAAGTATGTGATGTCCATGGCATTCCAAGCTGCCTGCTCTGGTCAAGATCCCAGGTCGTCTGGGAGTGCTGCCGCTGAAGGGTTCCTGAAAAGGGCAGTGAGGATGTGGCCCAAGGCCTGCGCAGAACTGGGAACAATGCCCCAGTATGCATACTGAGACACAGCCTTATGGCCTAGGGCCCCAATCCTTCAAGCCCTGAGAGTCTCGTAGGATTCTAGACCTAGAAGTTGGCTTGCATACAGGCCTCTGGACTGTAGCCTGAACATCAGAGCCATCTATAGAAGATACACTTGTGCAAAGCAAGGTCTGCTTGCCCTCTATGCCCAGCATCTTCATGGCTGCTCCTCAATGACTTTGATCCTACTCACTGGACGCCTACTATTGACCTGTGAGTCCCTGTGAACCCCGATGAATACTTTTAAAGGCTGTTTCTTCCACAAACAAGGGTCTTGATCTCAGTCACTTGAGTCGTCTATGTGTTCCTCTTCTAGTGTGGCTCCGTAGCGGGCTCTGCTCCCTGACCAGGGCAGTAGCATGAGCTCCTATTGGGGTGCCCAAGGCTGGGTATGGGATCAGGGATGGGGCTGGAGGGAGTCACAGCTGGGCAGTTGGACGAGGACCGAAGCAGCCTATGAGCGTCTTCTCCATGCTTTGCCTCACTTTCGAGAATGGTCCCTCCAAGAAGGTCCCGAGAGCCCGTCACAGCATCTGTAACCAAAGCCCTCACGCTGCTCTCCACCTTGCGCTTGCACCATGCTTATTCTCTGTCCGGGATAGCCAGTTGCTGTTCCTTCTGGCTAGGTATTTGCTGGTCCCTGATCAGGTTGCCACATTGCCCCCAAGTTACCTCTCAGAACCTGTCCTTAGGTTTAAATTTGTCTTTCTGCTCAGGCTGTGGGCTTGCTCTGTGTCTCTACACATTGTCCATGCATAGGTGCCGAGGACTGGCTTCAAGTCTGAAGATCACTGGGCAGATCCAGACAGCAGGCTGTTGCCTGCACACGGCTCTGGATCCAGTAGGGGTTTCCTCCCAGCTACCCAACTTCCTGTTTTCTCAAGAAAAAGCAGCAGCGGAGGTTCTGAAAAGCTCATTAAAATGCCTCCCCAGGCGTCCCGGACATCCTGGGGTCTTTAAAACACTTGCCGGGCAGAGCTCAGACAAAGAGAGGCAGCGGACAGACGTGGTTCCTGTCGCCCCTGGAGCTCAACGCTGAAGGAAAAGGTTGGGAACACACTTCCTCCCTGCACCAAAGTGCCATGGCGGGAGCCTGTCCCTGTGGGGCAGTGAGGCTAGCAGGCCGGCTCGCAGGGGCAGGGGCTTGCATCCCAGCTCGCAGGGGCAGGGGCTCCAGGAGCCTGAAGAATGTTTCTCACCCTGAATACCTTGAGCACTATAGGAGACTGCCAAGTCCAGAAACACAGACCAAGCTGCAGGAGGAGAGGAACCGGTTCTGGCTGGTCCCTCACCAGCCAGGTGAGCTAGTCTGCCCAAGTCTGGGAAGTGGGACTGAACTCTGTCCTGTTGAGCCAGGGAGGTGGGTAGGGAACCTGTTAATGGCCACCTGAGGGACTCAGACTACTTGCTCCCATAGAAGGTTTTCAAGTCCAGGGTCTAAGACAAATATCATTACTTGGAGCTTCCTTACTGCTCTCTAGGGAGAATTCACACACAAGAACCCAAGTCCAGACCAGCAGGATCAGGCCCCTTACATCTGCGAGGCAGAAGATGCTCTCCCTCCTTCACAGGTGGGAAGAGGGCTCCAGTATGTACTCAACAGTTGTGTGTGCTGGAGGTCCTCCAGGTCCTGAAAACCTGAAGACTTTGAGCCACGTTCTCTTGGTTCATCCCAGAAGCCCCTCAAGGGCCAGAGTAAATTCCCCAAACCAGTGGCCATGGGGGCCGCTACCTTGGTCATGCTGGCCTAGTTGGAATTCTGTAAAAATACTGACCCAGGCTGTAGTGACTTCCCTGACATGCAGCCTGTATGCAGGTGTCTAGATAGGGATGGGGGATGACTTGTGGCCACTGCTCCCACGGACAGAAACTCAGAGCACACATGGCCACCACCACCCAGGGACACACCGGTTCTTGCCAACCTGCCAGGGTGCTTCCCACTTGGGGGGATGGGCATTCAGGACCCACCTGGCAGCAGCTGATGATACCTGCTTGAATGACTCGTACACTGAAGTGCCTGAGCACGCCTTTGGCTTGTTGTTGGGCCTCGAGGGTACTGTTTACAGAGAGGCAGCGACCAGCCCCAACTTGGGCACAGAGCTGCAGATACATGACCAGGGACTGCTGGGGTGCACATATCCCAGAATCTTTCCTGGCTTCTTCTGGGTCTGCCAGGGAAGGGCAAGCCGTCTCTCATGAAGCGTGACTAAGGGACCCAGTGGGCTTGAGGTCCCTTGGTAGACAGATGGGGCTTAGATGGGAACAGGTCCCAACTCTGTACTTGTGGTATGGCATGATGAAGAGGCCAAGGATGATCCTTCTGTCCCATCTGGCCACCTGTAATACCAGCAGGTAAGGCTGCCCCACTGTCCCTCTCACACACTCAGGGTTGTCTACTTTGTCAATTGGTATCAACCTTTGTTCCCACCAGCCCCGAATCCTGGGGCCTGCAGCACATTTTGTTTACAGATACACTTAAGGAACAGTACAAATATTGTATTTAGTTACAAACAAAATTAAACTTTAAAAGCAATCCCCAAAGACCTGAAGAAAATGACCACCAGCAAATGGAGAAAGATTATTTTGAGAGGCCGGAAACAATTCACTGCTAAAGCAGTAAGCGACACATGTGGGTAAGATCGCTCAGTGGGTAAAAACATCTGCTGTACAATCATGGCAAATTGAATTTGATCCCTGAAACCTAGGTACAAGGAGAAAACCAACTCCACAAAATTGTCCTATGACTTCCCACTGTGGCACAGGTGTCCACATACATACACTACACACATACTAATCATAAAATGACACCCAGAGGGCTGGTGAGATGGCTCAGTGGGTAAGAGCACCCGACTGCTCTTCCGAAGGTCCTGAGTTCAAATCCCAGCAACCACATGGTGGCTCATGACCATCTGTAACGAGATCTGACTTCCTCTTCTGGAGTGTCTGAAGACAACTACAGTGTACTTACATATAATAAATAAATAAAGCTTTAAAAAAAATGACACCCAGAAAGGCTGAAGAGATGGCTCCGTGGATAAGTTCTTGAGAGGACCTGATATGAATCCCTAAAACTCATGTCATTCTAGACTGTGCTTGCCAGTGGGTTCCCACTGGCTCAGTTTCCCTGATGGACAACAGAGAGACCCTGTCTCAGGGTAGAAGGTGAGGATCAGCAGTTAGGGTTATTTTTCTCTGACCTTCATATGTGCTTCTGTGGCACAATGCACCCCTCCTCCCATCACACACACACACACACACACACACACACACACACACACACACACTAATACCCACAAATATCAGTGTTGGTGATGGTATTTATTGATCCTGCCATGCTGAAACTTTTTAATGATTTTTGTGTGTGTGTGTGTATGTGTGTGTGTGTGTGTGTGTGTGTGTGTATGTATGAGAGAGGCAGACAGACAGACAGACAGACAGAGAAACAGAGACAGAGAGTACACATACAAGTACACATGCCATAGAACTAGTGTGAGGTCTGAGGGCAGCTTATGGGAGTTTGTGCTCTTTTTTGTGGGTGCTGCGGTTTCAAGGTTGTCTGGCTTGCCTGTAAGCATCTTTGTCCACCATGCCATCTTGCTTAATCCATTTTCCTCAGTATTAAGGATTTAAATTCATTTATTTTCTGTATGTAGATGCTTTGCCTGCATGTGTGTCTGGGCACCACATTCATGCCAGATGCAGGCGTCAGGTGCCCTGAGACTGCAGTTACAGATGGTTGTGTACTGTCATGTGGATTCCGAGAATCAAGCCCGGGTCCTCTGCCAGAGAAGCCAATACTCTTAGCTGCCTCAACATTTCTACAGCCTTGACTATGGATAATTTTGTTGATGGTAGGGGCACTGGGGTTTGGAGCTAAGAGGAAGAGAATATGAATTAAATTAAGGATGTTATTAAAAAATGTCCAAATCTGAATAGAAAATTTGAATTAATGTACACTGTTTTTATTTATTTAAGTAATTTTGGTCTTTTGAGACAGGATCTCTCGCTGGGTAGCTCTGACTGGTATGGAACTCACTATATGAATCAGACTGGCCTCGAATTCAGCGAGATCTACTTGACTCTCTCTCTCCTGGGTACTGGGATTAAAGAATTGTACCACCATCCTGATTATTTTAAAAATTTGGAGACAGGTACCATGTAGCCCAGGCTGGCCCCTACTTTAAGTTTCTTACCTCCTGTCTTTGTCTCCCCAGTTCTGGGATTACAGGTGAGCAGCACCAAGTTTGGGTTCTGTCATTCTGGGCATCCAGGGTTGCACGCTACACTGGGCAAGCACCCTGCCAGACAGAGCGACTCCTCCAGCCCTAGACTGCGTTTTAAACAAAGATGTCTCTCACCACTCTGCCCATCGCTGAGGCCTGGAAACAAGACAAACTCCTGTGGCTGAGAGCCTCTCTGGCTGCCAGTTTTCCAGTGTCTGTTCTGAGGAGAGGAGTCAGACCTTTGGGGAGGAGTGGCTGCTTCCAGCTGTGGAGTCAAAATACAGAAAATGAATGAGACAGGAACATTTCACTGCACCGAGGAAGTTATCAAAAATCAAAAATTCTGTGTGAGAGGGATGCACAAGCCAGGAGAGGGACAATGGGGACAAAGTGGTGGATACCATGTGCATCAGCGAGGGGGCAAAGGGGGGCAGGTGAGGCGGGCAGACGCAGGATGTCTGTGTGGAGAAGGGTTCCTTACAAGTCTTCAATGATCTTTAGTAAACATGAGGCCAAATCAAGGCTGTGGAAATGATAAAGTCCTCAGAAGGAAACAGGGAGACTCCATGACCCTAACCCGACACCACGCGAAGACAACAGAGTGACAGACAAACCATGTTTCGTCAAAATCAGAAGCTCTTCCACATCAAAAGCCACCTTCTAGAGAAGGAGAGAGAGAGAGCTGGAGACATGGCCCAGCGCACAGAGAGTGGTGGGTTAGAACCCCAGCCCTGTGGCTAGCCCACCCCTGTAATTCTAGCACTGTGAGGTAGAAACAGGAAGGTTCGAACTTCAAGGTCATTTTGTTACATAGCAAGATCAAAGCCAGGATGTGTGGGACCCTGACTCATCTCAGCCTCCTCCCAGACACAGGCACGTGGGCACTCTCATTCACAAACACTCATGCCCATATTCTCTCTCTCTCTCTCTCTCTCTCTCTCTCTCTCTCTCTCTCTCTCTCACACACACACACACACACAC
>NC_034592.1:12326129-12330644 GCF_900095145.1 Mus pahari | reverse complement strand
TATATACACATCATATGCATACATGCACACACACTGACACATGTACACACAGCTCTCTCTCTCTCTCTCTCACACACACACACACACACACACACACACACACAGTGCAGATTGCAATTGCAAATTGAACATCTGATCCAGCTGTGACATCCAGAATATAAAAGGAACTTCAACAATTCAACAGTGAAAGAAGAAAGTGCTCAATTTAAAAAGGACAAAGGGCCCGAGAGGATATTTGCCCAAGGAAGACATACAAATGGCCACATACACAAAAATACACTCACCATCATGTGGTGGCGCAAACCTGTATTGCCAGCTTTGGAAAGCTGAGGTAGGAGGATTGATATGAGTTGGAGACCAGTCTGGGCTGCAAAATAAACAAGGGCAAGTGTTTAAGAACCAGGGAACAGGGCTGGAGAGATGGCTCAGTGGTTAAAAGCACTGACTGCTCTTCCAGAGGTCTTGAGTTCAATTCCCAGAAACCACATGGTGGCTCACAACCATCTGTGATGGGATCTGATGCCCTCTTCTGGTGTGGCTGAAGACAGCTACAGTGTACTCATATATAAAACCAACCAACCAACCAACCAACCAGGGAACAGGCAGTGGGGTCACTGGACGAAGTGTGATCATTCTTCAAGAAGGGAAACACAGAATTGTAGGACCTACCTATTAAAGGTTCCCAGTGTGTGCCCCAGGGAATCAAAAGCAGCCATGTGTACTCTTATTAACAGCAGCAGTACCCACATTGGCCATAAGAGGGAGCTGACACAAGTGTTCACCAACAGCAATAAACAGAAAATGGCCTAAATATGCCATGGAGTCTTAAAAAGGAAGGAGATCCTGTCATATGACAGGATGTGGATGAATCCTGGAAATGTGCTGTATACAATTATCATCTCCCCACATCCACAGGCCCTGCATCTGTAGATTCAACCAAATACATACTGAAAGTGCTCTTTAAAAATTCCAGAGGGCTGCAGAAATCAAAACAGATGCACAAGCCCTCTGATGAATGCTGTGTGGGCTCTCCCCATATCTACTGTGCTGCATAGTTGTGCCTACTGGGGTGGTCATTTATCTGTGCCACCATGTTTGCTATGACATAGTATAGTGTTTCCGCTCTGCAAGTCATCTAGAGATACGACGATGTGCCAGACTACCATTTATACAAGGGTCTCTAGTGACTGCAGATTATGGCATCTGCAAGGAGTCTTGGGACCAATACATATAAGGGCAAATACAACATGGCTTCACTTATGCCAGGCCCTTGGATAGCAAATCCATAGCACTGAGCAGCAGGGTCTCACTGGCTACTTTGTTTCTGTCTAAGGTGACGGAGTAGTGAACTGTGTTGGCTGTTTCATGCCACTGAATCAGATAACCTACAAATGGTTACAATGGGAGTCTTTATTATTATTTAGTTTTTATTTACTATGTATACAGAGTTCTACCTGCATGTATGCCTGCAGCCAGAAGAGGGCACCAGATGTTATTATAGATGGTTGTGAGTCACCATATGGTTTCTGGGAATTGAACTTAGGACCTTTCGAAGAGTAGACAATGCTGTTAATCTCTGAGCCATTTCTCCAGCCCCCAAATCTCTATGATGATGATGATGATGGTGATGATGATGATGTCCTTTTCAAACAGGGTCTCACTATGTAGCTTTGGCCATCCTGGAACTCTTTATGTAGACCCGGCTGGCCTCCAACTCATAGAGATCCACTTGCCTCTGTCCCTGGAGTGCTGGGACAAACAGTGTGTGCCACCATGCCTAGCTAGAAACTTTATGGATGTATATTTTGCCATGAAATTTAAGGAAAATAAACAGGTACTCTGTGTGGTATTAGAAATACATATTCTAAGCCGGGCAGTGGTGGTGCATGCCTTCAGTCCTAGCACTCAGGAGGCAGAGGAAGGCAGATCTCTGTGAGCTCAAAGCCAGCCTTGTCTACAAAGTGAGATCCTATCTCAAAACTAAAAATACATTTATATGATGAATTAAAAACAAAAATAAAAGCCGGGCATGGTGGCGCACGCCTTTAATCCCACCACTCGGGAGGCAGAGGCAGGCGGATTTCTGAGTTCGAGGCCAGCCTGGTCTACAGAGTGAGTTCCAGGACAGCCAGGGCTACACAGAGATACCCTGTCTCGAAAAACAAACAAACAAACAAACAAACAAACAAAACAAAACAACAAAAAAAGTAAAAACAAACTTGGACCAAGGGCATGGTTCAGTAGGTAATGGCACCTGTTGCCATGGCTGACCTGGCACACACAGCTGGAAGAGACCTTCGCTCTGTGCCGGGGACACACAGCTGGAAGGAGAGAACTGATTTATTCATGTTGTTCTACAGTTTTCACCTGGTCATCAGGGCACATGCACACAAAAGAAGCATAAATGTAAAAATGTAAAAACAAAATGTCTACAACTTCTGCCGGCCTGCCCACAGAGGTGGCGACCCTGTGATCTGAAGGGCAACTTGATCTGAAGGCAGGAACAGAGGTCGTTTCAAGGCTCTGTGTATATAGTCTTCTAGGACAGTCAGCAGGACTGAGGGAGAGTCAATCTAGTTCAGGCACAGAGCAGGAGACACAGGAAGACATTTGCTGAGTAGAGGACATTGCAGTCCCCAGAGAACCACTAGCTCTACATGACACCAGATGCATAAAACTAGGTATGGTGATGTCTGATTTGTAGATGTGACACATACACACACACACACACACACACACACACACAAATCAGAGCATTTAAATGCTAGAAAATAACATCAGGTAAGTTGAAAGCTGACGGGTCTCACTATGTGAACCAGGCAAGCCATGAGCTCACAGATCTGCCTGACTCAGCCTCCCAGTGCTGGGATTAAAGGTGTGTGCCACACCGAGCCTTATTTTAAGGTTTTTTTTCTGTATCGCTCTGGCTGTCCTGGAACTCACTCTGTAGACCAGGCTGGCCTCAAACTTGGAAATCTGCCTGCTTCTGCTTCCTGAGTGCTGGGATTAAAGGTGTGCACCACCACGTCTGGCTTATTTTAAGTTTTTGAGACAGGGTCTCGGGTAGCCCAAGGTAACCTCCAGTCTGTAGAGGGTGATCTTGAATTTATGATCATCTTGCCTCCGGCTTCTAAATGCTGGGGTGACAGGCTTGTAGCCCCATGCCTGGTTTATGCACTGCTCGTGATTAAACCCAGGGCCTCATGCATGCTAGGCAAGCCCTCTAACAAGTGAGCCATGTCTGCAGCCAGACTTTAAATATAGTTCAAGTAAACATGAACATTTCTGGTGTAGGTCCCAAAGAACAGAAACACAATTTATAAATTGCAGACTAACAGGGAAATCAGAATTAGTGTAAAAGCTAAAAGACTATCAGGAGGAAGGAAAGGAGAATAGAAAATATTATAATTGCTCTTAACCATAAGGGTGAAAGTAATCAAAAGGCATGAATTCAAGGCTGGATGTGGTGGAACACTCTTTTATCTTAGCAGAGGCAGGTTGTGAGTTTGAACTCTTGAGTTTGAGGCCAATGTGGTCTACATAGTGAGTTCTAGGCCATCCAGGGCTACATAGTGAGATCTTGTCTCAAAAACAAACAAACAAACAAATAAAAGAGCACAAATTGAGACAAAAATTCCAATTTCCATCAGCTATTGTAACAAGTAGAACTTTTAAACTAATCTGTTAAAAAGAAAATACTGTCAAGACTTGAAATTAAAAAAAATGAAGCCTTAGGGCAGGTGGCACACACTTGTAATCCCAGTGCTGGGAGGCAGAGGCAGAGGTAGGAACAGATAAATCTCTGTGAGTTCAAGGCCAGCCTGGTCTACAGAGCAAGGACCAGGACAGCCAGGGCTACACAGAAAAACCCTGACTCAAAAAAACACAAACGAACAAGAAGCCTTTATTGAAAGGGCAGCTATGATGGACAGTCACAAATGATTAGAGCTAAATCACAAATGATGATTTCACTGTAATGAAAGATGATATGTCAAGCTGCTGGTGTGCTGTGAAGGCAGGGTTTCAGGGAAACTGGTGAGTGCCAATCACAAAGTGAGGGAGGCTTAACACTGCCACCATAGGTGTTCTGCTTGGGCCAACCCCCAAGAAAGCAGAGTGAAGAGACCATAAAGACAAGAACAGAAATGAACAAGACAGGGACTGGGCCAACAGTGAGCACTTGCCGAGCATGTTTGAGCCTTAGGTTTGGTTTGAGCCTTAGGTTTGATTTGAAATTCTGACAGAAAGAAACTGTAAAAGGAAGGATTAACAAACCGAGTATAGGCCATCTCTTATGATTTTTTTTTTTTGGTATAGAATAGATTTTATTCAGAGCATGGGGAGGGGAGTTAAGAGGGTAGCAGAGGCAGAGAAAGGCAGAGAGAAGGAGAGAGTAGAAAAATGGGGACCAGGTGTGTTCTAGGGTTGGAGAGATGGCTCAGCAGGTTAAGAGCACTGACTGCTCTTCCAGAGGTCCTGAGTTCAATTCCCAGCAACCACATGGTGGCTCACAAC
>NC_034592.1:12307764-12325574 GCF_900095145.1 Mus pahari | reverse complement strand
CCTTTAATCCCAGCACTTGGGAGGCAGAGGCAGGTGGATTTCTGAGTTCAAGGCCAGCCTGGTCTACAGAGTGAGTTCCAGGACAGCCAGGGCTGACAGCGGTAGAAGATAGGATCGGACAAAAAGGAAAAAGCCTAACTTTGTAGATAATACCTCTTCATGGAGGGGCTCCAGTGAGCTAGGGAACTTTTGCTGAAGTCACTGGGCATGAGCGGATCACAGAGGAGACAACCTCAGTTCTGCAATGAGCAGAAAACAAGAACAGTGTAGTGTATAGTGTATATAAAAGCACTGGAAAATAGAGTTCTTGGGAGAAAATCTCAACAAATGGAATACAGTCTTCCAGAGATTACTAAATGTGTTTGGATGGCATCAGAGTAGAGATTGAAAATACTCAGTTCATGAGAACATTGCTTCTCCCTGAGGTGACTTCCAGAGCCGCTTTGTACAGTCTCATCAGGTGTCCCCAGTGTTAGGGAGAGTGTGCTCTCTGGCCAAACCTGTGTGTCAGCAAGCTGAGGGAGTCACACTGTAAACTTGTGCCAAGGCTCTCACACACAAGTGTTGAAGGCTCTCAGGTTTCATCTCAGGTTCATCGTGTGGTCTGGAAGACATTGAAATGTCACAACTGACAAAGTCAAAAACAAGGAAAGATACAACAACATGCAGTAAAATAAAACCAAGCCAGCATGCCTGGGAACACAGTTTATTAATGCCAACTGTGAATTTAATTTCTGTTCTACACTAGCCAGGAATGGCTATAGGTGACAAAGGACTTTCCTCTCTCTCTCTTTTAAAATCATGCTCTGTCATCCCGTGCTGAGGACCAAGCCTAGAGGCACTAGAAACAAGCACACTGTCACAGTACTTAAGAGAAATTACTCTGAAGGCCTGGGATGTAGCTCAGTGTTTGCAAGCAGGTATAAGACCCTGGGTTTGATTCCCAGCACTACAAAAAGGAAAAGTTATTTTTTGTTTATGGAGACAGGTCTCATGTAGGCCAGGCTAGCCTTGAACTTCATATTTATCCAGTGCTGACCCTGAGTTCCTGATCTTGTCTCTAACTCCCCAGAGCTACGATTATAGATGTGTGCTAAAATGCTCAGCTGGAAAATTTTGAGACCGAGTCTCAGGTCACAGACTGGTCTCAGATTCAAATTTATTTGTCACCATGCTTGGCTGAGGTAAGGTAACTTCAAGGCCAGTTCCTTCATGTGGAGTTAGGGCTAGGATGGCACACTCAGGATCTAAGCTTGTCACTCCCAGGAGAGCGTCTGCAGTAGCAGGTACCTAAACATCGAAGGCTGCTTCTTTGATACCCACTGGGTATGGTTTTTTCTTTCCCTTTCCCTTTGTTTTTCTTTTTTCTTTGAGACAGGGTCTCACTGTGTAGCTCTAGCTGGCTTGGAATTTGCTCTGTAGACCACGCTGACCTGAAACCCATGGGGACCCATCTGCTTCTGCCTCCCAAGTGCTGGGATTAAAGTCGTACACCACTATGTCCTGCACCCACTGGAGATGATTGATCAACCAAATTTGAGCAATGTTCATCTCACCACATGTATTAGTCAGGGTTCTCTAGAGTCACACACTTATGGGTAGTCTCTATATGGTAACGGAATTTGTTGATGACTTACAGTCTGCAGTCCAACTCCCAACAAAGCAGCAGCTGTGAATGGAAGTCCAAGGATCTAGCAGTTGCTCAGTCCCACACGGCAAGGAGGTGAAGGAGAGAGTAAATCTTCCTTCTTCTAATGTCCTTATGAAGGTCTCCAGCAGAAGGTATAGCCCAGATTAAAGGTGTGTGCCACCATGCCTTTAATCCCAGATGACCTTGAACTCAGAGATCTCCCTGTCTTAATCTTCTGGAATTCATAGCCACTGTGTCTCAAGATCTCCATACCAAGATCCAGGTCAGAAAACTTATATCTCTTAGTCTTCAGGTTAGGATCACTGCTGAGTCTCCACTTCTGGATTGTAGTTCATTCCAGATATAGTCAAGTTGACCACCAGGAATAGCCACTACACCACAGCACACCATAGCCCACTAGCATCCTCTCTGCCTCTGGAAAAGGCTCTTCGTGCTTTGACACCTGGTTTTCGCAGAGAGCTACATATGATGTCTACGCTCCCAAAGATCTATTAGCTGGAAGCTTGGTCCCTAATGTGGCAATGCTAAAGTGCTGGGCTTGAGAGGAGAGCCTGCTGGAGGCAGTCAGATGTGGGAGAACCAGCCATGGAAGGGACTGGAACCCATTAGCTTCTGCAAGAACAGGTTCCTGGGGAAGAGTGGCTGCCCTGCAGTTTTTGCCATGTGATCATTTCTTGTTCTCACCACCATGCTTTCTGCTTGGCTTGGTATTGCTAGAGGCCTTCATCGGAACAAACATTAGGCCTTTGACTGTCCGGAGCAGGGACAGGTGCATGGAATGTTACTTGGAGGAGGTCAGGAGTAAGGAACATGGGTGCCCATCGAGGCAAGGTCAACAGACAAGAAGAAAGAGGCTCCTTAGCCGTCTTCTAGGTCATCCCTAGGGCATAGGGACTGGGCTGCTGAGGAGCTGACCACTGGACACAGAGCTAAGGGGTACTAGAGTGCTGCCCAGGAGTTGTTATAGTAGCCCAGGCCATCACTGTGATGTCTGCTATGGGTGTTGTTCATAGGCCATCACTGACAGCACCCTCTGTGTCTTTTGGATTTTAGGTGGAAGGCCTCTCCCTGGTCACTGGCTCCCCACCAGCTCTTCATTCACAGCCCCTTACTGTGGAGGATCTGTGGATGAGCAGGAGGTGTAGTGCTGGCTGCAGGTACATCGTAATGACCCAGGACCCCTCTCAACACTCACTTCAGCTGCCCCGTGGTGCTCCTCGCGGCTGTCCGGCAAACATACCTACATTTGCATCCAGACAGCAAGGCTCTGTGCAAGCCCCCAGAGCATGCTGTCACATATTACATGGAAGGGTCTGACAGGGACCTTGGACACAGCAACTTCCCTGGTGGCCACAGGCATCTACAAAAAGTCCCAGCCATGAGTCACCTGTGTAGTGAAAGGTCAGCTCTGTTTACTTAAGAGTGTCACCAGCTTTATGAACTCCAGAATTCAGAAACACAGGCCAAACAAACAAGGTCCACAGAGGACCTTGGGCAGGTACACAGAGTGGGAAGTAATGGAGGGGAGGGAGAAATTCAACGGCTGCCCTCAGGAAAGACCTACTGTGATCTAGGGCCTCATGTCTGTGTCCCAGGCTTAGCCGCTGACTCCTTTCCCCAAGAGTCCTGAGTAAGGAGCCTCAAGTACCTGCTTTCCTGGGGAGGGTTGCGGCCACCTGAGTGTGGGCTCCCGTGATGCTGGTCTCTCCCCGTGTCTGGACTTCTGACTCCTGCCCAGGGCCCCTGAGTGGCAGAAGTGGTCAGGCTATCTGCACAGGGCTGGGTGCACCTCCGCTGAGCAGGAGGCATCTTCAGTCAAGTGGGCAGAGACGGCTTTAGTGCAGTGTATGGAGAGGTGCCTTAGTTAAGGTCATTATTGCTCGGGTAAAACACCATGACCCAAGCGGCTTATTTGGCTCACACTACAGTATCATCACCATCAAAGGAAGTCAGGACAGGAACTCAAACAGGGCAGGAACCTGGAGGCAGGAACCTGGAGGCAGGAGTGGATGTAGAGGCCATGGAGAGGTGCTGCTTACTGGCTTGCTCAGTTTCTTTCTTATAGAACTCATGACCTCAGGGGTGTCACCCCTATCAATCGCTAATTAAGAAAATGTTCTACAGGCTTGCCTGCAGCCCAGTCTTATGGAGTCATTTCTCAGTCGGAACTCCCTCTTCTCAGATGACTCTGCCTGTGTCAAGTTGACATAGAATTAGCCTGTGAAGAAGGTAAGGAGTGTGTGTGTGTGTGTGTGTGTGTGTGTGTGTGTGTGTGTGTGTGGTGGTGGGGTCTTACAGCCCTGCTCTGCCATTCGACACCCATAGAGACAAGCTCCTCCTCACACATGGTCATCAGTACCAGTTGGAGAGCTGCTGTGCTTTGGCAAGGGCTTGCCCAGTGCTTGTTATACCAGGAGGTCCAGGCCTCGTGGCTCCCCAGTATTACCCACAGACAATGTCGTGCCCCATCTGTCAAAGAAACCCTGTTGGGGTAAGGCGCTGGCCCTGAAGGATGATGGCTTGCCACACCAGCCTGTGTCATCCTATTCCTGTACCAGTGAACCCTCTATTCCCTCCACCCTGCCATTGCAGAAGGAGGTGCCGGGGACCCTGAGGATGACTGTGTGTAAGTCACAGGCTGCAGCCACCATCGCCAGCTTCCTAGGCCCTTCAGGGAGGATACCTGACCTACAAGGGCTCCTGTTCAGATCACACAGCTAAGAAAGTGCCTCGCATCAGGGTTGAGGGTGTTGTGCAGGCAGCAGGGACCTCTCCCTTAAATTCTGTGGATTTTGCCCTGCCCCTTGGGGGGCCAACTTGATGGTAATCTAGCCAAGGAAAAAGGGCCAAACAGTTCATCCTACAGAGCCCACTTGACCAGTTGCTTTTTGGGACGCTTGGCAGCAAGGAGATGGCTTCGGGGTTAGGGAAACATGGATGCTCTCCTGCTTGTGCACCAGCAGCGGGTCTACACCACCCCGAGTCTGCTGTTCTGCGCCCAGCCATGCAGGACCGACATCACCAGGTCTCTTCAGACCTGCCTGTGGGGAATCTGGTGTTCAGATGAGCTTGCCGAGTGTTTCCTAAGTGCAAGTGAAGCAGAAGGGTCTGGTGTAGAGGGTGAACAGGCCGGGGCTGAGGAGCTATGCGTGCAAGTGAAGCAGAAGGGTCTGGTGTAGCCGGGGCTGAGGAGCTATGCGTGCAAGTGAAGCAGAAGGGTCTGGTGTAGAGGGTGAACAGGCCGGGGCTGAGGAGCTCACCTAGTTTGGTGATACAGTGGTCTGAGAGAAGCTGGGACAGTAGCCTAGCGAAAGCCTGTGTCCTGGTGGGAGGCAGTTCAGGCACATCCAACAGAACACATTCCTCAGCTGCCCCCAGAAAGGACGCATCAGGCTGGCCCAGCACAGCAAATGGAGATCTCTTCCACTCCAAGTCCACACCAATCCTGCCGGGCTATATGGAGAGGGAATGGCAGACATTATGGCCAGGGGTAACACTGATCAGCAGGGACTATGACCCAGAGCAGCCAGAGGGATCAAGGCCTTGGAAGAGGCAGCCTTCCCAACTGTGTGGCCAGAATGTAGGAGGTGCTTGTCTGTCTGTCTGTCCATAGGCATCTCAGGCCCCAGCAGGGGAGCTAGGAGGCCTTGGGCACTGTGATGACTGATACCTACCGTCACCTTCTCACGATCATGTGTCACTAGGATACAAACCTCTAGGCATGTCTATGAGATAGTTTTTGGACTAGGTTAACTGCAACAGGAGACTCATCCTGACTGTGTGTGGCATCGCCCCATGAACAGAGGTCCTGGACTGAGGGAGTGCCAGCGCCCACCTCTCTGCTTCCTGACTGTGGATGCGATGACCACTCTCCCCACACTCTGATTGTCATGCCTTTCCTGGCATAATGAACTGTACCCTCTGTGTGTGAGCTAAAATGAGTCTTTTTCTCCTTAAGTTGCACATGTCAGGTATTTGGTCCCATCAATAAAAAGGCTAACACAGATGCCTTCCGCAGGCTGGCATGATGGTCTATAAGCACTGGTACTCAAGAAGTCCTGGTGCCTTGTCAGCCTCAGAGGGTCTCTATTATTGTCATAGGGAACATGTCACCTTCACAGGGGGTCTGGAGGTAGAGGTCAGAGAGTGAGGTATGCTGTGCATGGTATAGAGGCCTGGTCTGGTCTACAAATACCACCCCCTAAGGTCTCCACAGAGTGGCTAGTGGGTAGCACATCCACAGTCCTAACCAAGGTACCCACCTGTAGCAGTGCAGCCTGACGCTTGGCCACGTCCTCCCAGGGGGCCAGAAAGTGGATGCTAGATGGGCAGCTGCTAGTAATCCTTCCTCATATTCTCCTGCAGCTCCTTCAGGTTTGAATCAGTTTGGGGTACCCTAAAAGGAGCAGGACTGGGAACATTCTTGTCCTGTACCTTAACATGTGTCAAGTCTCCCACATGTCCTGGGACAGTGGCATGCTTTTGGCTTGTTCATAGAGGGGACTCACAAGGTCTGTGTTCTTGGGCTTCTCCTTAGGGCTGGTAACAGAGAGCACATTCCGCCACTATGACTATGAGACATCTAATGCTCTGGGGTGCGTCCCAGCCTGGCCATGGATCTGACCATAGGACACATTCTGTCCAGATAGGTAGCAGATTGTGCCATTTGTTGTCGCCACCCCAAGCAGAACTTCACCCCGAGGCAAGGTGCTCACCTCCCTTGGAGCCTGAGTTGGGTCAGTTTCTCAGACACCACAACTGGCAGCTGCTGTTTGGGTAGCGAGAAATCCTGGGCGCACTGGGTAGCAGTGACAGCGTCACTCTGACAGCTCCGGCAGCCAGAGTCTCTGCTTTACTAGGTCCTGTGAGGGTCATCGATGAGGAATTCCATAGGCCTGGGGGGCTCTGCTGATCTCAGCAGCTCTGGCTAAACCTTGCATATCCACAGTGACCAGTGACCTCTCCTGTCCAAATCCCTGAGAGACCAGGTTGCCATGCAGCCACATCTACCCAGGCCTGTCTGCACCCCTATACGGCTCTGTGGCTAGGGATGCTCACCAGCCCTTCTGTCTGGTCAGAACTCTCCTGGTTTCCTTTTTTTTTTTTTTCACGGTGTCCCCTGCTTTTCTTTCCTCTGACCCTTGCCCTGTAGACAATATGCTGAGCTTTTCCCTTCTTTATCCTCTGCGATCTCTCGGATCAGGGGGAGACCAAGAATGTTCAGGCAGCTTGCAGCTGGGCCGGAGAGCAGGACTCAGCACCAGCGCAGTAGTGACCTTCTCCTCACGGAGCTGCGTCCTCCCAATTTGGCTACTCTAATCCAGCACCTTGTGTGCAGTACAGGAACAGAAGTGTCTATGACACTAGCACAGCCCCTCAGATCTTTGGGAAATCTAGGACAGGGGTACAGTTGCGCATCATGGGTTTCATCAAGGAGCACACACTGTACAAGTTCAAGTCCATGAAGCAACAGGATGACTTAAGTATGGGGACCCCCAATAGTTAGAACTCCTTGCCCTCATAACCTCTGGCCTCCATGACCTCCCTCCATGTCTCTGAAGATCATGCTGGCCTCCGTCGGGCTGCCTGCCCAGATGGCTTCAGTGCCCCCTGCATCCTGAGGTGTCTGTTTCCCCTTGGCCATGGGTTCCCATGTGGACGACAATATGTGGAAACTCCTCCACATTCTTCAGGATATCCGCTGCTCTTCCGGCCAGCTCGGCCTTGGCACCCAGGGGGGACCAGCCTTCCGGACCTCACCCAAGGGCTGTGCATTCCTCTCTGTTGATTCACTGTCCCTCCTCCCCAGTGGCTTACTGCTGCTCTGGCTGGATGCCACCCTCTGCCAGGTGGGGGTGGAGGGCGTCACTGGTCAGCCGTATGATCTCAAGAACTCCCCCATTCTCCCTGGATGTTGTAGCTGGAGACTAAGGGCAGCTTTGCATCCATGAGACAACTCTAGGATCTGACCCCAGGACCACCTGCACACCTAAGAATGGATTAAATTACAACTCAGACACATCCTCACGAGTGGCTGCTCTCGGAAGATGCGTGTGCATAGACCAACCCTGTCCCTCCTTTTCACCCTTCATGGTTTCACACCAGCCCTGCAGCTGCAGAATCTCCATTGGTCTGGAGTATCGGGGGGAATGCTCTCTGGTGCAGCACGTGCACTTCACCTGATGCTTATGGAAGACACACAGCACACAAGCGCACACTAATAAACAGGAAAACACCTCCTCTGGGATTGGCCAGAGCTTCGAAGCAGTGCAGTATGCACAACCTAGGATGACTCTTCAGTGTGTGGTCAATCCAGATCTTAACGCATGCTTTTATGAAGCTGTGAGCTGAGCTGCCCTCATCACAGACCTGCATCTGGTCCCCAACATAGAACCATGTCCTTGGCACAGTGGCCCACATGCCCCTCTGACCCATCCTGGGCAGCTAGCATGTTGACCTTAAAGGTTCAGCTTCCTGGTGTGGAGGCCAGGCAGATATCAGCCTAGCAGATGGGCAGAAGTGCCCATGTCCAGCCTATACCTAGGGCTACCATGAGTGGATGGCTATGGGTGAGGTAAGATGCAGCCTCTCTCAGCCCAGGCACCTCATGTGGCGGTGCATGCATACTGGCCTTCAGTGGTACTTGGTGTCTACCTGAGGCCATAAGTGGTGGTCGGGCTCAGCTGCTCGTGGAGGTTACCGCGTACTGATTACCAACTAGCCCAGGCACCAGTACGTGCACCTCCATGAACTACTTGAAGCACAGGTACCCCTAGGCACTGCTGAGAAATGACATTGGGACAAAGTGTGGAAAGAGAGGCAGGGGACTTTGGGGCACCCAAAACAAGGCCCTGTCCTCCTGTGGGCAAAGATAGGAGGGGCAGCAGAGGTTTGTGCCTTCTAACTTCTACCCTGGGCTCTACGATCTCCCCAGGGTCTGGGCTCTCTCTTCTGGCTCAGTCCCACTAATCTCAGGGCAGACCCCTGCTTTGCTCTCTCGGAGGCCCACTCCAGCCTCTCTTTCAGACAGGCCATGTGTTATGTGCACAGCAGAGGCCCTTCCTTTAGATCTCAAACAGGTGACTTGGGGGCAGCAGCCCTGCTGAGGGCTTTTATGTCTCTTTTCAGGGCAGGGCCTTCCTGACATTGTGGCATGGCTTCTGCTTGCTGCCTTCTCCCATAAAGCAGTGGTTCCTCCGTAGAAAGCACTCAGCAGTGGGTGTACTTTCTACTGTGCCTGGATCAGGCCCCAGCAAGAACACCAAAGCCTGATGTTTATAGATTGACACCTGCTTCACTCCGACTCACTCCTGTCTTCCTCAGGGAGAGCGCGGAGAACAAGCACATCTCCCAACACTGAGCCACCCCCACCCTCTTACCTCTTGGTGCTGTGGCAAGCTGTCTTCACAAGATGGCTGGTATTCACTTACCCAGAGGCCCCCTCAAGATTCTGCCCTTGCTTTCAGCCTTGACCCCCCACTCCAGACCGCAGGATGTCGTCTGAGGGTCTGATAGGATGTACACTATTTGGAGAAGGGGCCGGAGGCAAGGCTGTCAGGAGAGAACTGGGTGTCTGTGGTTACTGGAATGACAGTTCACAGCAAGGCTATGCCTAGATTTCCTTAGAGCAGCCTCAGGTGTCTCTGGCTCTTCCTCCCAGCCCCACAGCTGCCAGCTCTCTAGACTATTACCAGTGGCCGAGGACGACAGCCGGCTCATCCTTTAGGTCGGATACAAACCTCTACTTGGTGTTCAAAACCTGGCAACAACTTCTGGAGGTATGAAAGAGGAAGAAGGGGCTGGTGAGATGGCTCAGTGGTTAAGAGCACCGACTGCTCTTCCAAAGGTCCCGAGTTCAAATCCCAGCAACCACATGGTGGCTCACAACCATCCGTAACAAGACCTGACGCTTCTTCTGGAGTGTCTGAAGACAGCTACAATGTACTTACATATAATAAATAAATAAATCTAAAAAAAAAAAAAAAAAAAAGAAAAGAAAGAGGAAGAAGGAGGGAATAGGAGATGCTCAGAGGAGAAGAGAAAATCCAAAGCTAAGGTCATTTACTCAGTTCTGCAGATGTCAGAGCCTGGCCTGGCTGGGAAAGCTCGGCCATCCAGAAGCAGACAGTGGCGATGGGGCTGGGTAGCACAGGGCATACAGAGCATGCCCCAGGGCCTTGGGCTCTTAGCAGGTCAGGGTCGAGGGCATCCCTCCAAACCCCTTCCCTGGAAACACTGGGGAGGGGGGCATGGGGAATTGCTGCTGCAGATGCCACATGAGGACTTTGGGGCTCAGTCTTTCTAGTCTCAGAGGTCATCCTGGGATACTGCTGTAGGGAGAGAGCCTTGCCTGTCTGTTGCTGATGTCAAGTTACTATCGTTAAGGTTTTTACTTTCCTCAAAGTCACTCTCATCAACAGGAATCCTATAGAACTATAGGAGAAATCTTGTGCTCCCTCCCCTCCCAAGGCCCAGCCAGTGCAGGTCAACTTGGAGAGAGCACGTGCCCAGTGTGGTCACTCTCAGGAGGTTTGAATGGCCCAAAAGTAATAGCAGGAGAGGTCCAAGTTAAAGCATCACGCTGTGAGTGCAAACGTGTGGCTCACAACTCAGCCACATCCTCCAAGCTAATTATTTCCGACGTGAGGTTTTCCCAGTCCGCCAAGAATGGTCCATCTTCCTACAAATGAGGTGTCATCTCTCAGGTTATGGTAAAGCAAAGCTTCTAGACGTATCTTCTACACAGTGTCTGGGCCGTGTATGGGGTGGTGTAGCTCCCTCTCGGGCTGCTCTGTGAGCTTGGTGGAGCTGTGGCTACTGAACTGAGATCAGCTCCTGGACACAGGCTCCCATGCGACAGAGAGTGAGAGCCACTCCTACACTTGACCCCTGGTGTGACCTGGAAGTTCTCCACATCGTGTCAAGATGTTCGCGATGTCATGCCTAGACAGGCCTGTTTGCTGGGCTACTGCATCCTTTCCTCCAGGGCTGGTCTGACGATCCTCACCCTTCTCCTGTGACTGATCTCTGCTCATTTTCCCTAAGGCTATCATTATCTAGATGTTTGGCTTTCTTGACAAAATTTGTAATAATAATAAAAAAAAACCTTTACTTATTTTCTTTCTTTCTTGTATAGTACTTTTTAGAAGACGTCTTCAAGTTGATTTTCTAAGTTGATTTTGTTAAGCCTTTGGGTTTTTTTTTTTTTTTTATACCAATGAGAAAGACAGCAATATTTATTTAGAGATTTCCTGTGTTCTTCTGCTTCCCTGGCTCCAGTTTGAGTTCTCGGTGCTAGTGCGTATAAGGTTGGCCTATGACCCTGAGGCATAACAACTGGTGCTCTGCAAGGCAAGGCCTTGTCAGCTTTCTGCCCTCCTGGAGGATGGGGCGGGGATCTCTTCAGGAACTTCCCAGCTTCAGCATGGAGCCTGCTATGATTTGGATGATGGGTCTGTGTGCTGGAATCTTAGATTCTGGAGTGGCTCTGCTGAGGTATGAAATTGTTGAGAGGTGGGGCTCGGGGCTGGAGAGATGGCTTAGCAGTTAAGGATACTGGTTGCTTTCCCAGAGGTCCTAAATTCCCAGCAACCACATGATGTCTCACAACCATCTGTAATGGGATCTGATGCCCTCTGCTGGCATGCAGGCATACATGCAGACAGGACTCATGTACATAAAAATAAATAAATCTTAAAAAAAGTGCGGCTTGGTCTCTGGGATTGAGTTAGTTGGAGTACAGCTACCGTGTGTGTGGCCCTGTGCTCTCCTGTCTGCTCCTCTGTGATGTTGTGATGTTGACTGCAGGAGCCCTCCCCAGAGAGGTGCAGACTGACCCTCCCCAGAGAGGTACAGACTGACCCTCCCCAGAGAGGTGCAGACTGACCCTCCCCGAGAGGTCAAACAGTGGAGCTGCTGGAATTTAAAATCTCAGCCTTCAAGGCTAACTTGAGTGACACTTCTTTTTCTTTGTGAGTGCCCAGCCTCATCCTTAGCTTTTCTGTCACCTCATCCTGGATCTTGCTTCCATCCTGGTTGTTCAAAACCAAAACCAAACAACAAAACAGAACAAAACACACCAAACAACAACAACCCCACCCCCAAACCTGTCTTCTGGCTCCTGAGTCCTCCTGGGCCCCATGGCTGTCTTGACGTGTTCTTGCATATGTTGTCTTTGAAGTCAATGCCAGACTTCTTGCTTCCGAGTCTTCAGCCTCCTAATGGCTGTCACTATCACTCCTGTCTTAGAATTTTTCTTCACCCCAGGCAGTGGTGGCGCACGCCTTTGATCCCAGCACTTGGAAGGCAGAGGCAGGCAGATCTCTGAGTTTGAGGTCAACCTGGTCTTCAGAGTGAGTTCCAGGACAGCCAGGGCTACACAGAAAAACCTTGTCTTGAAAAAAACAAAAAACAAAAACAAAAACAACAACAACAAAAGAATTTTTCTTCACTTTAAAGTAGAGGCAATAAGTGTTGTTTTCCAATCAGTTTTTTATGTCTTAAGCACCATTTTAAAAAAGAAATTATCTGTTGGGACACAACTGGTGAATTTCCTGTCTCAATATAAATCATCTGTCCTAGTGAGGGTTTTACTGCGAAGAGACGACACGACATGGCAACTCTTATAAAGGCACGCATTTGCTTGGGGCTTACAGGTTGGCGGCTGACTGTGACCATCATGGTGGGAAGCATGGGCACACAGGCGGGCACGGAGCTGGCGAAGGAGCTGAGCTCTGCAGGCAACAGAAGGAGATTGTGTGCCACCTGGGCATAGCTTGAGCTTGTGTAACCGCAAAGCTTGTCTACACAGAGCAGCACTTCCTCCAGCAAGGCCACACCTCTTTAGAGTATCACTCCCTATGGCCAGGAGTTCAAACACGTGGGTCTATAGGGGCCATGCCTATTCAACCCCCCAGCATTCCAGCACCACAAAGTTTCCAAATGTCCAAATGCAGTGCTTATCTCTGCCATCATCCTATGACTACAAGTGACCGTGTTCAGTCCTTTATAACCCTATGAATGCGGTGTCCTCTCCATCTTCCTTCCTTCCTCCTTCTTTCCTTCCTCCCTCCCTCCTTCTTCCTTCCTTTCTTCCTCCCTCCCTCCCTCCTTCCTTCCCTTTTTTCTTTCTTTCTTTCTTTTTTTTTTTTTTTTTAAGATTTATTTATTTATTTTATGCATATGAGTACACCACCATTGTTCTCTTCAGCCACACCAGAAGAGGGCACCAGACCTCATTACAGATGGTTGTGAGCCACCATGTGGTTGCTGGGAATTGAACTCAGGACCTCTGGAAGAGCAGTCGGTGCTCTTAACCGCCGAGCCATCTCTCCAGCCCTCCGTCCTATTTCTGTGGACATGTGAGAGTCTTTTGTCACTGAAGTTAAATTTGACAATTTCAGGTGGGTGTGGTGGCACCCACCTTTACTCCCAGAATTTAGCAGGCAGAAGCAGGAGAATCTTTGTGAGTTCAAGGCTAGCTGGTCAACATAGTGAGTTCCAGGCCAGCTAGGGATGCACAATGAGACTTTACCTAAAAAAGTAAAATAAATAAATAATTTAAAGAATAAAAATTGTCAATCTTGTATGTTATTCTTCATGCCTTTAAAAATATTTGTTTTTATTACTTTTTTTTTGAGACAGAGTTTCTCTGTGTAGCCCTGGCTGTCCTGGAACTCACTCTGTAGACCAGGCTAGCCTCAAACTCAGAAATCCACCCGCCTCTGCCTCCCAAGTGCTGGGATTAAAGGTGTGTGCCACCACGCTATTTTTTGTTATTGTTGTTAGTTTTTTTTTGATAGTGTCTCTCTGTGTAGTCCTGCCTGTCCTGGAACTCTGTGTGTAGACCAGGCTGATCTTGAACTCCCAGAGATCTGCCTGCCTCTGCATCCCTACTACTGTGATTAAGGGCGTGCACCACCACACCCAGCTCTGTTATTATTAACTGTCTGCACTTGCAGGTGTCTGTGTTTGAGCTTGTGCATGTTAGCTCAAGTGCCCTGGAGGCTGAGGGCATTGAATACCAATAGAAGTGGAGTTCAAGCTCTTTGGTTGTGAGCCCTCTAACAACAGTGCTAAGACTTGAACCTGGGTCCTCTGAGAGAGTAATCCCAAGTCATAACTGCTGAGCCACCTCTCTGGCCCTTCTTCATACTTTATAGTCCACTGAGGATATTTTTAAAAAGAAAAAAAAAAAACCAGATTCTGTTTTAGGATTTCTGTTGCCGTGATGAAACACTATGGCCAAAGCAACCTAGGAAGGAAAAGGTTTATTGGCTTCTGCTCAGTATCACTTCATTATCAAAAGAAGTCAGACAGAAACTCAAGCAGGACAGAAACCTGGAGGCAGGAGCATGCAGAGGCCATGGTGGAGAGTGCTGCTTAATGGATTGATCCTCATGACTTGCTCAGCCTGCTTTCTTATAGAATCCAGGACCACCAGCCCAGGATTGCCTCACCCACAATGGTCTGGGCCTTCTCCCCTCAATCACTAGTTTAAAAAAATGCCCTATGTGAGTACATTGTCACTGTCTTCAGACACACCAGNAGAGGGCATCAGATCCCATTAGAGATGGTTGTGATCCACCATGTGGTTGCTGGGAATTGAACTCAGGACCTCTGGAAGAGCAGTCAGTGCTCTTGACCACTGAGCCATCTCTCCAGCCCAGCCTACATTTTCTTTCTTTCTCTCTCTCTCTTTCTTTCTTTCTTCTTCTTCTTCTTCTTTTTTTTTTTTTTTTTTTTTTTTTTCGAGACAGGGTTTCTCTGTAGTCCTGGCTGTCCTGGAACTCTCTCGGTAGACCAGGCTGGCCTCGAACTCAGAAATCTGCCTGCCTCTGCCTCCCAAGTACTGGGATTAAAGGCGTGTGCCATCACGCCCGGCTAGCCTACATTTTCTTAATTGAGGTTCCTCCTCTCACATGACTTCAGCTTGTATCAAGCTGACGTAGAACTAGTCAGCACAGCGCCTTCTCATGTAGCTCAGGCTGGATGTGTAGGCACTCATTGTGCAGCCTAGACTGGCCTCAAATGCTCAGCAGTCCCCCCGTTTCACTCTCCTGAGTACTGGTATTATAGGTATAGTCCACGAGAAAAGAAACGACTAATGTGTATACTGTAGACCAGGCTGGCCTTGAACTCACAGAAATCCACCTACCTCTGCCTCCGGAGTGCTGGGATTAAAGCTGTGTAGCAGCACTGTCAGCTGATTTTTATATATTAGCTTTACAACCAGCTGTCTTGAAGATTTATTTATTAATTCTAAAATATTATCTGTAGATTTTCTTCCCTACATATAAAATCATACCTTCTGAAAAAACATTTATTTCTCCTCACCAATCTTTGTTCTTTTTATTTCTTTTGCTTTGTGCGCCAGGGCGGGCCCCCAGTCATTATTGTGTAAGGTTAGGGTAGATGCTATCGTTTTTTTATTTCCACAGATGCTACGCCTGCATATCAGGACCAAGCATGTCCTCTAGCCTGAAACAACCTGGACAATGGCCACTAGCTTTGGAGAGACAGTCTTCAGATAAGGGCGGCAAGCGGCTTGTAACAGTGGTGCCTCATCCCCACTCACAATGGAGCACCCCCTCTTCCTTCATCAGAGCTCTTGCTCAGGGCAGAGGACGACGACGTGCCAGAGATGCCCCAAACGTCTGCAGAGGGTTCTCTCAAGAATTAACTTGAATACCAACTAGTGCATTCATGTGAGGAAACTTTTAAGCTAGAAAAGAAGACCAAAGGGAAAGTTACCAGTCTTCTAAACACAAAACAAACAAAGAAAAACTTAGAATATTGTGTCTCTAAGAGCCAGTATTTAGAAAAAAATTCATAATTCGTAGAGCATTGATTACAGAACCAAGAAGCCTCTTGACTCAGAAATGGTCTACTCAACAACGCTCTGCCCATAGCAAACAAAGCCCCCAGAAAGACAAGGACTAGTCAAACTACTTTGAGCAACTTACACACAGGCTCAAAACTCATGAGTTTTTCCAACTGGACATGGCAGTGTAAATCTTTAATTCTAGAACTCAAGAGGCAGGAGTTGGTGGATCTCAGAGTTCCAGGCCAGCCTTGTCTGTATATCTAGTTCTAGGCCAGCCTGGCCTGTATGTCTAGTTCTAGGCCAGCCTGGTCTGTATGTCTAGGCCAGCCAGGGCTATACAGTGAGACCATGTCTTTAAAAAGAGAAGAAGCAGGGCGTGGTGGTGCATGCCTTTAATCCCAGCACTCGGGAGGCAGAGGCAGGCGGATTTCTGAGTTCGAGGCCAGCCTGGTCTACAAAGTGAGTTCCAGGACAGCCAGGGCTATACAGAGAAACCCTGTCTCGAAAAACAAAAACAAAAACAAAAACAAAAACAAAAGAAAGAAAGAAAGAGAAGAAGGGAGGAAAGGAAGGAAGGAAAGTAAAGTTAGTGTCTAGAGAAATAAAGCTATCAAGTCCCCCACACCACCCCTGATGTAACACTGGGCTGACCAACTCAGCTATACCTAGACCCAGACCAACCCTAACATCTATGAGTTGCTGATATACATGAGGGGCCCAGTCTTGTAGAATCAGAGCAGTAGGATGTCCATGACTCTGGGCAATGACAGGCTATCTGAGAGGAGTTTCGCCGAGGGTCTAGTATGTTGTAGCAGTGGCCAGGGACCTTAAATCGGATCAACAACTCCTTATAATGAACATTGCATGTTTGAGTAAAAGGGTATACTGTGTGACACACCACAGCTTTCAATGTGACTACAACAAGTGAATATATGATGGAGAGGTGGAGAAGATGGAAGAGCAGAACAGTGCATGCGCAGAAGAGATGTGACAGCTGTGGCTGATGTGAGAGAGGGCTCGGGTTGATGGAGGGGGCAGGTCGTTGTCCATTGGGGTTGGTAGGATGACATGCAGCAGCCTGAAACCTGCATGGACTCAGCCCCAAGATCACCCTGGCTCTGAGCGGTGGTGGCAGAATGTTTGAGATGAAGAGTGATCCATTTGCTGAGTTAGACCTCCTCAGAAGATCTCCATGCTTCTCCCGGAGGCCATGCTGGTTAGTGGCCCATGATTCAACAGAGGGCGATGATGATGTCTGCAGGTCATACTGCACGGGAGACCGGGCAGAGGCCCTTGGTTCTGTGGCTGGAGACTAAGTGGATGTCTGTGGTCTGTACTGTTGCTGGAAACCATGTAGAAACCCTAGATTTGTGCTCCCTCTGGCTGTGAAGGGCAAGGGAGCAGTGACAGCAGATGCGCAGTTGAGAAAGAGGGACATAAAAGACAGCCCCCTACCCTCGCTCCCACTCCCCAAATTCACATCCTAGAGAGGAAGCCACCAAAGAGAATTCCTAAAAATAATCATGTTGGGGAGGCTGAGGTGTGGCTATCCACACTTGATGGCGTCTGGTAGGGGTGCAGGTGGAGAAGGACTCAGCTTCCCTGCCGGGGACTGGACACCGGGAGTTTAAGCATGCTCCAGTGATTATGTGGTCAACACAAAATGGAATCATTTCTTCTTTTCTCCCTTTTCTCCTCCTCCTCCTCTTCCACCTCCTCTTTCTTTTCTTATTTTTTGGTGGGGAGAGGTCACAGGGTGAAAGAACAGATATGGAAGGACTGGAAGATGAGTATGGTTGGGTGCATGATGTGAGATTCCCAAATAATCAATAAAACTGTGATGCTAAACCCCCTCACGCTTCTGGGTTTAGTTGCACACACTTTCAATCCAAGCACTTGGGAGGCAGAGGCAGGCAGATTGAGTTTGAGGCCAGCCTGGTCTACAGAGTGAGTTCCGGGCTGGCCAGGGCTACACAGACAGACCCTGTTTCACAACAAAACAAAACAAGACAAAATTCTCAAGCCCCAGTTGGAGAGATGGCTGAGTTGTTGCAGGGAACCAGGGTTCATTTCTCATCACCTCACCGTGTCCATAGTTCTAGCTCCAAGAGATCAGATACTACTCTTGACCTCTGAGGGTGCTGCATTTATAATATTTAATAAATAAACATTTAAAAAATATCAAGTGCCCTAAAGACAAAATTTATGGTGTCTGTCCTCCAGTAGAAATACAAGGCATGAAGAAGAGGGAAAGAAAATCCACAGAAACTGGGCTAGAAATGATTCAACCAAAGCATTGTGTGACAACACAAGAACACCAATTTTTTTTTTTTT
>NC_034592.1:12294680-12307734 GCF_900095145.1 Mus pahari | reverse complement strand
CTGGGATTAAAGGCGTGCACCACCACGCTCGGCATGAACACCAATTTGAAACATTGGGAGTGAGGAAGGGACATCTGTACAGAACCTGCCAGTGACAGAAGGTACAAGGAGGCCAGGTGTGCCAGGGCACATCTATAATCCTAGGACTTGGAGATTAGTAAGTTTCAGGTCAGCCTAGGCTATCCAGAAAGGACTTGGCTGTAAATAAATTAAAAAAAAACCAAGGTGCACTATAAAGTGCTTAAAAGCTACTGAATTTGACAATTCAGATTAAACGGGCAAGCCTTGAATAGCCAGAATATTTAAAAAATTGCACATTGTAATTAAAATTACAACATTTTACATAATCTCAGGAAATTAAAAATTGAGGATTGACTAGTCAGTTTTCTCTGGCTATGGTGAAACAATTTAAAAGGGTTAAAGACTCACTTTGGCTCATGATGTCAGAGGCTATGGGACCCGTTGCTGTGGAACTGTGAAAGGCAGGGTGTATTGGCTGGTTTTGTGTCAACTTGACACAAGCTGGAGTTATCACAGAGAAAGGAGCTTCAGTTGAGGAAAATGCCTCCATGAGATCCAGCTGTAAGGTATTTTCTCAATTAGTGATCAAGGGGGAAAGGCCCCTTGTGGGTGGTGCCATCCCTGGGCTGGTAGTCTTGGGTTCTATAGGAAAGCAAACTGAGCAAGCCAGGGGAGCAAGCCAGTAAGGAACATCCCTCCATGGCCTCTGCATCAGCTCTTGCTTCCTGACCTGCTTGAGTTCCCGTCCTGACTTCCTTTAGTGATGAACAGCAATGTGGAAGTGTAAACTGAATAAACCCTTTCCTCCCCAACTTGCTTCTTGCTTCTTTGCTTCTTGTTCATGATGTTTGTGCAAGAACAGAGACACTAAGACTCAGGACATTATGATGAGGATGGCATGGGGAGCAGAGATGTTCTTCATGGTGGCTAGCAGAGAAGAAAAGGGAGCGAACAAACCATCTAACGATAAGATAGCTAGGTCCCAAGGACCCATTTCCTTTAGCTGGGTCCTGACTCTCAAGTTCCCACCAGTTCCAACAGTCCTTCAAGTCATGAGTCCATTAATGGATTAATCCACCCGTAGGTCTCTAGTGTCTCACAAAAGCAATTCATTGGGAGACACATCAGACACACATCGTAAGAACAATCAGACCTGTGCCTCATACAGAATATGAAAATTACCTAAAAATGAAAAATCTAAAGCCATCAGAATTCTAGAAACAAGCCTAAATAAAGTGTTTATGCTTTGAAGAAACCACCATAGCCTTCCTGTCTGTCTCTAGCTTTTCCTTTTCCAGAAGGTTCCTGGTTAGAATAAAGAAAGCACGCAGCCTTTCAGGTTGGTTTCTTTCAGTCAGCAGCACGCACTTGTTTCTTTCAAGGGTTTGTGATCTTGATAACTCCTTTAAAAAATGAGATGCAGGCCGCGTTCTGCTACCCGGGCTGCCCCGAGTTCTTGGGCTTAAGTCGTACGAGCAACTGTAGCAGTGTCTGGCTGGAGTTCCTTCTCTTCCTTTTCCTTTTGGTTTTTCGAGACAGGGTTTCTCTGTGTAGCCCTGGCTGTCCTGGAACTCACTCTGTAGACCAGGCTGGCCTCGAACTCAGAAATCTGCCTGCCTCTGCCTCCCAAGTGCTGGGATTAAAGATGTGAGCCACCACGCCCGGCTGTTCCTTCCTTTTCTTTTCACCACTAAGTTGTCTACTCTTCTGATAGACCATGCTCCCCACCAGAGGACATCTTGGCAGCTCCAAATTCAAGTGACGATTAAGGCGAGTTAGCACATTGGGTTGGTTACAGGGAAATGGAAGTGTTTCCCCTAGTGGCTGTATGAGTCTGTTTTCCTGCCAACAGAGTGCAAGTTCCTGCTGTTGCTTTTTTTGTTGGCAGCCATAACGTGATGGTTATGCTTGGTTGTCAACTTTACTACATCTGGAATTAACTAATACCCAAAAGTGGAGGGACACACCTGTGAGGGTTTCTCGCTTAATTTGAAGTAGGAGGATTTCACCCCTAATCCAGGTCTTTGAGCAGTGAAGGCCCACCTCTCATCTGGCCCACACCTTCTGCTAGAAGCCGATACAAAGCACATGGAAGAAGGAAGCTTCACCCTTTGCCCGCTTGGCCTTGCCTTGCTAGCCAGTCCATTCCTCCCCTGGCGTTAGGGCGTTAGGGCGTACTTCCCTGGGATTCCAGTGTATACTGAAGACAGCTGAGACATCCCGTCTCATGGACTGACAACTGCTGCACTCTTGGACCTTCCACTGATAGGCACTATCGTTGGATTAGCTGGACCACAGCCTGTCAGTCTGCAACTCCGTCTAATAAATCTCATATATATTAGAGCAAGAGAGAGAGAGAGAGAGAGACAGAGACAGAGACAGAGACAGAGACAGAGACAGACAGATTCTATAAGTTCTGCTATACTAGAGAACCCTGACTGATTCATACAGGGTTAGCCCTGTGATTTCTGTCATTCAGTCACGTGAAGTACTGTCTTGTTTTACTTTGTAATTCTCTAATGTTTATTTCTCCCTGCTCATCATCTTATTATCGTGCTCTGGTGAGGTGCTGCCCTTTGTCTCTTGTTCAGCTTTAAGACAGGTTGCTTTCTTGGGTTGTAAGAGATCTTTGTATATTTTGAGCATTGGTCTTGTATCAGCTCCTGTCTTTGGCAAACATTTTAGAAGTGAGTTTCTCTTCTTGTTCTTTGCTGATCTCTTTAATGTGTTAGTTGTTAGTTGATCTGTTTGCTATTTTTTTATTCAATTGTAATTATTTTCTTCGAAGTACTGGAATTTGGCTTTAGGGCTTCATGAAAGCCCTGTATGAGCTCAGCCACTGAGCTATACCTCCAGCTCTTTTGGTCAGTATTTTGGCATTTATATTCATGAAATAAACTGATCTTTAAGAAGTTTTGGTGGCCGAATAAAGCAAAGTAAAATTGTATCCTTTCAAACTCTTAAAAATCCTACCTAAAATTGGTGCGATTTCTCTTTTCAAATACTAGAAAGAATCCACGCCATCTTAGTGTAGACTGTGTCTCCCTTTGATGCAGACAAAAGTTTAAAATACAGATTCCATTCATTTAACAAATAGAACTGCTCAACATTTACCCAGCCAACTGCCTTTTAAATATTCAATCTCTTCTGTCAAATACATTTTAATTAAGCAGCAAAGGATGGCCACACCAGCATTTCAGTCACCATCACTTCTTTTTCTAACCCTGAATTAGTAATTTGGATTTTTTTCCTTAACAATTTGTTCCTGAATCAATTGCTTCCTTGAGAGTCACAGAGAACACAGTGTCTGGTCATGCCTTTTCATTCCTCTGAGACATGTCATAAGGCACTTTGCATTTCCCTTGCACACCACCATAGATTCATGTAGTTTTAAATGTTCAAAGCACCATCACTTTGATATTCATTATTTTCTACAGAGTCCCTGTTTCTTTTACTGGTAACTAGCATTCAGAAACCCAGATCAGTTGCTAGGCCCACTTGTCACTATGGGATGTCCTTACATCTACTCTTCTGGGGAACAAAGCCAGGGAAAAATGTTGTCATTAACGTAACCAGCATCTATAATTAAATCTCCCCATGTGCCCGATTTCCAGACCTGTGTCCCCTCTCTCCACAGCAGCGCTGGCTCCAGCCGATCAGCAGCAGGCTCCTTCTCTAGCTCTGTGCTTTATGTTGGCTTGTTTAATATGGTAATAAGTTAGCCAGGGCAGCTGACTGTCTGCCTGCCTCAGGCTGGCCCTGCATGCACAGTCTCCTTCATATCAATCATGGCCACTCTGTAGGCAACTACAGTGCCCCATTCTTCGGATGCAGAAATTCAGAAGTGACTATCATCACCACACACCAATCCTAAGGAGGAAGAACAGGTCAAAGGAGGTCTGACACTGGGTCCTACTTCCTTCCTTTTAAATGAGATGCTGCATAGGCTTGAGGCGGGTGTCTCACCACTGCTGCCTGACAGACAGTCATGGCACTTCAGGCCTATGCACAACTCACCCAGGCCAGCAACGAGAACACAGTGGGATAGTCTTCTCCAGATGCAGCAACCCTCAGGGGCATCTCAGCTTCCTCTCCTGCATACACCCTCACACAGACACAATCTCACACATGTAAACACACTCACAGAGGTACACAGGCCATATACACACACATTTACACTAGATGCATGCATATTAATACACTACCACATAGAGGCACATATACTGTTCTACCACACACAAACATGCTCAGACTCATGCATACACATATACACAGTACATTCATGCTCATATTCTCTCTCTCTCTCTCTCTCTCTCTCTCTCTCACACACACACACACACACACAGACACACACAGACACACACACAGACACACACAGACACACAGACACACAGACACACACACACAGACACACACACACAGACACACACACACACACAGACACACGACTCCAGTAAATCCACACCTATGGGCACACTGTCAATTTGCTGAACAACTAGACAGACTCCAAATACTGGGTATCAGAGAACACTTGATCAGAAGACTGAAAGAATGAAGGCAGGACTGGAAAGTGCCAGGGCTATCAACATGCCAGCCTGCTCTGGCATTGCCCTGGGTGGAATAAGGACTCCTTCACACACACTCATCCCTCTAAGAAGCTACTTGTCTATGCTATCTGCTGTGGCCCTGACAGAGATGATGAGCTCAAGGTGAGAGTGTACAAATGTCTGCTGTCCTTATCTTGAGCTCGTAAGAGGCCACCCAGCATCAGCTGCTAAAACTTATGGGGTGTACTTGTTAATGCCCATGATGCCAAGGTCAGGCTAGCACCAGAAATCCATGAGGGTGAGCAGCTTTCTCCAGAGCTCTGGCAAGACAGCTGTGTAGTGCTTAATATGGAGCAGCCGTGGGGTGCTCATTTACAGAAAAGCACAACCTCAGGACCACGGCCAGTACCACATCCCTCCTCCCACCCAGATGGTGAAAATTGAAAGAACCTGCGTACTGCTCTCACAGCAGAAGCCAGTCAGTGTCTGTGACCCTGCACATGCACATCTGCACGTGTGGGCCTTGTCTCCAGGCTGATGCTTCCAGAGCCTTGAGGTCATTATGAGCCTACTCATCCCATGACCAAGAATTGGAGATGTTAAGAACCTCAGATGCCACCAGCTCTGCTCACCAAGCTGCGCATGGGTGGGAACAACATAGCAGTTGCTCTGGCAGCTAGGAGACATTTCCTTAAGGTGTAGAGAGGACAAAGTGCACCCATCGGCCACTGGAGAAGCCCCAAAGGACCCTTGGGCTATTTCCCAAGAATAAGACCTCAATGGACCCCTTCCATGGGCTCTGCAGAAGGGTCCTGTTTGCTTCCCCCAGACCATGGAGACAGTATAAGGCCTTCGAGGCACATCAGTGTCCAGGCTCCTCTCATGAGGCTCTCCAACCTCCAGGTTTTACCTGCAGCACACTCTAACTGGCCTAACTGCTAGGCTCAGCCTCCACCCTATAAAGTAAAAAGACAAAGCTCAGGACTTGAAATCCCACCGATTCCTGGTCTCAGCCCAAGTTCTGGACTTGAAATCCCACCTATCTTCACCCTGGAAATCTCCACCCCGAACACTGCCCCGCCCCAAATCCTATCTAAACCCTGTCTCTGCTGCTTCTCACCCGAGCAGAGGCAGCCACCCTCCAGCCATCATTTTCCCTCCCAATAAATGTCTTGAGTGAGGTTTGTTGTGCAGTGTGACTTTGTGGTGTTCCCTGACTGCCAGAACACTTTTCCTCTCACAGCTGTGACACGTACATTTGCCAGGCTATTCAGTTCACAAGGGACAGAGCGCCAGTCTTCGGGCCTAGATCCCACATTCTGGATACATCCTGTTGCATGCCCTCAGCCTCCTATAGCATTGCCATGTCCTCAGAGCTACTGTGGGTGTGTGCTGGTGGGCATGGCATAATGGCTTTCAAGACTACATCATCTGTCCCAAGGTGGCTGCAGGTCTGGACTGAGCAATCTTAAACCCAGCCCACCTCACTTAAAATCTCAGCAGCAGCCATGTGCACACACACACACACACACACACACACACACAGGGTTTTTCTGTGTGTCCCAGGCTGTCCTGGAACTGGATCTGTAGGCTAGGCTGGCCTTGAACTCAGAGACCCACCTGCCTCCACCTCCCAAATGCTGGGATTAAAGTTGTGCATCACCACGCCCAGCTAAATTTCAGGCTCTAGGTGACCAGCACTAGGTGACCAGCACTGCTGTGCCTGGTTGTGACTTCCCTACAACAGGAAGTTAGCTTAGTGGCCTCTGCACGCTATGCTGCAGGCCTCAATCACTGCATTAGCTGGTACTTCTTGACCTCCTCTTGGGCTCTGCCCTCCTGTTGCTCGGTCTTGGCGGCAGCCTAGAGCTTGACGATGAGAGACTCTCCCCACCCCCCACCAAGCTCTGTGTCTGGAGACCTGAGCTTTATCCAAGTTTGAACCTAATGATTTGCATGAGAAAGACATTTACCTTTTCAATAACCAGCCCGGGCTACAGCTTCAACTTCATGCCCTACACAATTGCCTGGCAACACATAGTGCTTACACGTGCTCGGGAGTGGGGCACAGTGCCACAGAAAGGCTCCTATCCTCTCTACCGTCACTGGTCACTACAGACATATTCAGGGGCTTCCTATGTCCAGCAATGTAGTTGCTGGGCTGAGACCCTGGGAATCCATGTTTCACAGTAGGAAGCTCACTACAGGAATCCAGTCTCTGAGGGGTGGAGGAGATGGCAGGGAGAACTCACTTGTTACCCCGGTTCCCCGAAATTCTGCTCAGGGCTTGCAAGGGTCAGGCAACTGGGACAAGAGACTCACAGTGACCTACTCACAGTGGCCCCATCTCTTCCAGGAGCTTCTACAGGTTTAGAAGGTCAACATGGCCAGTCCAGCATGCAGCAGAGGGGTAAGGTACACCACATGCCTTGGAGATCTGGGGGCCCACATCAACTTCCTGCAATCCCTCAGAGCTTCTTCTACAGAGACTGGGCACCCTTAGACTCTCATCCAGCTCCAAGGAGTTGGGAAGTTGAAGGAAGTTCAAATGTAAAGACCTGTGGTCAGATCTGTCCCCAGGTTGCCATGGTTATTTAAGATAACCAGACCAACGTCTTTGTAGGTAATGGTACTCGCAGCCTGGGAAGCATCTGCTGGGGCTTGGGTGTAGCTGAGAGGCAATTCCCCAAACCTCCTATGCAGCCGAGACCTTCCCACCGCGGGACAGAGCACATGTTGGCCCTGAGTACCAGCACGTACCGTAGCCGGGGATGCTATTAATAATTTCCATATATCGCGCTCCCATTATGAGCAAAAATAACCAGCATGAGCAGCAGCAAAGCTATCTGGCACCCCACCCCCAAGGCTCAGAGAGCCCAAAATAGCAGCCTGGGAAAGGCTCAGCGGCATCTAGCCCAAGGGGTCCGGGCTGGGCTTTCCCTGTGCTGACCCAATGCCTCCATAGCTGGCTCCTATCCAGGGGGCTTGGTCTCACCAGGTCCCATGGGGCACAGAGCGTGGGATGATCTCAGGGCAGGGGGAAGGTATGCATGGTTTGAAGAGAAATACAGAATATGAGGATAGTCTTAGGATCTGCAGGGCTTAGAGGAGGACGGAACGCGATCACCAGGAGATACCTACAGCTTCACACAAGGGCCTTCTGGGCCACAGATCCTCCAGAAGCTCCAGGATCCAGGGAAACTAGGGATGCCCAGCACCCCATACACATACCATGTTAGGATCATGCCCACTGAGTCCCCTAAGGCCCCTCCCTGGGCCTGACCTGGCATCATCAGAGACAGGGGAGCCAAGGAATGGGCTATTCTCTTCAGACTATGGGTTCAGACTCTCTGCCAAGTGGCTCGGGGAGAAGGAAGTCTGGGTGGGGATGGTGAGGGGCGGTGGGTGAAGGGTCTGGGGCTACCCACAACTTCAGCTGCATAGTGTCCCATCGATGTTCCAGACGGTCAGTCTTCCCTACCCACAACTTCATCTGCATAGTTAGTGTCCCATCGATGTTCCAGACGGACAGAATTCCCTAAGCCCAGCCCTTAATGGGACCCAAACCCTCTGACTGGGAGGCTTGTCCCAGGGTGGGCTGTGCTTAAGTGTGGAGGCTCAAGCCTCATCTGTCAGGCAGAAGGGCTGACCAGGAGCATCCTGGGAGCTAGAGGTGCACCTTTATCCTTTCTATATGGGGTCACATGGCTAGTTTATATATGCCAGGCAGGATCTCCCCACACACCTACGCTGCCATCTAGCGGCCAGGTGGCCTGGTGTGCGGCCAGCACTCCTAGGTTCAAAGTCCCATTCTCCATAGTGTGGATCTGGAGAGGCAGTGGGGTGTTTGGGAAAAGGTTTGTTTGTTTGTTTTGTTTTTATAGCCTACCTGGGCAGGGGCTAGGGCAAGAGAGAAGCCTTCCCACTCTTATTTAGCTACTGTCAGCTGCCCTTGCTGGGTGAGGGGAGGCAACAGAACCCAGAGCCACCTCCTCCAGGAAGGCCCCTGGCTTTGGCTTAGCTTGAGCTTCAGGGATCTTTGTGGCCTATTATTGTGGTCACACCAGCCTAGGATGGGTCTCTGGCCATTTCTGCTGAATCTTCTCTGAGATTATGATAGAACAGTGCTTGGGTGACCTGGCAAGCCCAGGCTCTCAATGAAGATCCCTGCTTGTCTAGTACAAAGGCTTGGATACGGTTCCACAGGAGGGAGAGGTCAGGAAAACAGGCTGAAAACAGATGGAGGTAATAGGACCCCTTCCTGACCTTCCGCTGCCTAGGTGGGACACTCAGAACTGTACAGCCAGCCGGGTCACAGTAGCCCTGAGGGAACCTCAGGAAAACAATCAAGAACTCCAGAGAGGCCAGAGTTGTGGCTTCTGGAAGTATAAGTTTCCCCTGCTCCCCAACTCCCCTCGGGCAGGTGTCCAGGCGGGCTTAGGACCAGACTGCATGGCTGGCCTAGGACCCGGTGCCAGCCCAGACTCCTACCTCTGTGCTGGCCTGAAGCCAAACACTTTTTTTTTTTTTTTGCAAAGCTATCTTTTTACCTTGATAAGCTGTTTTAAAAATGTAAATAAAATAACTCGGCAGACAAAAGCAGGCATTGATTCTGCCCAGAGCCAGCCGCTGCCCTCGACATGAAATATCGCAGCACATTGAGTCGTGAGTCCTTGCTAATCCGGGCAGACAAGCTTGAATGAGGCCCCTTTGGACGGGCGCGGTGGTGGGCAGTGGAGCATGCACCGCCTGCTGGGCGGCCCTGCTCCTGGACAATGGCTTTTCTTCCCAGAAGGGGCCTGTGCAGGACAAGAGCCCCCTTTGTGTAGAATGTCTGCCTTGGAGAGCAAGAGAGGCACATTCAGCAGCCCCAGACACTTTTTGAAAAGCTTCAGTGTAACAGAAGACACTGAAACACTAGCTTGCCTTCTGCCTCGCAGCACTCTCTCCAGGCACAGCCGCCATTCAGCCTTAAGAACGGGCAGGAGGGGGATGTCAGTGCCCAACCCCACATTGTCCCTGGCTGTGTGGCCATCTTGGTTTCTCTGTGCCCCTCAATAGTTTTGAGAGGCAGGTGTAACAGGAAATGAAGCTATGTGAGTTGTGGTACTGCTGACATAGGGCCTTCTCCCAGGGCCAGCTAAGGTCTAAGAGGCTTAGGTGGCTTCTGGTGACAAACGCCTACATCACCGCTGTAGGAGTGGAGGCCTCCAGAGCACTGTCCCTAACGTGTATGGCAACAGGGTGAAAGGCATGATGCTGGAATGAGTGATGGCCTCTTTGAGTTCAGCAGGCATGTGTGGGTGAGAGTCCACTTGAGGCATCTCTAGCCATGAACTGGGGTCTGTATCTCTTAGGCTGCCAGACAGAACTCTAGCTGTGCAGTGACCGGAAGCCCCTCCTTCTACAGGCACCTCATGCAGATCTGGTTACAGCCTGGGGCTCCTAGCTGGGTCTGGGACTCTGAATATGGAACTTCAGGACTAGACTCTTACAACCTTCTGGGCTTGCACTGAAGATGTCAGTGCTAACAAAGTTAACCCAGAAACCACAATGCCAACAGCACACAAATTCTCCTCCAGAGACTCCTGCCCTAGGGGATCCGGGCAGCACAGGCTGAGTGGTCTCAGCCCTTTAAGTGTTTCTGTCTGGGGTGCCTGCCGACATGCTCAGCAGACAGACAGATTGATCAGCTGACAAGGACAAAGGACAGGAGGGTGGCCTGCCAGCTTAGGTATGTTTGCCACGTGCTACACAGTCTTGCTGGAGCTCATCAGCAAGATTGGCCCGCCAGAGCTGAGAGAGCTGGAGGGCAATCTCAGAAGGGCTCTTCTGGGCATACACTGAACAGAGTTCTGGGTAGTAACACTGGGGTGGGATCTACACTTTGATACCTTTTCTCAGATAAAGTAGTATGAGGGGCTTCTGAGCCCAGTCTCTGACGCTCTAACTCTGGAAGGCCCACATCCCCATACAGCCCTATGTGGGACTACAAACAGCCTCCTTCTGGCTTCTGCCTGTCCTACTGAACACATGCACCAAGAGGCAGAAAAAGTGTCCCAGCCCCTTTTCCTGAAGGCTATCAGAGCCTCTTGGTGGGCTGATAGGAGCTGGGAGGGGGCTCCAGAGTGTCCTGGGGGAGCTCTCTGGGGGACCTTGACTACATGGTCTGCAGATGTGCATGACTGCCCCAAACCCAGCTTCCAGCGATGCACTGTCCAGAGCCCATGAGGATGTGGGACTTAGCTCAGGGAGAGGCTTGGAGCTCAGGGCAGGCCTGGGCTGAGGGCTCAGATCCTCTGGCCTGGCCCAGTAGGCAGAATGTGGGAAGGTAAGTAGGCTACCCAGCCCCCAGGATGCTGAGAGTCAAGCTCACAGGCAGAGGGACTTGCAGGTATTGTCTACCTTAGTGGACAGGGCAGGGCTGGTTAGCCTGGCAAGGGGTTCCGAACACTCAGGAATGGCAAGGGGGTGACTCGCTTCTCCTCCTGTGCTGACTGTAAGTGTGGCTGTGGCTGCTCAGCTCACAGGCTACAGAGGCCTGTGGGAGCCCCTGGCTACCAGTCCTGCCTACTCTAAGTCACATCCAACCATCTGGCCAGATGCTCATCCAGTGTAGCCAGCCCTGCCAGACTTCCTCTTGGAGTTGAAGAGTCACAAAACCTGACTGTCACTTTGTCCCCCTCCTCAGAGACCCCTCACAATCCTCCCCATTTGCACAGATGTTTTAAAGCTTTATCCATTAAGAAAGTAAGTGTCACTATTCAGCCACCACCCGTGACTTTTCACACTGCTCCGCTGAGCCCCAAGGTCCTGGGCCCTGGTCATTGTTCACACACATTGTTCCCATAAAGATAGGAGCTTGGTCTAAGGCAGACAAAGGGCTGAACTTGTCTGAGGAGCAGTGATAGCCACAGAGTCATGAATCACTGTGCCGGCCATGCCTGGATCCACAACACCCAGACTGATAGTGGGAGAGCGAACAGAGGCACCAGAACCTGAGATGAAACCACCTGTCGCTGACCCAAGTCCCTACCCGTAGACCTGAGAGTTGAGAATAGTTAGGCCTCTGGCTTCCATTTGCATAGAAGAACCAAGCAGTTTGTAAAGCATCTGCCAGTGTGATCCTATACAGTAGGGTCTATGTAGCCAGCTGGTGGTGTACAGACATCTTGGTTGTACCTTACCGCCTTGGACACCCACTACCAAGATTATGCTGAACCATGGCAGCTTCTGATAGATCATCCCTCAGAATTGCAAGATATGTGGACATAGACATATTTACTGATGCAGAACTGGACCACACCCTACCAGAGGCAGCTCCACAGGATGTAAGGAGGGGAGGGTGTCTCGGAGTGCTTCAGCACTTGTGGGTCAGACTCAGGAATGGTGTCAACACTTCCAAGACAGGAGCAGCGGCTACTTGTTCCGAGGTCTGAGACCAGCAGCAGGGACCTGCACGCTGCAACCGAGCTCTGCCAGAGCAGCTGTGGCTTCACCTTCTAGAGAGGGAGGACTGAGGGGCAAGGTAAGCAACAGCTACTACCTTGTTGCTTGTGAGAAGGAAAAGTTCCGAAAGAGTTTGCTCTGGGCTGGCCTGTCGGGTTGGCCTTGCATATGTGTTCAATTCTACCTGCACACCCGACAAATTGATGCTGAATATCCCAAGAACAAAGCCCATGTCTAGGCACTGGGCATACATCTTGGTAAATTCATCTCAAGCCCCAGCTACACCTAGTGGATAGTTTGCAGAAGACACATGATTTTTGGTCTTATCCAATGCAGAGGTAAACTGTTCCTTCAGCTATACCTTGGGCTTTTATTCATACACCATCTTAGAGGATGGTGGGACAGCCACTCAGGGCCCTGGGCTGCAGAGAGCAAGGGGTCTCTATATCTCTACTGCAGGCCAAGGTAAGTCCCTACTATGGGGAGCTATTGGCCCATGGGTAAGTTACTCAGGACACAGGGAGGAGAGAAGCTGGAGAAAGGCCACTCTAATACCCAGAACATTTAACGTGGTTCCTAAAATGGCTGTAAAGGACACATGCCTCCTCCCAGCTCAGAAGTCTCCTTACTCAGTTTTAATGAGGCATTACATAGTCTCTGGTGGCTTCCCCAGGGCCCCACTGGCAGCCAAGCCTAGGCCAAAAACTTGCCCTGAGCCAACGATTGCAGTACAGGGCTCTGGGGTGGAGGGAAATATCAAAGAGACACCTTGAATGGTACCTGGGCCTTGGGCCACTGCCTAGCTTCCCAGGGTCGCTCACTACCTCTCATCTCTGACTGACTCTCAGGACTTGGCAAGGCCTGGAACTCTTACCTGGAAAAGCATTTCTTCATCTGCATTTCTGATGTCACCTACTTCCATGAAATGCCTTCCGTAAGAAAAGCATATACCCAGAAGATCTTCCAACTGGTAATAAGGACACATGCTCCACTATGTTCATAGCAGCTTTATTTATAATAGCCAGAAGCTGGAAAGA
>NC_034592.1:12240599-12294025 GCF_900095145.1 Mus pahari | reverse complement strand
GAAGGCCTGGGCCAAGTAGTGGGAGTGGGTGGGTAGGGGAGCAGGGGTGGGGGGGGTATAGGGAACTTTCGGGATAGCATTTGTAATGTAAATAAAGAAAATAATAATAATAAAAAAATAAAAAAATAAAGAAAAGCCTCATGTGTCCACAGGCAGGAGCTGAACACTCAGGAGCAAGTCAGGGAAGCTGTCACCAGCGCAGAAGCCACACGCTATCTGCTCTGGGGAAGGTAGTCTTCAGTGCCCAAGGTGGGGACAATGCTTTCTTTCTTACTTTCTTTTTCTTTCTTTCTTTCTTTCTTTCTTTCTTTCTTTTTTTTTTTTTTTTTGATACAGGGTTTCTCTGTCTCTGTGTACTTTGAGCTGTCCTAGAACTCACTTTGTAGACCAGGCCGGCCTTGAACTCAGAAATCCGCCTGCCTCTGCCTGGGATTAAAGGCATGCGCCACCACGCACAGCTGGACAATGCTTTCAAAGGAACTCCAAGAGTACCCATAAGGCTTTAATGTATCTTTACAATTGCAGTGATCTTGACAACAAAACAGACTTTAGGGAAATTTAAGGCCTGTGATTCATGTAACTTATGTCCTGAGAGTTGTTTGTAAGCTCAGGAGCCTGAGGCAGAGGACACAGTAGAACAGGCCCGGGCACGCCCAGGCAGGCTGTTGTTAAAACATTCCTGGGGCTGATAGTTTGGAGTCACATCTTAACCAGGTGTTCTGCTGACTTGCACGGACCATTCTGCAAAGGTGTTGGTGTTTAAATGGGCCAATCGTGTGTAACCGAGCCAAGTTCCTCTTAGCCCCCACCCTCCCGCTATAAACCCCCCTAGCTTTCAAGCCACGTGGTTGACGCCTCTGCCTCCTGCGTGAGGTGTGCATCCGCCCGGAGCTCCGCCATTAAACTACCTCGTGTTTTTACATCAAGATGGTTTATTCGTGGTTTTTGGATGCCACCTTCTCGAGACTAGAGTGGGGAGGGCTCCCCACAGAGGTCTTTCAACAACAAAACGGACGTTAGGGACACCCAAGCTCCTACATCAACACCTACCAATGGCTGCTGCATACCAGGAAAGAGAGTCTGACAAGATTATGTAAGCATGGAAGAGACCCCAAGGCTGTGGGGAGGCATTAACTCTCAGGGGTAGTATACAAGGATAGGCATCCTATGGCTCTCCAGGAGCGCAGAAGGGAAGTGTGCCTGCTTATATGGACTCCTGGACTCAAAGGAAACCACACAAGGCATGGATCCCACCATGGAACATGGAATCCCAGTTGGAACTCTTCTCTAGTGCTGATTATTTATAGAATAAAAGCACAAATGTTCTTTATTTACCCACTGACAAAGACTTCCTGGCCTGTGCCTCTAAAGGAAAACTGTCAATTAGAAATCATGCCAAGAAGCAAGTAGTGAGACTGTGTTTCAGAAACAAACAAACAAACAAAATAGCTAAAAATATTCAAAAAAGGGACTGACTTCAAAAGAACCAAAGGGAACTTAAAGATTGATCTTTATAATCTTTAAAATTATATGTGTGTATGTGTTTCTGCAGGAAGGTGTATGCAAGTGAGTGTAGTCGCCTTGAGAGCCCATGAGAGGGTAATACATCCCCTGGAACTGGAGTTAAATGCAGTTGTGAGCTGCCAGCATGGCTGCTGGGAATTAAACTCAGGTCCTCTTGAAGAGGCATTGGAGATTTTAATCGCTGAGCTCCTAAAGAGAGCTTTAAACATGAAAAATAATCTCTGAAATTTTAAAAAGAAAGGAAGAAGAAAGGAAGGGAGGGAGGGAGGGATGGAGGGAGAAAGGAAGGAAGGAAGGAAGGAAGGAAGGAAGGAAGGAAGGAAGGAAGGAAGGAAGGAAGGTTGCTCCATGACCAGAGCCATGAGCAACTCCAGGACTATGTGTTCCTGATGATTCCAACCTTATGCTCAGACAAGTAATTGTGCATGAATGTTCAGAGGGGCTTAAAACTGTCAAAAGGCGGAAACAACCCAAAGAGCCAGGAGCTGATGAATGGGTTAACAGTACATGGTTCGTCCACACCACAGAGTACAATCTGGGGCTGAAGACTTAGTCGCTGCAAGGATGAGAGCTAAGAACGCGAGGCCCAGCGACAGGAGACAGACGTGGGTCTCTGGGTAGCCTGCCCAGACCCAGGAAGTCTACAGCAAGGCAGATTTGTAATTGTGGAGTCGGGGGCGGGGCGTTCTTTCCGCGGGGAGGTGGGGATGATGGGGATGTGGTGGGGATGACGTATTTTGAAACTAGAAGAGGCTATGTTGCACGATATTGTGCTAAATGTTATTGAACCACTATTTAAAAATTCTTCTTGTTCAAAAAATAATAATGTATATATCAAAAATACAAGAAAAACATTTTTTTCTGGAAAGATGAAATTATATATTTTTTGAGACAAAGTTTCATATATCTCAGGCTGATCACAAACTCACTATGGTAGCTTAACACGACAGTCTCCAGTGCTGCCTATTTTCCTGCAAGTAACAACTTTTCTTCTGTAGGGTCTGAATGAGACTCCCCTGTATATACGTGCCATCTGTTCTTATACATTCTTCTGTGGATGGGTGGCTCTGCCGTCAGCTATGGTGAAGATGTTGCGACAACATGGAGAAGCAAGTGTCTACAGTGTGCTGACTTACTGTTCTTTGGGTCTACTCCAGGGGTAGTAGTGCTGTACCACTGACTCCCCTACAGGATCTTTCCCTGCAGCAAACAGGGAACAGGAACTTTTTTTTAAAAAAAAAACTTTTTTTTTATTGGATATTTTCTTTATTTACATTTCAAATGTTATCCCCTTTCCTGTCCCCCCCCCCAAAAATCCCCATCCCATCCCCTGCTTCTGTTAGGGTGTTACCCCACCTGCCTCCCCACCCTGGCATCCCCCTACACTGGGACAGGGTCTCAAATGTGCTTCCTAGTCCTGAAGGAAAATGAAATTTAAGGCCTGTGATTCATGTAATTTATGTCAAATAAGTACAGAGAAAAAAGTTGTGGGCTTGGAAGCCTGAGGCAGAGAAAACAGTGGGACAGGCCTGGGCACGCCCAGGCAGGCCTTTGTTTAAAACATTCCTGACATAGTTTGGAGTCATATGTTAGCCAGGTGTTCTGCTAACTCTGAAAATGTGTTGGCATTTAAACGGACCAATCATGTGTAACCGTGCCAATTCTCCTGAGCCCCCGACCCCTTTCCCTATAAAACCCCCTAGTTTTTGAGCCATGAGGTAGATTTCTTGTTCTCCTGCTTGAGATACAAATCGACCCGGAGCTCCGCAATTAAACTACCTTGTGTTTTTGCATCAAGACGGTCATCTTTCGTGATTCCTGGGCAGGCGAGCGTCATCTCGGGTTTGGAGTGGGAAGACCTCCCCACAGAAGCCTTACATTTGGAGGTTCCACCGAGATCTTCGTGACACCCAGGAACCCCGAAGGCAGGCCTCTTGGAGGTATGTCTGTGAGTGTTGTCTGAGTCTACATGTTATGTTATATGTGTTGTCTAAGTGTGGTACAGTGCCATTTTTTATTTCGGAACAGCTGCCGTTGGGGATCGTGAGATTCCCCACGGCTGTGGGCAGAGACATCTAAGGAGACCCACAGGCTGTAGCCCTGGAAGATGTTCTAAGGGTAAGGGATAGTCAGGAGAGCCTGACTGTCATCTGGCAGAATGAAGGAGACAGAGTGCTTTTTCTGCCTGAAAAGGAGCAGACGTGGAACCCCGCTCCATCAGAGGTAGCGTTTGGCTAGTTGTACAGGTCTAGACGCGGACGAGTGTGCTTGTACATGCTAGTGTCTTCTGCTTTTGTTGTTCTGTCTCTGTTCCTAATTTTTACTATGGGACAGACTGTGTCGACCCTATGTCTCTGACTAAGGACCACTGGACAGACGTTAGGGCGAGAGGACAGGATTTATCAGTGACAGTCAAGAAGAAGCCTTGGCTAACTTTCTGTACCTCGGAATGGCCCGCCTTTGGGGTACGCTGGCCACCCGAGGGAACTTTTGATCTACCCACCATCAAGGCCGTGAAGGCTGTTGATTTCCAGGAAAGACCAGGATCGCATCCAGACCAGCAACCGTACATCACGGTGTGGGAGGACCTGGCATGATTCCCGCCCCTGTGGGTTTGCCCATTCCTACCACCCCTGCGTCCTGGTACTAAGATCCTAGCTGTCCGGGAAAGTGCTGCAAATGAGAAAATGAAACCTCAGCCTGAAGGAGACGGGGAGCACAGCACACCACCGGGGCGCTTCCCCAAGGTTTACCCAGAGATAGAAGAACCTCCTGAGTGGCCCGACTCCCAGCAGCCTCCACCCTACCCACAAGTCCCCCAACCTGCGCCCCAACTCTCAGCTCCCCCAATACCCCCTGCCCCTGGTCCCGGCCCCAGGAACCAGAGGAGGAGGTCCTTCAGCAGGAACAAGAAGCTGGCGGGGAGCCACCCCCGAAGGGCCAGCTGATTCGACCATGGCGCTTCCCCTCAGGGCTGTTGGAGCTCCCCTGGCCAACCAGAATGATTTACAGCTTCTACAGTATTAGCCTTTTTCTTCATCTGATCTCTATAATTGGAAAATAAACCAACCCCCTTTTTCAGAAAACCCCACAGGGCTTACAGGCCTGGTCTACGAATCGCTGATGCATTCACATCAGCCGACTTGGGACGATTGTCAGCAGCTTTCGCAGACCCTGTTCACCACGGAGGAGAGAGAGAGAGTCCTCCAAGAAGCCCGGAAAAATGTCCGGGATGGTGCTGGACACCCTGTCCAGACATCGGCTGAAATAGATGAAGGATTCCCTCTAACCTGCCCTCAATGGGACTATAACATGGCACAAGGTAGGGAACAACTGTCCAACTACTGCAGGGCTCTAGTAGAGGGGCTGAGTGGCGCTGCTTGCAGGCCTATGAATTTGGCTAAGGTAAGAGAAGTTATGCAGGGGACAACTGAGCCCCCCTTGGTCTTTTTGGAGAGGCTCATGGAGGCTTACAGGAGATACACCCCGTTTGACCCTATGTCTGAGGGGCAGCGGGCCTCAGTGATTATGGCCTTTATCGGCCATTCAGCTCTGGACATTAGGAGAAAATTACAGCGGATTGAGGGATTGCAGAATTATACTGTAAGGGATGTGGTTAAGGAAGCTGAGAAAGTGTATCACAAGAGAGAGACGGAGGATGAAAAGCTGGAAAGAGAAAAGAGAGAGGAGAGAAGGTGAGAACAGGAGGGACAGAAGACAGGAAAAGGCTCTGGCTCGGGTTCTGGCTGTAGCAGTAGGTAGGGACAAAGGAGGTAGGACTAGACAGTTAGGGGACCTGGGAGACAGAAAATGGCAAGGGCCAAGAAGACCCAAAGGAGACAGACTACACCTAGAAAGAGACCAATGTGCGTACTGCAAGGATACTGGCCACTGGGCCCGTGAATGCCCTAAAAAGAAACAGGGGGTAGAGGTGCTGTCTCTTGAAGAGGATGAAGACTGGTGAGACGGGGCTCGGCCCCCCTCCCCGAGCCTAGGGTAACATTAGAAGTGGAGGGGACCCCCGTAGACTTCCTGGTCGACACCAGCGCAGAATTTTCAGTGCTTCTAACACCATTAGGTAAAGTAAGAAAAAAATGAGAGAACATTGGTGATTGGGGCCACAGGGCAAAAATCGTACCCATGGACCACATCCCGGACAGTGGACCTAGGATGGAACCAAGTGACTCATTCATTTCTGGTCATTCCGGAGTGCCCCACGCCCCTATTGGGAAGAGACTTATTAACCAAATTGAAAGCACAAATAACATTTGCCTCTCCCACATCAGCGGTATCTTGGGGAATAGAGACACCTCAGACCTTGGCACTAACTTTACAATTAGGAGAAGAGTACCGGATTTATCAGGACAAATTGAAGCCCCCTGAGGGGTTACAGGACTGGCTTAATCGATTTCCTCAGGTGTGGGCTGAGACAGGAGGAATGGGGATGGCAAGACAAGTTCCCCCGGTGGTGATTGAGCTCAAGTCCGGAACCACTCCCATTGGGATCTGACAGTACCCTATGAGCAGCGAAGCACAAGAGAGCATATGCCCTCACATTACCAGACTGCTTCAGCACGGGATCTTGGTCCCATGCGAGTCCCCTTGGAACACTCCCCTACTCCCAGTAAGGAAGCTGGGAACAGATGACTATCGCCCGGTCCAAGACCTTAGGGAAGTCAATAAGAGAACTCAAGACATTCACCCCACAGTGCCAAACCCTTATAGCCTGCTCAGCATACTGCCACCTGAGCAAACCTGGTATACGGTCTTATATCTTAAAGGCACTTTCTTCTGTCTGAGGTTACACCCTAATAGCCAACCCCTGTTCACCTTTGAGTGGCAAGATCCAGAAAGCAGAAGGACCAGACAGCTTACATGGACAAGACTGCCTCAGGGGTTCAAGAATTCGCCTACCTTGTTTGATGAGTCCTTACACCAAGATCTTGCCTCTTTTCGAGCCAATAATCCCCAGGTGACGCTTCTGCAATTCATTGATGACCTTTTACTAGCTGCAGAAACACACGAGGAGTGCGAACTTGGGACTCAGAACATCCTGGTCGAGTTGGGTGAGTTGGGGTATCGGGTTTCGGCTAAAAAGGCACAGATATGCCGGACAGAAGTGACCTACTTGGGATACATCCTGAAGAATGTACAATGATGGCTCACAGAAGCCAGGAAGCAGACAGTGATGCAGATCCCGACCCTGACCACCCCTCGCCAGGTAAGAGAATTCTTAGGGACAGCGGGATTCTGTAGACTTTGGGTCCCGGAATTTGCCACTCTAGCGGACCCATTGTACCCCCTAACCAAAGAAAAAAGGGAATTCACCTGGACCCAGGAACATCAATCAGCTTTTGAGACTCTAAAAAAGGCCCTGCTGCAGGCTCCTGCCCTAGCACTGCCAGACCTGAACAAGCCTTTCACCCTATACATCAACAAAAGGAACAGGGTAGCTAGGGGGGTCCTCACTCAAGCTTTAGGGCCCTGGAAGTGTCCAGTAGCTTACCTATCAAAGAAACTGGACTCTGTGGCTAGTGGGTGGCCTTTCTGCCTACAAGCGATAGCGGCTACGGCTGTGTTGGTAAAAGATGCTGATAAGCTAATGATGGGGCAGAGCATCACCGTGGTGGCCCCACACTCACTCAAGAGTGTTATCAGGCAGCCCCCTGACCGCTGGATGACCAACACCCGAATGACTCACTATCAGTTTGCTGCTGACAGAGTGAGTGACCTTCGCTCCCCCTGCCATCCTCAACCCTGCTACCTTACTGCCTGAAGCCGGTGAAACCCCTGTACACAAATGTGAGGAGGTACTGGCAGAAGAAACTGGAATTCGGCCAGACCTCACAGACCAACCGTGGCCAGGAGCAGTGTCCTGGTTCACCGATGGAAGCAGCTTCGTGGTGGAAGCTAAGCGCAGAGCAGGTGCAGCGGTAGTATATGGGAAATCCGTCATTTGGGTCAGCAGTCTGCCTGAGGGGACATCAGCACAGAGAGCAGAGCTCATCGCTCTAACCCAGGCTTTAAGGCTGGCAGAAGGAAAGGCCATTAACATTTACACTGATAGCCAATATGCCTTCGCTATGGCTCATGTCCATGGGACAATCTACAGACAGCGTGGACTCTTGACTTCCGCTGGGAAGGACATTAAAAATAAGGAGGAGATTCTCAGCTTGTTGGAAGCCATCCACCTGCCTCGCAGGGTGGTGATCATCCATTGCCCAGGACATCAAAGGGGAACCAAACCAATAGAAAGAGGGAACCAAATGGCAGACCAAGTGGCCAAAGAGGCAGCCCAGGGACCAATGACTCTGGTAATTAAAACCGCACCCCAGCCAGTTAAGGAAGAGACAGAGAAAGAAATCCTCACAGAAGAAAAGAGGGGCTGGAATACCTGGCTGACAAACACCGCCTCACTCACTTAGGATCCAAAAAGATAATAAAACTGATCAGTAGGTCCCCTTATCATATTCCCGGACTACAGAAAGCTGTAGAGGACCTAGTGAAAAACTGCCAAGCCTGTGCACTCACCAACGCCGGGTCCAGCAGGCTCCATGGCAGAAGGCGCTTGTGTGGAGACAAACCTGGGACCTACTGGGAAACCGACTTCACTGAGGTAAAACCAGCCCGGTATGGAAATAAATATCTTTTAGTCTTTATAGACACTTTTTCAGGGTGGGTCGAGGCGTCCCCCACCAAGAGAGAGACAGCTAATGTGGTGGCCAAGAAGATACTCAAAGAAATTCTTCCTCAGTTTGGGATACCCAAGGTACTCGGTTTGGATAACGGGCCGGCCTTTGTCTCCCGGGTAAGTCAGGGATTGGCCAGACAGCTGGCAATAAATTGGAAATTACATTGTGCATACTGACCTCAGACTTCAGGACAGGTAGAGAGAATGAATAGAACGCTAAAAGAAGGCCTAACCAAATTAGCTTTAGAAACTGGCGGCAAAGATTGGACAGCCCTTCTCCCTTATGCCTTATTCAGGGCCTGGAATACCCCTGGAGCCTCTGGTCTAACACCCTTTGAATTAATGTATGGGGCACCTCTACCCATCTATGTGACAGTAGAGGCTAGAACTTTCCCGGATGCATCCTTCATCCCCTCCTCTCGGCTTTTTACCCAGCTCAAGGCTCTTGAAATTGTAAGAAAAGAGGTCTGGGAACAGTTAAAAGAAACCTCTGTTGCTGGTGATACGCAGGTGCCGCATCAGTTTGAAGTAGGAGACACTGTCCTGGTGAGGAAACATTGAGCACGGAACCTAGAGCCAAGGTGGAAAGGACCCTACTTGGTGCTGCTGACGATGCCCACTGCCGTAAAAGCGGAAGGAATCCCAACCTGGGTTCATGCATCTCATGTTAAGAAGGCACTCCCTGAGGCTGACCAAAATGAGTGGACCCTGGAAAAGACTGACAATCCTCTTAAGCTTCGTTTGTGTCATAGGCTACACAAGGGCAAGTAACCCCCACACCCCCAAAAGATTGACTTGGCAGGTGTTGTCCCAAGCAGGAGAAGTTGCTTGGAGTCTCACTAAAGATGAGACTCCAAGGCCCCACCACTTGGTGGCCTGCGTTAACCCCCGGTGCCTATGCCCTGGCAGCTGGGCTGGACTCATGGGACATCCCCGACACTGACCCAGAAACTTCTGAGCGGACTAAGCCTCCAAATTCGGATTATTCCGTTTGCAATGACCAGACTTCCTATGGAAAGATTGGATGTTGTTTCGCAAAAGTTAGAGATGAGATGGCGAACAGTGAGTTTTATGTGTGTCCCGGGGATGGGAGGGACAGGAACGCAGAGGAAGCATGCGGAGGGTCAGATCATTTCTTTTGCAGAGAATGGGGGTGTGAGACCACAGGGCAGGCGTATTGGAATCCGTCCTCCATCTGGGACCTCATCACGGTCCACGGAAATTGGACTGGTGACCCATGGAACAGGTGTTATAACAGTGGCCATGCCAGCCCCTTCGCATAGAATTCACACAGAAGGCAAAACAGTCTGGAGGCTGGGATAAAGGCAGGATGTGGGACTGAGGTACTGTGTGTCTGGCACGAATTCCGGATTCACTTTCTAAATTAGACTCAAAGTTGAGACTCTGCCGGGGCAGCCCGTTGGTCCCAATAAGGTGCTATTTAACCAGGGCCCACTTACACCTCCTCGGCTGCCCCTTCCCACAGTGGCACCCTCCCTGGGTCCTGGTACCACCCCCAATACTGTCACTGCTCCAACTGCGCTCCCAAACCTCGGACTGAGCCTGTCCTGAAGACCAGGGACCGGCTCTTCAATTTGATCTTGGGGGCGTACCGGGCCCTCAATAACACCAGACCAGATGACACAAATTCTTGTTGGCTCTGCTTGTCAGCAGGGCCACCCTATTATGAGGGGATTGCCACTAGTCTGAGCTTTAACAATACCACTAGTCACTCTTAATTGTGACTGGGGAGGCACGGGCAGACTGACCCTGACCGAGTGACCAGGCAGGGTACTTGTGTAGGGACAGTGTCCCCTAAATACGAGAAACTCTGTAATCAGACCATTCTAGTTCGTACCTCTACTAATTTCTACCTGGCTCCTAACAGAGGGTGGTAGGCCTGCAACACGGGGCTCATCCTGTGCATAGCTACTGGCATTTTCTTTTCTTTTCTTTTCTTTTTTTTTTTTTTTTTTAAAGATTTATTTATTATATGTAAATACATTGTAGCTGTCTTCAGACACTCCAGAAGAGGGCCCTGGATCTATTTATGGATGGTTGTGAGCCACCATGTGGTTGCTGGGAATTGAACTCAGGACCTTCGGAGGAGCAGTCAGTGCTCTTAACCGCTGAGCCATCTCTCCAGTCCCAGCATTTTCAATGACTCTGGTGATTTTTGTGTATTAATTTAGCTATTGCCCAGAATTTATTACCATGAGCCTGAGGGACTAGAAGATCATTTTGATAATCAGGTGACTGTGACTAGGTACAGGCGAGAACCTGTTACTCTCACTCTAGCCGTGCTCCTAGGGGCAGGAGTGGCAGCAGAAATCGGCACTGGTACTGCTGCCCTGATCACACGAGACCAACATCTCGCTGCATTACGTGAGGCTGTTAATGAAGATATTTAGGCTATACAAAAATCTGTCAGCGCCTTGGAAAAATCCCTAACCTCCCTTTCTGAGGTTGTGTTGCAGAATAGAAGGGGCTTAGATCTCTTATTCTTTAAGGAAGGGGGCCCGTTGTGCAGCCCTTAAAGAAGAGTGCTGTTTCTATGCAGATCACACAGGTGTAGTTAGGGATTCTATGCAGAGGCTCAAAGAAAGACTAGAGAGAAGAAAACGGGATGGAGAAGCCCACCAAGGATGGTATGAATCCTGGTTTACCGGCTCCCCCTGGCTGACCATTCTGTTGTTGGCCATCACTGGGCCATTGATAATTCTGCTTTTGCTCTTAACTTTTGGACCCTGCTTGATTAATNGACTAGTTGCCTTTGTTAGAGACAGAATTGATACAGTACAGCTCATGGTACTTAGGCAGCAATATCAGACTCTGAGACCTCAAGAAGAAGATAACCTTTAGAATTCTAAGATTAGAATCATTTAGTAGAGAGAAAGAGGGGACTGAAGGATAATGAAATTTAAAATGAAATTTAAGGCCTGTGATTCATGTAATTTATGTCAAATAAGTCCAGAGAAAAAAGTTGTGGGCTTGGAAGCCTGAGGCAGAGAAAACAGTGGGACAGGCCTGGGCACACCCAGGCAGGCCTTTGTTTAAAACATTCCTGACATAGTTTGGAGTTATATGTTAGCCAGGTGTTCTGCTAACTTACACGTACCACTCTGAAAATGTGTTGGCATTTAAACGGACCAATCATGTGTAACCTCGCCAATTCTCCCAAGCCCCCGACCCCTTTCCCTAAAAAAAACCCTAGCTTTCAAGCTACATGATAGATTTCTTGTTCTCCTGCTTGAGATATGAATCGGCCCAGAGCTCCGCAATTAAACTACCTTGTGTTTTTGCATCAAGACGGTCATCTCTCATGATTCCTGGGCAGGTGAGCATCATTTTGGGTTTGGAGTGGGAAGACCTTCCCATGGAAGTCTTACAGTCCCTGCTATTCAGCTCACAGGGGCAAACAGTCCGATGCCTGTCCTGAAACTGCCCTTGAGCCAAAGTGAGGCTCTGTACCAGGCTCCTCAGTGGGGTGGGGGCTCCCACCTCTTTATTACTTCTTAGCTCCCCCCGCACATCCATACCACTTTCTCTCCAGGTTTTAAAGGGATTGCCCCCCCACAGCCTCCCTCCCCACTTCCTTTAAGGTCCTGTCATGTTGTCTCTGATAAAATACTCTGTCCTAAAGTGGTAGCTTATCTCTGAGTTCAAGGCCAGCCTGGTCTACAGAGTGAGTTCCAAGCCAGCTAGGGCTACACAGAGAGACCCTGTCTCAAAAAACAAAACAAACAAAACAAAACCAAAAACCCAAACTAACCAAACAGAAAACTCTGTCCCTTCTAATTGCTCTCCCATGTCAAAACTTAATTTCTATAGTGGCATTTAGTTAACATCTCTATAAGCAGTGCATAATAGCTTCTTTCTCCTACATCTTAGCTGATATTTGTTGGTGTTCACAATCTTTCTTCCTGTTTTTCTTCCTATTTTTAATTTTATTTGCATTGGTGTTTTGCCTGCATGTATGTCTGTGTGTGGGTCTAGTTGTGTGCTGCCGAATGGGTGCTAGGAATTGAGCCCAAGGCCTATGGAGCAGCCATAGCCAGTGGGAGGAGCCTGTTGTGGATAGCCCTGGAGCTAATTATATTTGATGTTAATTCGGTTCTCCTTTGAGTGGTTGTTAACAAGGAATGAGTCAGCACTCAGGTGATTTTCTGTAAACCTTCCCACCTTCATTTGTAAAATAAAGGAGAGCTGATGATTGGGCAGATAAAAGGGAAGGTGGAACAGAAAGTGGGAGAGAGAAGAAGGAGAAAATGGAAGAGGGAGAGGACGAAGAGGAAGAGGAAAAAGAAGAAAGTGGAGCAGAAGCACAGGGCCTGGAGAAACTGCAAGTTCTAAGGGGTCTCATAGATGTGGAAGATGGTAGTGTAGCGGTAGATCTGCCCAAGCTAGGCGCACAGCATGTATTCATATTAATTGTGTTGTGTTTTCATTGCTGGGGCATAATTACGTTGGAGAGATTTACTGCAACAGAGTCTCTCCAGCCCTGAGGTAATTTTCTTGGCGTTGGTTGGTCTGGCTTGGGGAGGTGGAATCTCAGTGCACTCCTGATAATACATTTCTAATGGCTAAGGACGGTGTACATTTCACATGGATTTTTAGTCATTTTATGTCTTCTCTTGAGAACTGTGTTCAATTAATTTGGTCATTTTGATTGTATTTTTGTTTAATCTTTTTCATTTCTTTAGAGTCTAGATATTAATCCTCATCAGGTGTTTAGTTGTCTAAGATTTTTTTCTATCCTTTGTTACTCTTCCTTATTTTTATTTTTACCTTTAGTCCTGTGTGTGTGTGTGACTATGTGTGTCTGAGTGTATGTGATTGTGTGTGTGTGTCTGTGATTGTGTGTGAGTTTGTGTGAGTGTGTGTTTGTGTATGAATGTGACTGTGTGTGTCTGTGTGTGACTGTGGGGGCTCTGTGAGTTTATGTGTCTGTGTATGAGTAAGTATGTGAGTGTATGTGTGTTAGTATGTGTGTGCATGGGTGGGTGGGGGTTGAGTATGTAAAACCTGTGGAGACCAGAAAAGGACATTCAATTCTTTGGATCTGCAGTTATAGGAGGTTGTGAGCCTCCTGACATGGGTGCTGGGACCTGAACCCTGGTCCTTGCATGAGCAGTATGCTCTGTAACTGATGAGGGAGTTGTGTGATGTCTCATGTCTCCCTCCCCCTTTGTCTTCTTGCTTCCTTTGCAGTGTGGAGGCTTTTTAATCTCATTCAGTCCTGCATGTCCACTCTTGCTATTATTCCCAGAGCAGCTGGAGGCCTTCGCAAAAAGTGTTTGCCCTGATGATACCTTGAGTGCTTTCTGCTAACCGTTCAGGTCTTACACTAAATAACCTTGTTTTGAATAAATCAACGGGAGCTGCCTCCCCTAGCCCCTGAAACCACTGCAGTAGCCCTCTCCCCAAGTCCTGTGTCCACAGACCTTCATGGCCACTTCATTCTGTGCCAGCACACCAGTGGCCGCCTGGATCTCACTCACCAGAGTGTGGTCTGCAGATCCTGGGACCATTCAGCTTCTGTCCTTATCCTGGCCATTTTAGAGCAATGTTGAAAGTTCTTTGCACCCTTTCTCTGTGTCCTTGCCCAAACAGCTACTCCTGCTCCCCTTGCTCTTGGACCAGGAGTAGTTATCTACCCTCAAATGCCTGCCCTCACTCCATGCCTGTTATTCAGCAGTGACACCACTGATCCTGAACACCTCCCATCCCCCCATGCAGCTAAACAGCTGGCCAGATCTGCGTGGTCTAAATCCTCTTGCATATGCCTGCTAAGAGGCCCTGGGCCCTGAGGTTGAGTATATCAGACATCCCCAGGGACCTGGTAAAACTAAGATCTTCCTGACTGCAGCAAGCCTGGCTTGAGTGTTCTTAGATGGTAGCACATCCGGGTCTCATAGCGAGGTGGGTGATAGATAGCAACAGCCAAAGCTTGTCTAACCAAGTCCCTGTGTTTCTAATAAGTTTCACTTCTCCAGCTTCACCCAAATGCTACTTCCTCTTGATCCATCAGAATGTAATATGACCTTTACCATAACCCAAGTCAATCCTCTATTCACTTCCACAAACATTCAGAATATCCTGACCCTCACCCCAGTGGACACCCCCACCGTAATCTCAGAAAAGCTATGGGGTTCTCCATCGCTGTCACTTTCTCCTTTCTTTATATGGCAATGTCTCCTGGGAATTCTCCAAACTCCAGTTTCCAATCTCTCTTTCAAAGGTAGAGTTAAGGTTGCACCATATTATCTACAAAGTTCCTAATTTTGAAATCGATAGCTTACATACGATGTCCATGAAAACAGCAATATGTATACCTGGTCTATATACACAAATTTGAATGTATGCGTGTGCGTGTGCACCTATGTGTGCATGTGGACATGTGTGCATCTTTGTACTTAGGAACATGGTTATGTGTTTCTTACACTCTGACTCTGGGCACAGAGAAAAAGGCAAAGACAGACTTGCAAGTGGGTTGTGCTGCCTAGAGCCAACTCACAGCAAGCCACAGGAAGGGAAGTGGCAAGAGGGGCATACTGGTACAGAATGACCACCCCAGCTAAGACTGCCCCCACACAGGACATCAATATACCACTAGGGTGGCCCTACAGATCAGGAAAAGTGGATCCTTACTGAAATTTGCACCCTGCTCCATACTCTACACGAATATCAATGGGGATGTCTAGGGGACCCTGGGGTGTTGAGAAGTTTAAAGGACCAGCAATATGAAGATTTCCTATAAATCAGAGAGAATGGATGGGCAAGAATTAGGCTTACCTCAATAGAAGGCATGATGACCAAGTGCCCAGTACTTTGGGGGAAGACGGATGGTTCAAGGGCTGCTAAGTACAGGAGTGTCAGTGCCAAACGGTCCCACTCCAGGAAGCCCTGTCACCAGCATGGACTTAACATATGTGAATGTGTGGCCCAGTGTCCAGGCCTAGTGATCAGTGAGGGCTTATAGTGGTTCAGGACCTGTATTTACAGTGACCCCAGAATGCTACTACAGAACCTGTGGGTCAGCAGGAAAACATTTCCCAGCCTTCTGTGCTTGTTCACCACACGGATGGCCCAGAGTTTGCTGGAGATGATGTGTAAAGGCATCTGGGCTGCTGGATGGGCAGTGGCTCCCGAGATGGGGACTGGTAGGGTGAATGGACCGTGTTCTGTGGGCATACACCCATATGCCACTCACTGAGTTGGATTCTGGGTGTTTTGTTTAATGTTCGGTACTTAATAAAACAGGTAGGGACTGGAGAAATGGCTCAGTGGTTAGGAGCACTGACTGCTCTTCCAGAGGTCCTGAGTTCAATTCCCAGCAACCACATGGAAGCTCACAACCATCTGTAATGGGATCTGATGCCCTCTTCTGGTGTGTCTGAAGACAGCCACAGTGTACTCATATAAATAAAATAAATAAATCTTTAAAAAAAAAAACAGGTAGGATTTGTTTTTGCTTGTCTGTTCTTTTTTTATAGTTAATTTATTTTAAATGCAATTAAATTCTTTTTCTTTGTGTATGGGTGTTTTACCTGTATATATTATGCCTGTGTTATCTCATGTCTGCAGTGACCGGAAGACTCAAATCCCCTGGAATTAGGGTTGCAGACGGTTTTTGAGCCACCACACGGGTGCTAAGAATCAAAAACAGGTACCCTGGAAGAACAGTGTTCTTAACAGCTGAGCTGTCCTCCAGCCTATCACTACTCGCTTTTTATATACAGTCTTACTATGTATCAAGTGTTACTATGTATCAAGTCTTTCTTACTATGTATCAAGTCTTTCTTACTATGTATCAAGTGTTACTATGTATCAAGTCTTTCTTACTATGTATCAAGCTTCACTACTATGTATCAAGTGTTACTATGTATCAAGTCTTTCTTACTATGTATCAAGTCTTACTATGTATCAAGTCTTTCTTACTATGTATCAAGTCTTTCTTACTATGTATCAAGCTTCACTACTATGTATCAAGTGTTACTATGTATCAAGTTTTGCTCTGCTTTTAGCTCTGGTGGCTCTGGTGGCTCTGGTGGCTCTCTTGCTTCAACCTCTCCAGTGCTAGACTCAGCCATATGCTTGAGGCAGTGTTCTTGTTCTTTTTTTGTTTTTATTTTTGAGCAGGATTTGCTCACAAAAATCCACCTGCCTCTACCTATGGAGTGCTGGAATTAAAAGTATCCAGCACTATGCTAGGTCTTGAGGCAGTTTTAAAGCAGCCTCAAGGCTGGAGGGTGAAGCAGTTCTGTGAACAGAGAGCATGAAGACGGCAGGTTAGCTTCCATCCCCAGGCAGTACACTGCAAACAAGCAGTTGAAGGTGGATGGTCTTAAACTTGTTTGCCTCAGTTAAAAACTGGGCGCTAGATAGCTCAGTGGTGAGGAGTTGTCAGCTCTCTTCCAGAAGTCCTGGGTTCAACTGGCACACTGACATGGTGGCTCGCAGCCATCTGCAACTCCAGTCCCAGGGCATCCAATGACCTCCTCTTCAAACTTCCTTGTATAGTGCAAGTATGTGGAGCCAACACACACACACACACACACACACACACACACACACACACACACAACCCCACACACATTAAATAAATTAGGAGAAAGAAAACCTCAGAAACCAGCCAGGAGCTGGAAATAATAGCAGACTCCTATACTCCCAGCTCTTGGTAAGCAGAAATAAAATTCTCACAAGTTTGAGGTCAGTATGGTTTATATGCTAGTCAGAGCTATAGAATGACACCCATTTTAAATGCACAAAGAGTAACCAAGAAATAATAAAAAGGGTCATATTTTTTAGGTTCAATAGATCAGCAGAACCTTCCTGATGGTGGAACTGAAGCTGACCATATAGGCCCCCAGGTTAATGCCTGTGATTTGTGTTCCCGTTTCCACTTACTTCAGTGTCTGTCAGCTCTGACTGCAGCCTTGCCCTTCCCCATCAGGTTTCCCTAGCTTTATTTTTTCCTTAGTTTTCTGTTTTTTTGAGACAGTCTCTCTAAGTAGCCCTGGAAGTGCTGGAACTCACTGTGTAGACCATGTTGGCCTCAAACTCACAGAGATCCTCTTGCTTCTGCCTCCCCAGGGCTGGCATCCTCAGGGATGGTGAGCACCATCATGCCTGGCACTCTTGCTTTCCAAGGGACCTTGCTGTTTTCCTATGTTCTCTGTCAACCAAGGCTGGCCTAGCAGAGGTTCGAGGAATCTTTGGAAAACTCCACGAAAACAAAACAGAGTAGCCTTTGCCTGTTAACTCCCCAGTGGACTTAGCACCAAAGCAAAAGGACATTTATCCTTTAGCTCCTTCGTTCTGTCACTAGACACTCTGGGCTCCAGCCTGAAGTCACTCCCCTTGTCGTGACCTTCCAGTCTGTTGCTAGAAGCTTCCTTCCCATAGTTCCCCATAGGCCTGTTGTGTACTGTCCTTTCTAGTGTTGAGGCCCAGTGGCACTAACAACCTTGTCTTTCTGGAGGATGTGGCCCAGTGTATGACAAACATCTCCATGGTAACCTCCCTAATGATCAGTCTCCCTTGTGCACACTGTGGCTAGTCATGTGACAGTGGAGAGCCCCTAGATGCCTCGAGTCTGTATGGGCCGTGGGTCACGCCTGTGGGCAGGAGTGGGTCTCTATGGCGCTGGGCACCACTGAACACAGCCAGGTCCAGGGGCATTCTGACGCACATTGCAAACAATTGCTACATCCTGTTCTTATGACATAAGAACAACAGGATGCAGAGAAGCATTCATCTGAATGGGTGAGATAAGCAAGTTCTGTGGCATTCTGCAAAGCCACAAGAGGGTAGGTTCCAGGAAGTGGTTATGAGAGCACTCCCTGGGCTGTAGAGTTATGTAGAGTGGTTATGGGAGTACTCCCTGGGCAGGGATCCTATGAGCTGCCGAGCTGGGAAGCCAGCTGAACATTACTGACTGCTGGAGCCTTCTGCTCCAGTCCTTCCTGCCTCTCAGTCTATCCACACCAGACCTGGGACTAGGCCATGTCCAAGTCCACAGCTGTTGCTATAAAGACATTCTGGCATTGCTGGCAGGAGGCTTGCTGGCAGGTCTGGGACAGTAAGACAGATGGCCTCTGGCCAGAGCTTGAACCTTGACCCCAGACCCTGCTTCCCAGGAACACAGGGAAGGGGGATGGGAAGCTACAACCTAGGGAGGCAGACTTACTGAAACTCAGAACAGACAAATAATGAATTCTTCAGAAGTGCCACATCGAGGAATTGTAGGAGGGGTCTTGGGAACTTAGGGACATTTGGACCATTTGTGTCTCCCCAGATGTCGCCATGCTAACCTGGCTCTAGGAGTCACAAGAGAGGCTCTCAGATGACCCATGGAGGGATAGGGCTGAGGCACAGGGACATTGGGTGGCAACACATGGTTGCCACTTTATCTGTTAAGCTCTGAGCTGACTCAGCTTCCTACACTTTAAGTACTTTACAAATCCAGGTAGAGACATGTGCTGAAAAGTTATTCCCAAAGTCAACTCCAGAATCACCACATAGGGTTAGTGGTAGATACCATGAAAGTCTGTCTCTGAGGGCTGGGCACTGTGGCTGAGTGTGGCTATGTTACCCTGGATACCTGACTGCTCAAAGGGTCCTCTGGCACATGATCCCCCGGGGCCTCCCAGAGCTCTGCCCACCTCTTGTCAGACTCTGCTCACTGGGTCTGAACTAACTGTAACCAGCACAGCATGCTGGCTACGCTGCCTCATAGCAGAGTGACCCTAGCCCAGCGGTCCACTCTCAGGGCTATTTGATGATCACTGAGTAACCCGTGACAAAGCTGATGGGAGTCTAAGAAGGGACAGTGCCATAAGGTCCTGGAGACACACAGCACCCCTATGATGCCTGGAACTACCATTCCCTCAGAGATCCCTTCCAGCCTCTGGCTCTTCTACCAAGGCTCTCTAGTCCAATCCCTCTTTAGTCTCATGTCTGCGGTGCTGTGTTAATAGACCCAAAAAATGTCCCCATGCTCAGGCGTGTGGCAGGGCAGCTTGTGAAGAGAGCAGCAAGCAGCATATGATTACCCACCTGGTGTCTCTGGGGAAGCTGCTTGATCTGAGGCCAGAACCCAGCATGGCATCTAAGAGCAGGAAGCCATTCTCAGTTCTCAACACTCCCATTCATAACACTCACTGCACACCACTAGGCACTGTCATATATTACACACTGCACACCACCAGGCACTGTCATACACACTCACTGCATACCACCAGGCACTGTCATATATTACACACTGCACACCACCAGACACTGTCATACACACATACTGCACACTACCAGGCACTGTCATACACACATACTGCACACCACCAAGTACTGTTATATATTACACACTGCACACCATCAGGCACTGTCATATATTACACACTGCACACCACCAGACACTGTCATACACACTCACTGCATACCACCAGACACTGTCATACACTACACCACCAGACACTGTCATTTACACACACTGCACACACACGCACGCACACACACACACACTGCACACCACCAAGCACTGTCACACACTACACACTGCACACCACCAAGCACTGTCACACACTACACACTGCACACCACCAAGTACTGTCACACACTATACACTGCACACCACCAGGCACTGTTACACACTGCACACCACCAGGCACTGTCACACACTACACAGTACACAACACCAGACACAGTCTTACACACAGATGCACACTGCCTACCACTATGCACAGTCATAAATTACACACCACACTACCAGTTACTGACACTTTACACTGCACACCACCAGGCACTGTCACACACTACACACCACCAGATACTTTCTTTTCTTTTCTTTTCTTTTCCTTTCCTTTTCTTTTTTCTTTTCTTTCTTTCTTTCTTTCTTTCTTTCTTTTTTTTTTTTTTTTTGATTTTTCAAGACAGGGTTTCTCTGTGTAGCCCTGCTGTCCTGGAACTCACTTTGTAGACCAGGATGGCCTTGAACTCAGAAATCCGCCTGCCTCTGCCTCCCAAGTGCTGGGATTAAAGGCCTGAGCCACCACACCTGGCTCACCAGGTACTTTCATACACACACACTGCACACCACCAGGCAGTGTCTCACACTACACACTGCACACCACTAGACATTGCCATACATTGCTCACTGTATACTTGCTGGCCATGATCACATTCCATTCATGACATACCTATTGGCCGCAGTCACACACAGCTCTCTGTCTTCTTGCTGGTCATGATTACACTACTCATTGTCCTGATCATGATCACTTACTGCTCATTGCACACCCACTGGCCACAGTCATACCCAGGTTGCTGCCAAACTACAGGCTATGGTTCACATAACACTCACCGGATGCCTATGGCAGAAGTCATAGTATTTGTTGCACAGCTGCTGCTTGGCCCTGTCCTTGGAACCAAGAGACTGAACCAGAGCCCATCTGTACCTGAGCCTGCTGCTGCTAGCAGCCCAATCTACAAGGGTGCCATGCCCATTCACAAAGTCAGGGAGAAAAGGAAAATGAGGCTGCAAGGCCAGGGAAGAGAAATTTCTCAGAAGATGCCATAGAAAACCCGTAACTGTCCGGATGGGGATAGATTCTGCAGAGCAGAGAGGGACACCGAAACTCAGGACCAGGGTTGGGGAGATACACAAACATAAAGACCCAAGTTCCATTCCTAGTCCCCAAGGACAAAGCTAAATGCCGTAAAGCAAGCCCATAATCCTAGCACCGGCGAGGTGGAAGGGAGATTCCTTTGGCTTGCTGCTCGGCCTAGCCAAACTGCTGAGCTCCAGGTTTACTGAAAGATCCTGTCTCAAAAAGTAAGGGAGAAGCCAGGCGTGGTGGTACATACCTTTAATCCCTGCATTTGGGAGGCAGAAGCAGGCAGATCTCTGAAAGTTCAAGGGCAGCTTGGTCTACATAGTTGAGTCCCAGGACAGCTGGGGCTACACAGTGAGACCGTCTTAAAAGCAAAAGCAGACAACTGAGGAAGACATCTAACATCCAATTCTGGCCTTTATACAGACACACACATACATATGTGCACCCCTATGCATGTGTGTGCACACATACCCCTCAGGTCTATTTGTAGTCTGGGAAAAACTGTAGGAAGGGGGAAATCCATTAACACTTGGCAGAAGACAACAAGAAAGGCACAATGTATCAAAAGCTACACATAGCACCTAAGGACCAAAGAAAAACAAGAATCTTTCTTCAAGGGTCCCTTTGATAGCTGTACTAAGAACACACTGGTCACCTGTTATCCTCAGACCACAGACCTGTCAAGGGACCCCTTACCAGATAGGGCTCAAGACCCCAGGAAGGCTGGTCAAGCCTTTGAAGACTTGTCTGTCTATGGAACTCACGCATGGTGACTGTATCCCCAGGTGAGAGGCACGAGGAAGGTAGGTGGAAGCCATATACCCATTCTGGCTTTGCCAGCACCTGCGGCATCCCATGGGGCCCTGCCTATAACAGTCATGAGATCAACATGCAAAGGATCAGATCCTGTCCAGCAGAGGGACACCTGGGGCACTTACAATTGGGTTTCATAACACCCTAGGCAAGGTGTTAGCTAACCGGAAAACATCAGAGCACCTAAGATAAGCCATAGACAGAAATTCTCAGTAAAAACGACAGGAGGCTCTCTGTGAACCCAGACAGGCTCACTCTGATGCTTAACCGGGAAAGGGGCCTGAGAAAACAAAGAGCAAAGAAACCTTGTTTGGAACAGTGTTGCCAGTCTACAGCCCTTGGAACAGTCTGTTAAGGGCACAGCAGAGCCAACAAGAGACTGAGACACAGCTGGGCTCGGCCCAGGAAGGAGGTATCTCACTCCTCATTGGTCATCATCAGGATATCTGAGTGGGCTGGGAAAAAGAGTTGAGCTGAACCCAACCTCATATTGCACAGCAAAAAGAATTCCATGTGGGGCCGACTCAGACAGTACCCGGTGCTGGCTGGTTTTACATAAAATAATTTGCTTGATATTCACAAAGCAATGGAGCATTATATTTATGTTATCACTGCTGTTCAAAACAAAAAAAGGGGGGTGTTAGGTAACTTGCCCTTGGCCACACAGCAAGGACCACCAGCCCTCTCTGCTAGCAGGAGGCTCTGTGGCTTGGTCTTAAGGTTTAAGGAAGCCAGGTTGAACCTCCTATGGCCTCAGAGACAGAAAACCCCCCTGAGCTGGCAACGAGGCCTGGGCAGGAGCGTTAGGGTACATGTGGCCCTCATTCCAGGCAGCCAGGGAGGAAAAGCCAGCACTGCCGAGTAGTTGACTGCAAGGGATGGGGGTGAAACACACAGAGCTCAGCAAGAGGCACTTAGGGGGGGGACAGGAAGGGCCGGCCAGGCCTGATACATGTCTGCTAGGGGCCATCCTAGCTGGAGGTCTCTTAGTGAGCTAGGCACGTGGGTAGATCAGGTAGATTAAGTTGGTATCATGTACAGGAACGTGGCCCGGGATCCTTGTCTACCTGAAGATAGGCAAGCACATCAGGGGAGGTCCTGCTCCTGCCATTCATAGGCCCTGGCTAGATCTCCACATGAGACAGATGGACAGGTAGATACACAGGCTGGGGTGCTGGGGTACTGACATCTTGTCCCTCCAGGGACGTTTCCTCACTCTTTGATGCCCAAGGCCTGAGACTCCTCTACTGGTTTTGCTCTAGCTAGCCTCACCGCCAGACACAATGACTTAGTTTAGAGAGTGTCAAGAAGAGAATTCGTATTGGTGGCTGCCAGAAGGACAGAGGCACCCTGGGACTGATGTAGTCAACCCACAAGATGACAGCAGAGGATAGCTCCTGGCTTGATCAGGCCACACCCAGGCTAGAAACCCAGCCCTGGCACAGGTTTCTGGGTCCTTTCGGGACCTAGACAATCCACAAGAGAACTGGGCACTGGAAATTGCAGGAAGTGCCTCGGTGTCAAGGCAGGATGGGAGCAAGGAAACGAACCCGTTTTAGATTCCCATACTCAGATCTTGGCCAGGCTCTTGTTTTTCAGGCACGTCTCCAAGTCCCTTCTTGTCCCTTTTGGCAGGATGGATGCTTTTATGTTATGTCAGAGTCATACAGATAAGGACTTGCTGCGGAGAGCAGCACCAGGCTGAGGAAATGCCTGGGACACCCCTCTCCCCCGCCCCGCCCCCTCAGTTCAGTGGCTAGTCCTGCTCAGGTTCATCTTGCATGGCTTTAAGGTAGAGAAGTGAAGAGAAGGGAGGGACCCCAGAAGAACTGACAAAGGTCTCGGTTGGAAGACAAGTCTCTCCTGAAACCAAGGTCCTAACAGCCTTGAGCATGGAACCGCACATGTCCCAGTGGGCATGGCATCTTCTCATGGAGTTCTCTTTTTAAAACTGGAGTGGAGACACTTTGGGAAGAAGGGGGAAGCCTGAGTCCATCTGGTGATATGGAGAATCCAGCCCTTGACTGCTGCGCGCTCTGGGACTCCCAAGACCTTGCCCACAGAAATATAGTAACTGTCATTCGTCATTTCAATCTCCACCTGTGAGGTGGCAGGCATGATTTTTAGCGTGTGTGTGTGTGTGTGTGTGTGTGTGTGTGTGTGGTGTGTGTGTGGGGGGGGGACTGAAAGCATGGCCTGTTTTTGTTAAACTGCAGGGAACTTGTAAGAATGCCAGGGAATACCTAAGAAACCTGTGGGCTCCTTGAATCTGCTGGAGGTGGGCACTGTCTCCCCCGACCCCAGACAAGCTTCAAACCCTTGCCTGGGGTGTCTCAGGAGACAGCAGGACAGTGAGAACAGGAACTCTTATGTCCCATCTAGAAGGAGCTGAACCTTGTTGCAAAGACCATCCCTGACGCGACCTGCCAATCACCCCCTCCAGTAGTCTCCACACAGAGCCATCTGTCTGCTCTGTGGCTCAAGAAGGCAGCCTATCCTGAGGCTCAAGACGACCCCAGCCCTGGATGGCCTCCTAGACTCACAGAAGCCTAGGCAATGATCCCTTAGAGGAGGTCCTCAGGTCCTGCAGGATCCCAGGGAAAAACCCTCATTACCTATGTGTAGAGACAAGTCATTACTTCACTGACCCACACACAGTTCTACTAAACAACTTCAACTGGGCTCAGACATCTTAGGGCACAGACTCACCTGCAGAGCAGCATGTGCCAGCAGAGGGGACATTAGCAGGTGACTCTCCGGCAACAGTGAGCATTTCAGCAGTAGGCTCTCTGGCAGTGGGGTCTCCTGGGTCCATCTTGGCAGGGTCAAGGGTCAAGGTTGGAGGTACACAGCTGGAGGAATGAGGAATTAGGAGTTAGGGGCAATAAGGTCCTTGGCTCCACACAGGCTGAGGAGTCTATGTCTCCACCCTTGGAGGAACTTCACAGCACTCAAGTAAGCAGGGACCTACTTAGGTCATGAGTGCAAGCGCTCAGGGGAGTGACAGGGCAGACCAAGGATTTGCTCCTTCTGTGAACAGTGTCCCATGCCCAGGAGAGGGTCCAGGGGGATGAGAAAGTGGTTATGTTACTGAAGCTGGTTAGTAACCATCTGACCCTCAACCTCCAGCATCTGTAGCAACGTTCTTCCCCAAGGAAGAAGCCCTTCCATTAGATGCTAAGCCACTACTATCCAAAGCTGGCACCTGGACTGCTGGCTTCACCTTTGAGTTTGAGTCTTGGTTTCCTTTAGGACCTAGGGACACATGAAGGGCCCACTCTAAACCCAGGCTGGCAAGAGTCATGGCATTCCCAGGGTAGTGAATATGGATTGGTGTAAATGGTTTTACTTCCCCATCTGTTCCACAAGCCTGTAAAAAGGATGCTATCTCTAAGTGCAGCTTCAGTCTGCCTTTCACCAAGTTGACTGCGGTGTTCTGGATCCGACTAAGGCATGTACCAGGGAGCTGCTTCTCCTAGTCCCCTCCAGAGGCAAGCATTGCCACAGCCATAACCTTAGACACTTTGTGCCTGGGGACATGGTCCAAGTCCCTCATGGTGGTCTGAAACTGGAGCCAGTGCTGAATCCACAGATCTAACGCCTTTCCATCAGAGCATGCCCTGTGGCTGGGATTTTTTCAGTGTGAAGTTCAACAGCAGAACTAGTGAAGATTTCTTTCAGTTCCGTGGACAGTGACTTGTTGGCACTGCTCTTGACTCCCTCGACATTGTTTATTGAAATTTCCTGCCTTTCTGCTTAAAAGGAGCCCTTTATGGTTCTCTAGCATTTTGGAAAGGTCAGATTATCATCCTCATACTTTGAGGCCACTACTGCATAAAATAAAGGTTATTGGGGTGCAAATTATGGTCAGAATGAAAGCCCACCTGGGTAGTGAGATCCAATAGCAGATGGCATGTACAGTGAAAACACACTGGACAACAGGGCGACCTTACCCCAGTGGAACCAAATGGAAATATGCGTTACCTCTGCTAACTCAGAATGGTATATAAAGTAAAAGCTGAGAACTATTAATTTATGGGATTCTCCTTTCACATGTGTTGGCCAAGGAGTCCATCGAAACTGCAGGAAGCAGAGCCTGAGATAAAAGAGCGCTGGATTTATGCTTATGTTTCTAAATCATGCATTCACAGGGTTACTCTTGGGTTTCTAGTTCACATGTTACAATTACTTCCTGTACAAGGTGAGAAGTCACCTGTTGTATTGGCTGACTTGAAGTCACAGCCTGGAAGGGTTCTATAAGATCTGCTGTCACTCAACACTCATTATGACACAGTACTTCTAGAGCATGACTCTCAGATGAGCTGCCAATGCACAAGGTTTCTCTAGATCTCTGCTCTGGCCAGGATGGCCCTTCCCCAGACATGGTCATTTAGGCCGGCAGTTTCTGGAGACGATGCAACGCAGGACTGTGCTTCTTGACTCTCAGGGAGGTCATAAATGCCCTCTCCCCATGTGCGCTATCTCCCACCTGAATCCCTGAGCAGAAGTAAAGAGGTAGTGCATCTAAGGGCAGTGGCCAGGGCAGTGGTCATAGGAAGGGCCACAGGGAACCCTGGTGGGCTTAATACAAGACTTCCAAGACTCGCAGGAGCAACTATGTATGTAGGACAGCCTAGAATCCAGTCAGACAAGAGGGAAGATTCTTGACTAGTAACAGAATGGTCATGCCTTTGACTACACTAAGAACATGGTCTGCTCATGAAGCTGCTCCATCCAAAGCTAAGTCCCCCACAAATTCTCAAAAGGCTTCTGTAGAGAATAGCCCCCACAGAATGAAGGTAATGGAGAAAAATGTCAAGTCCCAAGAGGCTATGAATATTCAAAACACTCCTAGACCAGAGAGCCAGCTAGAAAGGGAATTATCTTCTAGGGGTAAGCCAGTGCCCTTCACAGGATAACAGTGGAACCCACAGTCTGTAAGGTTTAATTAAAAATTATCAGTTCATCCAGATGTGGTGGTTCACACCTTTAATTCCAGCACTTGGGAGGCAGAGGCAGGCAGATGTCTGTGAGCTCAATGGCAGCTTGGTCTACAGAGTGAGATCTAGGCCAACCAGGGTTACACAGAAAGATCTTGTTTCAAACAAAGCACAGAAAAAGAAGAGGAGCAGGAAGAAGATGAAGAGGAGGAGGAAGTTGTTTGCCTCAGTTGGGCATGGTGGCACACAGTTTTAATCACAGGGGCAAGGGCAAGAGGGGCAGGAGCAGAGGCAGGCAGATCTCTGTGAGTTCGAGACCAGCCTGGTCTATACCGTGAGTTCCAGGACAGCCAGAGCTAAACACACACACACACACACACACACACACACACACACACACACACACACGCACACGCACACGCACACGCACATGCACACGCACACAATAGGGAAATCACTGTCCTTAAGATCAGTCTGCACATCTCTCACCTTTGGTACTCTGATAGCACCACATCTCTCCTAACACAGTAATACAGCTGCACACCTCTGCCCTACTCCAGCCTGGACAGCTACTGCCTTAATCTGCTATCCCCAACAGACACCCAAATTCACTCCTTACTTCTTTCACTGGTACCAAGCATCCCTGGCTGTCAGGTCCTGGTCTTTGTAATCTCTTGGTTCTAAAGTACAGCAAATGAGAAACACTCTCGAGCATCTTACCTGCTTAGTCCAAGCTTTCCCTTGCTTTGGCTAGAAGCTCCAGGTTAGAAGTCATTCCATCTACAGGCAGCACCAAGGACTCCATTGCGGGGTCGTGGCCAGGCCCACTGTCACATGGAAGCATGAATCTGTTGTCACAATTAGCCCTGACCACTCTACCTGCACTATAGTTCAGCATAGCTGACATCTAGATGGTCCGCACCCCGGTAGAAGGCACATTCCCCTGCTTCCTCTCTGGTAATGGTCACTGAGCACACCTCTCCAAGATCCTGCCACTAACAACCAGTTGGCCAGGTCTTGGATTCATGTCAACCCCCTCTGCAATTTGTAAGACTTCCAGACACAGTGTGAATGTGCTCACAAGCAAAGCTGACCAAGACCTCTGAGCATCCAGAGTTACGGGAGAAACCTACTAGCCAGGTCTTCCCCATATCCAGTGAGGAGTGGCCAGGGAAACCCTCCATTGCCCAGCAAACATGGTTTCCAGACTCCTGACAGTATACTGTTTATGTCTTGTGATGGAAGGAATAGAAGCCTAAACAAAAAGAAGGTTATTATGGACACAGCTCCTGCTACATAAAATAGTATGTGCTTGACTTCACCTTGCTATTATTGGTTGTCCCTAGACCATTCCCAAAAGGAGTTTTCTTTGGCTCACTATGAAGCAGCTACAACTCCTGGCAAATGATAAATTTAACTCAGCAAGGTGGCTTTTTCCTATGCCAGCAGATGTGAGGCTCTGTAACTTGTCCTCCACCTCACCTCTCAGAGTCCTGGGTTCCCTCAGCCGGGTCTATTGCTCACAGACAAATCTCCATGCCCATATGTGGATGCTAGGCAGAAGTATCAAGCAAGTTTGGCACTACAGCACACACACCTGTGGTTCTAGCTCTCAGAAAGCCAAGGTAGGAGAAATTTGAGATTAGCCTCCATCGTATTTCCCTGCAAAAAAACTCTTGCAAAACTAAAATGAAAAGCCTGGGACCAAGTCCTCAGGAGCAGAGCACCAAGTGGGCTGTAAAGATGACCTAGCGGAAGCTATGCGGATGTTCTTCTTACTCAGCTTCCCTAGCAGTCTCCACTGACCCTTCCCAAGCCACATGCTCCATTCTGGCATCAAAGCCACTGCCTAAGCTGTTTGATGAATATTCAGGTTTGATGAATATTAATGAACAAACAAGTGAAGAAACAAAGTAACTAATCCAGGCAGCAAGGAAATAACCAGAGTGATAGCTCATGCCCACAGACACTCCCTGCTGCTTCCCCCCACAACCCCCCCAAACTAATACATTCTCCTCAGCTCCCATCGCCTCACCTCTGCACAAGGAAGACCATTCAACAAACACAGCAGAGGGAGTTCAGTGATTTCCCTGTTTAATGTGTTTGGGGATGCTGATGTGTCAGACACACTAGTGTGTGTTCCTGTAAGTCGGACACCCTGGTGTGTGTCCCTGTACAGCCAGTCTGTACCTATGAATGGAAAGAAGATAGAGAGAGGAGTCCCCAAAAACTTGTGGGCCAGATAGCCTGGGGTATGCGGTAGCAAGCCAGGTGACAGAAGATGGTTAACAGGTGTCCTCTGACCCCCACATGTGTCCTCTATATTTACACATGAATGTGCACATTGAAAACTCGTATGTACACATAAAAAAAAAAAAAAACCAGCAGAGAGCTACAGACTTTACTTGTGATTGGGTAGTACCAGGGCTATGTAAAGGGGAACCTAATCAGGTATAGTTAGACTTCCGAAGATGGCCAAGGCCATCCTGAACTTCCCTCAGGATCCCCTCAGTGATCATGTTGGGCATATGGGAAGTGGGATGTAGCCTCTGGTCTCTCAAGGGCTGGAGGATTCTAAAGTTACCCTAGAAATCTCACTGCTAGGATTACAGCCCCATAGAAGTAGCACACAGTCTTTCTATGCTAAGGCCACAGATAGCCACTAGAAGCTGGTCTCTGGGCCCCTCTGCTGGCCAAGTCCAGTCTCTTCCCAGTCACTCTCTGTCAGCGGGACAGCACTGTTCTTAGACCAGCTGGCTGAAAGTTACTGTTCCCCACCCCCACCCCACCTTCCTGCTTGCACACCCAGGAACTCTGCACCAGGCAGGCCCTGCCCTCAGCCGCCACTGCGATAGCATACAACAGAGCATGGGAACAACTCAGGGCCCAGTTCATCTGTTTGTTCTAACTGGAGCAGAATCTGCCTCACTGGGTCCACTGAGAACAGTGCCCTTCCCAGCCCCTCTGCTGCTTCTCTTTCTCACTCCCAGCCCACCTTGGGTTGGCTCTGTCTGGAAGAAGCATCAGGTGCCAGGGGACACTGGTAGGTCAAGGTGAGTCCCCCCTGTCCTCTTTCTGAGTCTGGCATGGGGAATGACCGTGGGGTGAGGGGTGGGAGACCCCTGGCTCAGAGTCTAGAGCACTGGCTTTGAGTGGGTTCCCAGTTCCCTCTGTATTCTGACTCGCCGCTTTGGACTTGGATCAGGTCCCAGGTAGGTTCCAAGGTAGGTCTCCAGGTCCCTCAGGCCCTAGCTGAGGGTTACACATGGCTCTGGACTTGCCACATAGCCTGGGAGACAAGGGGAGGGAAGAGATGCACAGTGGGGCAGAGCTGGTACCTGGAGCCTACTAGGAGCAGAACACAACAGCCCTCAGATGCCAGAGACACCAGGGCAGCCAGGACAAAGGAGGGATTGAGAAGACTGGCTGGCATAGCTGGGCCTCTGCAGCCAGGCTGGCTCAGGCATCCTCTGTAAACACCAACACTTACTCACAACCCCTCACCCTGAATCTGCACACATCTCGGAAATGTCCCACAGTTTATCAGTGTAACTCATATACAATAAAGCTTGCCTTCTGCACAGTTCAACTAAAGGACATCTCATTATGTGCCAGAGATCACCGCACACTTCCTCCTCTTCTCTATGAACTTGCTTGTTCTGGATAGTTTCCACAAACAGGATCATAGAATATCTGTGTTTTTCCAAGTGTCTCCTCAAAGTATACCCAAGCTATATCAGAGCCTCATGCCTTTTTATAACTGAATAAAAAAATAATTGCCTGGATGGAGCATGAATGTATCAGTTATCAGACGTCTGGCTTGGTCCCCCCCCCCCCGCTATTATAAATAGTGTCACTCGGAACACTTGTATATACGCTTTGTTTGCTTCCTTTTACATTTTTATTTATTTATTTAAGACAGTGCCTTGCTATCTAGTTGAGGCGAGCCAGTCGATTCACTATCCTTCTGCATCAACCCGTGCCAAGAATATATCCAGCTAGTCTGCCAGCTTTGTGTGGATACATTTCTATTTATCCGAGGAACCACTAGACTATCTTTCACTATGATGGTGGTATCATCTTGGGCTTCCATTTGCAGTACACAGGTCCTACTTCCCAACAGCTTCACCCACACTTGTCTGGCCCTCCGTGGAAAGTGGGGGACACCTGTGCTCCCGGGACAGCATTGGCTCATGTACACAAAGGAGAATCCTTGGGTACCCTTCCATTGCTCGCCCCACTTCCCCTCTAGATCCTGCAAGGCCAGGGGAGAGGGAAATGACCCCATGTCCTGTTCACCTTCTTGAATGACCTGTCCTAAAAGGAAATTGAGGCTTAGCCCTCAGACATGAGCTTTTCAAGCTGGTATAGAAGTTCCCTTGGGCCCTCAGCAAACATGGAGATAAGAGCCTGTATAGCGGGTGGAGGGAGGGTATAGGGAACTTTCGGGATAGCATAGGAAATGTAAATAAAGAAAATATATAATAAAAAATTTTAATAATAAAAAAGAGCCTGTAGAGCACCCAACTTCTATAATCCACCCTCCTTTAAGATTCATCAGTGAATCTTTATTTATTTGTTTTTTGTTTTTTGGTTTTTTTTTGGTTTTTTCCAGACAGGGTTTCTCTGTATAGCCTTGGCTGTCCTGGAACTCGCTTTGTAGACCAGGCTGGCCTCGAACTCAGAAATCAGCCTGCCTCTGCCTCCCAAGTGCTGGGATTAAAGGCGTGCACCACAACACCCGGCTCATCAATGAATTTGAAATCAGTCCCAGAGGATGTCCTGCCAATCAGATGCCAGTCACACAAGGGCTATGGACCTACATGGAGCCAAAAGCATGTGTGTGTCCAACTGGCTTACCTCTGGACCAGACACTATGACTGGAACTTAACAGGGTTCCTGTCTGCTTAAACATAAGCTACCTGGCCATTATGATGATCCATGCAAATCAGTGTATGGAGAGCACATCACACATGCTCAGGGGAAAGTCACTGTGGCTGACACTTGGGGTTCATCAGAGAGCGGGGGGGGATTCCTTGTAGAACTTGGGACCATGTTCTATACCATGCAACATAAGAAAATGGGCTGTCTTGGTTAGTTTTCTATAGCTGTACAGACACCATGACCAAGGAAACTTAGAGAAGAAAAAAATTGATCTGGAGCTTACAGTTCTAAGGGTGAGTCCATGTCCGTCAGTGCAGGAGCATGGTGGCAGGTGGGCAGACGTGGCACAGCAGCTGTGGCTGAGAGTGCACATCTTGATCTACAAGCATGAAACAGGGAGCAGGAGAGCTAACTGGGAATGGTGTGGGCTTTTTGAAACCTCAAAGTCCAATCCCCAGGGACACACCCCCTCCAAGGAGGCCATACCTCCTGGCCCTTCCTAAACAGTTCCACCAACTAGGAACCAAGCATTCAAAAATATAAGAATATGGGAGTCATTTTCATTTAAACCACCATATGGGCTATGGAACATTCTAGAAAGAATCCTGACCTATGGAAAAGAAAATGGGCAGATGGGGCTGGGAAGGCAGGGATAGAGTTTAGGCTGGGCTTCCAGGAAGGGGCAATGAGTAGCAAGAGGGAGAGGAACCAAATAAGGGAAAGTGACCAGCCTGCATGGAGACAATACAAGATCTGGGTATTGGGGCAGAATGGCTGCACTAGGACTTAAAGAAGGCAGGTTAGCAACATCCACACATTCCAGGCAGCAGTTTAGGGAAACTCAACCCACAGAGAAACGCCAAAGGACACAGCCCCTGGGAGCTCAGGATGACAAGCGCTGCTGAGCACCAACTGTTTGCTGACACTATGGGATCTCATTCAGCTCTCATAAAAGCCTTGGTAGGACAGAATTGATCGCTGCCATTGTTACACATATGGAAGGAGGAATGAAAAGTTAGCTGTCCTACGTCACACAGGAAGGGGGATCAGCTGGGTACAGGCGAGGAAGCCCACTGACACAGCCGAGCCTAGCTATGTGGATTGGGTGTTGCGGTGCTTAATTTCATGAGTCAACCCTGCCAAGCCATGGTGCCCCAAGTGTCAGGGAGGACATTTCAGTAGAGATTAACGTTGGTATCAGCAGCTTTGGGGAACCCATACTGTGGGTGGGCCTCATTCGAGCAAGATTATGAAGGTGGGCATCAACTTCCGGTGTCCTGCAGAGTCTACATTGGGTTGCCCCACCTGTCTATACAAGACACAATCCCTGTCCAACCGCTAGTTTTTCTGGATAGCTGTGATCCACCTGGAAGCAGTGTGGAAGACTCAGTTCTGGTGGCAGCAGCCAGGCCAGCGCCCACTAGTGGAGAAAGCCCTCGCGGGTTGCCCCACCATGCACCTGACTCCGAGGCCCCAATTCGGCTTCTAAGGGCTAGTCACATGGCATCCAGTCCTGCCCAGCTTGTTGCTCCGGAGTCTCCAAGCCCACCCGGTCACTTCCGAAGAGGCGGGGCCGGAGGTCCAGCTCTACCTGCCCTTAGATTGTTTCTCCTTTAGGTCGCCCTCCGGGCCTGGCGACGCTGACCTCTGAGCAGGCAGCTCTGCAATGCACAGTCCATACTGATCCAGGAATCTTGGCCCGGCCGTGCAGCACTTCCCCCGGGGTTTCCCCTAAACACTCTGCAGTTTGGCGTCCTAGGCCCACTGAAGTTCTGAACTTGCAAGGAAAAAGATGGTGTGGGCTTGGCTTGAGTAAGGGGCGTGGTCACACCAGCTTCCTAACAGGAGCTAGGAGGTGGAGAAGGCGTGTCCATATGGAGACAACCGTGGTTTCATTGGCGTTGAGCTAAGCCAGGGAGTGGACTGATAGGCCTGACGAATGCAGGGGTGTGGCTATGTGATCATAGACCTGCTCCTCAGTCCTAGGAACTTGGTTAAGCAGTTCTAGGCGGGGCATGAGAGAGGGGCCTAGGTCTTGGGCCATCTACTCAGTATCAAGGACAGACTGTTTCAACTCCAGTTGTCTTGCTACCACCTGCTTCTTGTTGCTGTCCCGGTCCCCTTGGCTCTGGCCTACGGCCTCCCAGCTTCTGTGGGACACCCTCCTCCTGTCCTACGTGCTCCAGCTAAAATCGCTGCTAACTTCCTCTTCCCCCCCCCCCCCGCAAAGCAGGTTTCCCAGCTCCATGAGCTCTCTAGGGGATCAGATACGGGACTGGCACCGGGGCGTACTGGCTGTGGCACGCGAAGACTGGGACTCTGCTCTGTGCTTTTTCTCAGATGTCCGAGAGCCGCTGGCTAGGATGTACTTTAACATGGGCTGCGTGCATCTGATGGCAGGGGATCCCGAGGCTGCGCTGCGGGTAAGCACCCCCAGGACTGGATAACAGATTCCCCCTCCCGCATCCCTGGTGGAGGCTTTAGGGGAATGCAGATGAAGATGTGATTGCGAACATAAAATCTTATCTTCCAATGGGCACCCTGGAAAAGGACGCTCTTCTGTACCTTATAGTCAACATGGAAGAAAGGAAGGGATACCTGCCCTTTACCCTGTCGTTTACCTAGAGATTGTTCAATTAATGTTCTCTCTTAGTGACTGCCTGAGGCAGGTTGGAGCTTTGTGATTAGAAGACCCCTCTTTTTGTTGAAACCAGAATGGGACGCAGGGCACCTTCAGGCCTCCATAGGCACATAAGCCAAATGCTGCAACTGTACCAGATCCGGCATGCCCAGGCTCAGGACTGAGGGAGGAGAATGCCCGAAGGCAGGCTGGCGGCTGGGTCAGAGCAGGCAGGGGCTCTGCAGTTCCTCTGAAAGCGTACATTTCAGCAGATGCTTGGGATGGGATGGTGGCACACAGTCTGTTATCCGGTTCTGAGTGAGCACTCACACGAATCTCCACCTGCTTCTCAAAGCAGACAGACCTACTCAGGGGAGCACACTGTAAAGGGAGCATCAGGGCACACACACCCCTTCATGTTCACCATTCCTGGGTGTGTAAGAGAAACCCTCAGCACCCTGCCTACAACTCAGACCTACCTGGACACCGCAGATGAGAAGCACCAAGCACCAAGGGTGAGAGCAGATAGCCTGGGCTGTGTGGAGATGGTCTCTTTATTATTTCTTTCTGGAAGTTTTAATTATTTATTTATTTACATGTGTGTATAAATCAGGAGAAAACTTGTGGGAGTCAGTTTTCTCTTTCCCATGTGGAACCTAGTGATCAAACTCAGGTCATTAGGCATGTTGGCAAGTGTCCCTACCCACTGAGCCATCTTGCCAGCTCTCTTCTATTACTTCTTTTGTTTGTTTGTTTTGAGTTTTTGTCTTGTTTTTTTGTTTTTTTGTTTGTTTGTTTTTTGTTTTTTGAGACAGGGTTTCTCTGTGTAGCCTTGGCTGTCCTGGAACTCACTTTGTAGAACAGGCTGGCCTCAAACTCAGAAATCTGCCCGTCTCTGCCTCCCAAGTGCTGGGATTAAAGGCATGGGCCACCACGCCAGGCTCTTCTGTTACTTCTTACATATTTATCTGTACCTATTGTTTCTTCATTAAAAGGGTTTTGTTTGAGCCACACATGGTGCTGCCTGCCTTTACTCCCTCTGGAGACAGGGGCAGGCAGGTCTTTGAGTTCGAAGCCAACAGAGGCAAACAGAATTTGAGGCTAGCCTAGTCTACAAAGTGAGTTTCAGGACAGTTCCAGTTCCAGGGCTACACAGAGAAATTCAGTCTTTAAAGCCAAAACCAAACCAAAAAACAAAAAGGTTATTGTTCAGGAAAGGGAATGTAATGATCTGTTACCAGCTGGTTCAACAGTGAGTGAGTCCCATGCTCCCCTCCTCACACTGTAACTAGCAAGGAGTTTGAAATGCTCTACCATAAGAAGAAGAAGAGGCACTGCCTTGAGTCAATAAAACTTACTTGTGTACAAGCACAGGCATGCCGGCTAGACCCGGCAACGTTGAGAAGTGGGTGGTATAACTGCGATAAGGAAATCTAAGTGTGCAGGTCTCACGAGGTTGCACTTGAACTTGTTGGCATGAAGATGTCATGTTGGATGGATCTGTGAAGCAGCCATGCCATTTCCTGGCTGACTGGACATGGGAAAGCTCCAAAGGCAGACCCAGCTCACAGTCAGCCCTCACCGGGCCAGACGAGGTGGTAGGGAACCACCACCGGTGCCTGTGCACAGAAGACGTGCATGTTCTGGTTCTAATCCACACCTGCGTGCCATTCTGTGTGAACTACCAAAGGAGATTTAAAAACAGTTATGAATGGATTTTATGTAGTGAGTTCTTCCATTACAGATGGTTGTGAAACACCATGAGCTTGCTGGGAATTGAACTCAGGACCTCTGGGAGAGCAGCCCTCTCTAGCTCCTGCAAAGAGATTTTTTAAAAGCCCAAAATTTATACAGTCCTGTCTTCCAGAGATGACTGTTATTGACACTGGGGGGGGTCTTCTTCTAGCTCTGTGCTCCTTGTGGACAAATTGGGTTTCTATGCCATGGGGGTGCCCTGAGTCTGTTGTGAGGTGCTTGGGGCAGCTGAGAATCTATGCAGTAACACACTCTCCAGGTTGTAACTGGACAGTGGCCCTCATCTGTTGATACATTTCCATGTGTGTTTGTGGCTTTGGGTTCCTGGGTTACTGAGTTTAGTGTTCCACACACATTTTTGTCCCTAGGCATTTGACCAAGCAGTGACCAAGGACACCTGCATGGCTGTTGGCTTCCTCCAGCGGGGAGTGGCCAATTTCAAGCTGCAGAGGTGAGAACACAGCGGTATCCCCTGTTCCTTATTGAATGGTTCTTTGTCTCTGCAAACCCATGCTCGCACCTAGATCCCCTCCAGCCTCGATGAGAATGCTCTGGTTAGCCTGGGGCCCCCACACATGGCTCTAGTCCCGGATGTCAAAATTTACAGTACTTTCTCAACATCCCTGGCTCTCTCCTGTAGTAGTAAGGTCACTGTATTTATAGTCAATTTGCAGATGTGAAAACCAGGGATTATCCCAAGATATACATGGCTACCCAGCTTTCTAAGAGGAAGAGGGGAGGAGAGATAATCAGGATTACAGGCCCCACTGCCGAGGAAGGGTGACTGGGGAAGTGGAGTATCTAGTGAGGGACAGAGATTTCATCCACAGTTGGAAGTTCAGAGATTAGTGAAGGCCTCATAAGATTAGGGCCTGAAAGGCAGGAAAGAAATGACCAGAACAGTTGGAAGGGGTTTGGGGATGTAGGCATTGTCCCTTGTTAGGTGCAGAGAGCAGGGGTTCAAGTGGTCAAGCAGAATTAGACAGTAAACGTCCGTTAAGCACACTCGCCTGGACTTGAGTACCCGTGAAGGTGACTGCTATGGCCTCCAGGTCTCCCAGAGCTGACACGGAGAGAAGGATGGGTGGAATACCCCCCAAAAGCTCCTTTGTAGCTACTGAGAGACCCCTGGTGCCCACAGGTTCCAGGAGGCTGTGTCTGACTTCCAGTTGGCCCTGGCACAACTGAGGGACAATGCTGTCATTGACTACACACAACTGGGGCTGGACTTCAAATTGCAAGCCTGGGAGGTAAGTGAGCACTGTCTTGTGCAGAGGTCACATGCCAAGCAGTGTCACTGGGCATACAAGTGCTCTCTGTGGGCCTGGGGTTTATGAAAGGTCTAAGGTTCTGCCGTGGCCCTGATTTGCAATAAGGGTCCTATAATGTAGCCTGAGGTCCTGACTGGAGGCCTAGGGTGAAGTCTGGAGTCTGCCAGGGCTTGTCACCTTTATGTTGGTGTTGCTGTCATGGTCAGCCATGCGGAATGAGGCATTCTGAAATCCAGGGCTCCAAAAACAGATAAAAACAGAACATACTTGAAGATCATGGCAAGGTGAGGAGGGAAAGGGGTTGGTTCAGCAGTGCCTACAGCTGAGCCTGAGGAAACAGTTGGAACACAGCTGTAGGAAGAGTAGGTAATTGTCTCTCCTTATAGCAAAGCTAAGTTTGCTGTGTGCTTACATCTCCAGGATGAAGGAAGAATGGGGTCACAGCATTGTGTGAGTTTATCTGCCTGTCACAGAGGGTGTAAGATAGCCTTACCTCAGTCCTCTTTGCCCACGAGAATGCTGTGTTCCACTGCATGTGGGGTCCTGAGTGTCCCTGCATTGTCAATGGGAACCCTTAAATATACTCTAGACTCAGAGGTATGGGGCAGTTAAAGGTGGTGGCAGGGTGTAGAAATTGGGAGGATGTCAGATAATGAGAGACTTTGTGAGCCATCGTGTGAAAGTTGGGAATCTAACTCAAGTCTTGGGAAGAGCAGCAAGTATTCTTAACCACCAAGCCATCTCTCCAACTGCCCCTCACCCCCCATAAGGAAGACACTTTAAAAGGGAAATCTGCTTCTACTGCTTCAAGCAGAAAAGTCCAAAGCAAAACATGGTCCCGCCAGGACTAAACAGACAAGAGACATGAGAACTTGATGTCTGACAACTGAGCCAGTTGGGCAGCGGGTGGCCTAGTCCCTACCTGTACCATCAACTGAACATACAGAAGAACCTTCAGCTACTGTAACTGGGGAGCTCACATGAGGACCACCTGGGGTCCTGGCCCCTGCATGTCTGTCCTTTTTCCTAGGTCCTATACAACATGGCATCAGCACAGTGCCAGGCAGGGCTCTGGACCAAGGCTGCCAATACTCTAGTGGAGGCAATCTCCAAATGGCCAGAGGAGTCTCAAGACATCCTGGACATTGCCATGGACAAAGTGCAGGTGAGTGGGGCAGGCAACAGTCAGATTGGTATGGGGTCAGGTTCTATAACTTACTCCTTAAAGACTAGCTACAAACCATGGAGAGAGGTGGCCTGGGCACCTCGCACTTCCTGTAGCATCACATATGAAGGGAGCCCAGGCAGCCCCTTCTGCGTCAAGGCTCAGGGCTCTTGCAGCTGTGGCTAATGCAGTTTACATGTTCCATCTCAGAAACAGGTACCCCTACAGCTACGGCAAGTGCCCAAGGGTGAGGTCTTCCAGCCTCCCAGACGATACCTAAAACATCTGGAGCCCATGGATTTCCTTGGCAAGGCTAAGGTAAAACACTAGGGTATTTTCTAGCTCAGGAACTCAGCTGCCTATGTCAAACTCATGGTGCGGCTAGCCCCTGCACTGGACATCTAGTATGTTTATGAGGACAGTTGGGTATAGTCTAGGCCATTTGAAAGTCAGAAGGTAGAAAGTGGGCACAAGGCTCCTAGGGCTGGGGTGAGCACTCATTCCCACAAGGCTGTAGACTGAAGGCAGAACTTTCCAGAAGTCAGCTTCAAAGGAAGGCTCAGGCCTTCTGATGGGAATGCTGGTGGTCCTCTCCCTCACCCTATACTCTTCTCCCAGATGTTGCCAGTGTCCGCATCTTCACATGTGTCTGTTTCCATGCCTCTGCTATAGACAGCAAGATGCCAGAAGTGGATGGCCAGCCTGGGCCACGTCAGGCCCCTTAAACCACAGGCTATAGTAGAGTATCCCACCTCCAAATGTAAGAGCAACCCAGGAAAACAGTTACTAGCAGTGTCACAAAGAAGGATCCTCTTGGCATTGCAGTGATGACCCCTGGGCTGGCCATATACCTGTGGTCACTAGTGCTGGGGTTGCTAACACTGTGGGACCATGAGCAGCCACCTGAGGGGCACACTGTGGGACCATGAGCAGCCACCTGAGGGGCACTCTGCTTGTGAACCTGCCCTGATGCAAACTCAGTACAGGCGGAGAGGACGTTGTATTTGTGCATCTATCAGAGTCCACTTATCACAGCAGAAGACTGTTATAAGAAACAAAAATATTTAACAAGTTATAATAAAATTAAGTTGATATTATTAGCACAAATGTCTCTCTTGGTCACGCCTTTGGGCTGCTTTGTTTTGCTTTAGCTGTAGTGGTTCAGCAGTCTTGAGCTAGGTGTAGCCCACACCCCGCAGCATAAAGCCATAGAGGTGCTGGGAATTGGGGACCTGGGGGAGCAGATCCAGTGGGGCCCTAATCCAGCTTTGTTCCTGCCCCCACCAGGTGGTGGCTTCTGTCTTTCCAGGTGACCACAACTCGAGCGTCCAGCCTCAGCAGGTAGGTATGGAGGCAGCAAGCAGATCCAGGCCTAACTTTGTCTGGTTTTACAGAAAACAAAATTTAGGTCGGATGGGCTTGAGCCCATGGTGGAAAAGCCTTGAGAATAAGAGTACATCTCCTCCTGTAACCTGAAACCTAAACCTTCAAAGAGTTGGCACCCACGACATCCTACTCTCCCTGAGACAGCCAGGCTGGGATGACTGACCACTCTTTTATTCACCTGTCATGGGTCAAAGAATAAGCCTAAGCTGAGAGAACAGGCAACTTCCTTGACAACCGGGCCATGGATGTGGTGAGGCAGTCATACCAGGGGATGGGGCTGGTAGGGCCAACACCTGGCACACATTTAAACCCACCACAGGGACCAGATGGTGGCTGTTAACAGTAGATTGGAGCCTCTGTTGGATGTGTAGTGGTCAAATCACTTGATAGTCTGGGGAAAGACAGGTCGGAAGGACCAAACAATGTCTTCCTTCCTGACCATTGCAAGCCTTCCAGGCCCTTGTGAAGAGGAGTTAGGCAGGAGCCCTTGCTTCCCTGGAGCAGCCCCATGAGCCAGTGGTGAGCACTTGAAGGCATCTTGACATGAGCTTACTGCAGGACACAGGACAGTCAGTTCCATGTGATCCAGTCTTTAGTTCATTCTAATCCAACAGTGCAATGTCCTTTTGAACAATTATACCCCAAGTCCCCAGGGACTTAAACCTACATCTGCCAGCTCCTGTCCTGAGCTGTAAGCTTCATAAGGGTCACACAATGAATTTCCATAGTGTCTCTTTAAGAACATTTCACAAGCCACATCCATGAGTGTCCCACAGAGGGTAGAGGTCCCCACCTCCTCTCCAACTCAGGGCACCCTAGGCTGGGCACCTCCTAAGACTCTGTTCTGGACCTCTCAGGGTCAATGGGGAAGCCAGCATCGAGATTGGGGGATTGATAGACGACCTAGGAAGTAGTCTAACTCTCCACTGGTGCTGGGCAACCTGTAGACTCCAGGCCTATGGGGACTCACTCCTGTGAGGCATGCCTATGGCGTGGGCCTACCATGAGTTTACTCCCAGAGAAGTTTGGATAATGACTTCCTGCTAACTGCTGGATAATTCCCAGACTATATCTTTAACCACTAGGACAGAGTCAAGACTCTTGTACTCTAGGTCCACCCTCAAGCAACACACACACACACACACACACACACTTGTTTATACAAACCCAACAAAGGCAAAACCCCACGAGGGAACTTCTAGGCAACACTACCAAACAACACCGGCAAGGGCAGCAGAAAATGCAGATGCATCCTTTAACAAGGGCACTCAGGGATGCAGAGCTCAACAACTAGACAGTAGCCAGGTTACCAACTCAAGTGCGAGCTGAAGACTTCGTGGAAGGGAAAGGACAGGAAGGCTACTGACACATTTATTCTAATTGATTCATGGCACAGAATAGATCTATGTAGATATAATACAAGAGCTCACACTTGGAGCAAAACCCCCCTGAGTGTCAAGGCTGAAGTGTGAGTTGCAAACTTCTGAAGAAAAGGTTAACTCTATTGAAACTTGGCAAAGTGTCTTACCTGGACTATACTTTACCCTTACCTACAAAATGCTCGTGTAACTTCTTCACATACAGAGTAGGCTCTCAACATTCAGCTAAACATGCTTTTAAGTAGAAGAGTGTAGCCCCTATCACACCTGAAGGAAATTTGGCAATGTAAATAGTAAAAGCCCTGGTATGTGTTCAAATTGTGCATAAATAACTTTTAAACGATTTATACACAAATAGTTTTGTATAATGTAAGATGTAACAAAACCAACTAAACAAAATGTGTCACCATGGCTGCAGCTGGCATGTGTGAGGACCCACTTGTGAGGTCCCTTTGACCACTGTCTACCTTTGCAGAGGTCCCAGGTGGAGCCAGCTGGGCACCAGCCGTCCTCATCCATGTGTAAGAGGGTCCCGAGCACTACAGGTAGGAGGGGCCTCTTCAGGAGAGCTGGGGCATGGGCACTTGTCCCTTAAGGAAAGTTTGGGGTAGGGGCCAGCAACTTCAAAGTGTCTCCTTTATGAAAAGGTGGTCACACGAGCCCTGACAGTTTGCTGGCATCTGGAGGGCCTGGCCCAGGCCCCTCTGAAGTCTCCTCACGAGCTGAGGTAAGAGCTGTCCTGCTCTCCAGGCCCCTCTCTTCAGCCACTTGAAGCAAGGAAGGCCATACCTCAGATTCTCTTTGACCTTTCAGTCCAGCCTCTACTCTGATTCCTTGGATCCAAGAATAACCCTGCCTTCAAAGGCTAAGCAGCCCTGTTTCTGTCCTCAGGGAGCAGCTACAAAAGACCCTGAATCCTTGGTGACCGTCACCGTGCAGTGCCACTTTACTGTGCCTCTGAAGGTTTCAAGAGGAACTGGCCTGTCCAGTTTTCAGACACTATTAGCTCAAGCCCTCCTTCACCAGACCCAGACAGGGCAGCTCAGGTAAGTCAGAAAGCTGTGAGCATGGGGACTCCAAGCTACAGAAGAAAAGGATGGATCTGTTGTTGTTTTGCTCTGAAGTGGTCATTTTTCAGGCCCAGGACAGGATCAAAGCTGAGGCTTCTTTAGCTGTATGCCTAAGAATCTAGCCAGCCACTGGAAGTAAAGGCTGGGCACGGTGGAGAGCCACAGAAGTTAACTTCCTTTAGGGAAAGACCAGGCACTAGGTACTCCTCCTACATACTGTAGCTTACCCTCAGAACTTCCTGTGCAGTTACAAAGCCCCAGGAGAGGAGAGATCCTGGATTCCCATCTCCACAGAGGAGTCCCTGCAGAGTATATGGAGGAATGTGCCCGTGGGCCCAAGAGGGTTGCAGCTCCAGTGCCAGGTGAGCCAAGGGGAGAGACCATGATGCCTGCTGTGGGCAGCCCAGACAGTTGGAAGGGAAGCCCTCTGCTGCCCCTGAAGCCCACCCTTGTGTTACAGGGCGCCTGGGGCCGGCCAGTCCTCTACCGAGTAGTAGCTCAGTACGACTATCATGCCCAGAGGCCGGAGGATTTGGACATCCACCGAGGGGACACGGTGGATGTTCTGTGTGAAGGTAAAAGGCTGCCCTTTCCTGCCTGACCCTGCTGGCTTGCCCAGGCCTGGTGGAGACTCTGCTCTCTAGGGCTCAGTCTTTGCTGTAAGCATATACAGCACCCAACATGTCTCCACAGTGGACGAAGCATGGCTGGAGGGACACCGAGATGGCTGCGTTGGCATTTTCCCCAAGTGCTTTGTGGTCCCAGCTGGCGCCTATATGGAAGCCATGCCTGTACTGGGATCCCAACCAGGAGACCAGAACTAGCAATAAATACCATGACAAAACCAGCTTTAATTAAACAAGCAAACAAAAATGATCCCCTCATTCCCAACTTGATCTATATTCTGGGATTGGTGATAAAGAAACTCCAACCACAGGCTCTTGTGTGAGGAAGCTGGGCTGGCCCCAGACCTGGACTCTGACTGCCTGGTCTAGTCTGATATAGTGAGGAAGCAGGGAGTCTCTGCTGGGCTGGCCACAGCCTTCTGAGGTGGCGCTATTCCCACAGCTGCCTCTCCTGTTTCTATCCCATGGACAACATCAGTCCCATAGCCAGTGCTATCCTGAGGGCATAAAGGAGTCAGTACTATCAGCAATTGGCCCCCCTGGCCTGACCGATGGCCTGGAGTCCTTAAAGGTCAGGGGTTCATGAGGGCAGGCATCTAGGACCTGCTCAGCTGGACAGTTGATGGTGGCTCTCAAGGTTGACAACACAAACATCTGTGTTGTCACTGTTGACTCCCAACGCTTCTGCTATACATGTTGTTACTACGATCTACTTCCGCTTGGTTTCTACCTAGTCCTGGGTCCAGAAGAAATGGATGGCAGCTGCCCCAAGAATGGCCACAAGGGTCAGCACTGCGAATACTACTCCAGCCGTCCAGATGCTGTAGCTCTGAGCCCGCCACTGTGTCAGTGCCTCAGCTGGAATCATGCCTGTCAGGTTCAGCATGAAGCCCAGTGTCCAGCCAATGTCTGTGCCACCTGCCTGTGAGACACATGGCTCTTCAGGGCTGTTGGGTGGCTGTCCTGGGCCCTATCCCATTCTCACCCTGATCCAGACATGCCTAGATCCTTAGGGCAGTCACCTGCTTCTGGAACTGGATGTTGGGCCAGGTCTCCTCGCTAAATTTGTAGCCCTCCAGCAGCAATACGAGGATGTACAGACCTGAGGCACAGTAGTCCCGTAACCAGCGCTCCTGCCCAGGGTAGCTGACCTCCACCTTGGGTTCCAGAAACCGATGAGTAAGTGAGGTTCCATGACCTTGGGGCACCTCCCCCAGCTATGGTAGGACCTCCATCCATCCAGTCTCCAGACAGCAGGAGACTATTAAGTGTCTCAGAAAGCCCTTCTGCAAATCCCTGTGGAAATCACCCTCCAGCTAGGTGGCCAACCTCATAACAACTCCGGCTCATAACATCAGTGCCCTGGGCCTCCCCCCCCCCACTTCTGCTTTCTAAAGGGTACTTTATCACAAATCTCTGTCCAAGAAAACCCCACAAGACCCCAGAGGCCCTGCCTGCCCATGGTATGGAGACGGGGCTAGGGTAGGTGTCCAGGGTCACCCACCAGTTTCCAGGGTTTCTGACAGAACTTCCAGACAGTGTCGTTGACAGTGTTCAGTGGCTGCCTGGAGGTGAGGTTCAGGAAATGGAAGGTGTAATAAAAGTTGGAAAATGCCTGGGGGAGTAGAGAAGGCTGTGCAAGCCCGAGGGAGGCCTGTGGTGTGACACTCAATCAGGTGTCCCCACAGGCACCGAAGTCCCTGAGAGCCAGCCAGGGCACCTCCTGTTCAACCTGTCCTTAGGGCCTCTGGGGCTCCAGAAAGAAGCCAGGACTTGGGAAGCCATGCTTACATAGAACTGGCCATGCACAGGAGGCTGGTAGACGCCGTTGAAAGCACAGTGCTCTTGACCCTCACAGCTGGAGAAGTTGAAGAGACTCCGGAGAGCTACCACACAGTTCCCAGGGTTGCCTGTCCCTTCGACTGTGAGGTTCTGGGTGTGGTTCAGGGAATCTGTAGTGTGGATGCAGGGTGAGTCATACAAGGAACCCAGTGGCAGTGTGGCCTGGTAGCCACTGTGGTAGCATGGGTGTCTGACCGGGGCCCCCTGGCTGCTCTGCAGAGAGAGGAAAGGGCATTAGCTCTAAGCTCTGATCCATCCCTCCACTCTACCCACATCATCCTACTTCTCCACCCTTTCACATACCAGCCTGTCCTGTGCCAGCTTAGCCAGGAGCCTGTTCAGGATCTGGTCCCGCCCAAAGCAGAGGTAGCTGTGAGTGTAGACACTGTAGTTGGCACCGTACAGTCGGAAGGTAACCTGGGTGCTCTGGTCCAGGATGGGGCCCTGAGGCACGAAGCTGATCTGCGTGGAGGCTCCACCAAGGTCCAGAGCACCAACTAGCATCCCCTCTTCAGGCAGGATCCACTGTCCAGAGGAATACTGACCACAGATGAAATGCTTTTAGCTCTCGGGCAGCCACACTGGCCCCAGCCATTGGCCAGCCACCCACAGGCACTGGCCTGTCAGACCAACCCTTGATCCTTAGGCTACCCCTGCACCTTCAGGAGCATCCCCAGGACATAGTTGATGGTGATCCAGCCAAAGGCACCTTCATCCTGCCCAGCCAAGATCTTAGCACCCCAAAAATCCACAGGAAACTTGCTTAGTGTCTGGGAGACTGCAGCTAGGATGTCTCTTGCCTGAGAGCCGTTCTTCTGGCTGGGCAGAAAGGACCATGAGGGGAGGAAAGCCTCATTCCTACCTCTGGTACCTCACCCCGATCTCTACTGCAGTTAGTTCAACCCAGGGTGCCTGGCTTTTGTGAGTGACCCTAACAGATGCAGCCTGTTACTGTGTCACCTGAGCAGCCTCATTCCTGCTGTGGACCCCAAGAATGTGGGTGTCTCTGGATGCTGGGCCTGTGGGATCAACACCAGCGCCTCCTCCAGGCAGCTCTTCAGGCTTTCCCCAGCCTGTGTCGGGTCAGAGGTATAGGAAGAGATTCCAGGTCCTGAAACACAGTGCCCTAGGGAAAGGCTCCGAATCTAAAGGTTGAGATTGAATGACAGCCACCAGAGATGTTTGAAACCTGTGAATGTGACCTTTGTTGGAAGAAGAATATTCCCAAAATCAATTAAAGATTTTTGAATGGGGCATGATGGTGCTTGTCTATAATCACAGTGCTCAGGAGGTTGAGGCAGGGAATTGAGGGTTCAAGGTCAATCTGGGATACACAGCAAGACCCTGTCTAAAATAACAAAGGAGACCTGTAGATAAAGCTAGTTTGGTTGCATAGTGGACCCCAAGTCTATTGATGACAGTTAGAGGGAAAGGTAGGAAACCCTGAGCTTCTCCTACTTCGGGGCTTCTGGAGAGTGAGGCTCTGCCATCCCAGACTCGGGCTTTTGATCTCTAGAAAGGAGCCCCAGGAAATGAACTCAGGACTTAGCACCTGGTGGCCCCTGTCATCAGTGCAGTGTAGATCTAGTGGGAAGCTCTAGGATGCCAGAGAGGGTCCTGGCTAGAGGGCAGAGGTGGGACTGGATGGAGAAGTGTTAGCCCCAGACCCTGCGGGAGGGCCTGAGATCTCTGTGTGAATTCTCATCAGAGCCAGCCCAAGTGTGTGTTCCTGTGTCTTACTTCAGTACTCTAAGGCCTTTTCTTTTAGGTTGATGTGCTTTCCTGAGAACTAGAAATGTTGCTCCCACTTGTCACCAAGTGGTCTCTCCCACTGTGGCCTGCAACAGAACTGTCCACTGACCTTCTACTTGGCAAGTCAAGGCCTGGCTGACCACTCCTGTGTCCTTCTCCTTGTTTCCTGGCCACTGGTACACAAACAGGGATGTGTGGGAGGAGCCAGCATCAAACACGATTCCAAACTAGGGACAACATGGAACCAGAAAGGTGTTGAGGCCAACATCCTGGTCACCCAGCCCAACATCCTCGTTAGGTCCCTGAGCAAACCTTGGCGTCTGCGGGCAAGAGGACGTTGGTTGCCTTCACCAGGATGAGGATGAGCATGGTGAGGCCAGAGGCTGCTGCAACTCCCAACAGAGTCATGAAGACCCGCTCCTTCCAGGAGCGTCCCATGGTGAGAGGGTCTGAGCTGCAAGGGTGAAGTGGACAGCAGTGGACACTCGGACTCCTGCTGTTCCAACCCCAGCCTTCTAGAGGAAGGGCCTTAACACGTTGCAGCCTTCCTCAGATGTCAGATCTGGGACTCAGACATCCTTCTAGGTTAGATCAGTAGCCAGGACAGCCACAGTAAAAAACAAAACAACAAACAAACAAAACAAAACAAAAAAGGGCCAAGAACAGTTCCCATAGACCTATTGGGCAAGCCCAGTATTGTCACAGAGCCTGGGGGCCATTTCAGAGGGTACAGCCAGTGGAGCCAAGACAGACATTTCTGGTGCCACTGTCAAGGGTTAATGGAGCCCCATGTAGACCTCCTATGTAGGCCTCACCCTTCCTGGGCCCTTGCTCTCTTGATTCCCCATGCAGAGTCCCAGCTCTGGACTGAACTCAGGACTTCAAACCAGAGTCTCCCAGTGCTGGATTTCTTTCTGGGAGCCTCAGAACCGTGCTACGTGGAACCCAGGGGCCAGGTGTGGGCCCCTCAGGAGGCTAGCTAGCACTCTAGTCTTCTTAACAAAGACACCAGATTTTTCTTGAAATCCTAAACTTGGATTTCTCTAATGGAGCTCTGAGAGATTTTAGCTGACCCGGGATGAACCCGGGCAGCTGACCATGGAATGCTGTTCTCCACGGTACTCAAGACATCTATACCCGTAGCTCCTCTGGGGCCCAGCAGGGCTTCCGAGTCCTGATCTACCCAGCCTACCAGTTTACAGAGAAGCCACTGCGCAGCTCCTGGCCAGCTCTGCTTCAGAGCTTGCCTCACAGTGGCTGTTTTCACTGAACTCGGCAAAGCCAGGGTGTTCCCTGAAGATCTAAGCACTTCAAAATTCTGTGACTTGGCATCTCATGGCGTATCCCCCAAGAATGAAGATACTCCCAGTGTTTCAAGAATGGCAAACACAGCCGGGAGTGGTGGCGCACGCCTTTAATCCCACCACTCGGGAGGCAGAGGCAGGCGGATTTCTGAGTTCGAGGCCAGCCTGGTCTACAGAGTGAGTTCCAGGACAGCCAGGGCTACACAGAGAAACCCTGTCACCCTGTCTCAGGGGAAAAAAAAAAGAATGGCAAACAAAGGTTAGGACTCCTGGGAACAGGCTAAATGGGCACTAGCTCATCTGAAGGAAGGGAAATGGAGGAAAGAGGACAAATGACCTGCCCAGAGCCTGAATAACTCCAGCCAGCACCCCAAAGCGCAGGGACAAGTGGGTCACAGGGACAAGTGGGTCACAGGTAGGAACCAAGAAAACACAGACCCCACCTCAGGGATGTCATACCTGAGACTGGGTAGTCATACAAAAAGCACAAGGCAGGCTCCCCTCACCCAGGACAGGCAGTCCCCTCACACCCGGGATAGGCACACCCCTACCAAAGCCAGCCCACAGACCAGGGCAGCCCCCGAGGTCGCTCACCTGTGCTGGGAGCCAACTTTCAAGGATAGCTTGAGGAAGTTCTGCTTCTGACCGGCACACCTGCTGTCCTCCACACCCCGTCTCCACCCACTTGAACTTGGGGCTGTGGTGGGAGGAGCAGGCTGCTCTCCAGCTGCTGCTCTGGCATCTACTAATTTTACTCTACCTCATTAATTCCAGGCTTACATCTTGCTCCTGTGGAGGGAGGAAGAGCAGAGTCCCTAGTTGTCAGGACGGACTTTGGAACTGACCCGGGGATGACAGAGAAGGCAGGACTAGGGACACCCTCCCAGTTACTGTGGACCTTGTCCTCTGCCCTTCTTACTTGGGCCAGGCCAGATAGAGTCAGGTGACTGAGTGTCCAGAGGCTGCAGGGCTGGGTGCTGCAGAGCTGCAGAGCTGCAAATGCAGGTGGTCAGAGGGAGACACTTGCCTTTACCTGCTGGACTTTTAAAACATAAGGTACTAGATAAAGCTCAGTTGAATATAGGTAGGCTATTTACCTAGCATGCAGGAAGTTCTGTGTTCAAGTCCCGGCACCATAGGAAATCGATGTGGTGGTACCGGATGAAGTCCTAGCACTCAGGAGGCAGGAGGATCAGATGTTTAAGGTCATCCTGTGAGTACAAAGCCAGCTTGGGCTTCGGGAGACCTAGCCTCAAAAAATGGGGAAAAATGGAGCTGTAGAGATAGTTCAGTGGGTGAAGAGCTTGCCATACAAGCATGAGGTCCTGAGTTCAGAGGCATGGCACTGACATAAAAGCTAGGTATGGTGGCACATGTCTGTAATCCCAGCGTTGTGGACAGGGTTGGGGACAAAAGCTGGTGAATCTCAACATCTTACTGGCTAACCAGTCTAGCTGAACTGCAGAGCTTCAGGTTCAGTAAAAGACTCAGTCTCAGATAGATGATAGTAGATAAATGGATAAATAGTAGATAGATAGGTAGACGAATAGATAGATATAGACAGATGATAGATAGATAATATATATAATAGATAGAGGCAAGATAGATATATGATGTATAGGAAATAGACATAATAGAGATAATAGATAAAAAGATAGATAGATAGATAGATAGATAGATAGATAGATAGATAGATAGATAGATAGAAGACAGATAATAGATATAAACAGATAGACAGATGGTGTCTTTGTTAGGGTTTCTGTTACTGTGATAAAACATCATAACCAAATATAACTTGGGGAAGAAAGGGCTTCTGTTGCTTACACGTCAAGGTAACAGTTCATCACTGAGGAAAGTTAGGGCAAGAACTCAAGCAGGACAGGAACTTGGAGGCAGGAGCTGATGCAGAGGCTGTGGACAAGTGCTGCTTACTGGCCTGCTCTTCCCTGTTTGGCCTGCCTTCTCATACAACCCAGGATCACCAGCGCAAGGGTGGCACCGTTCACAGTGAGCTGGGCACTTCCACATCAATCATTAACCCAGAAAATGTTCTACAGGCTTGCCTAGAGGCCAGTCTGGTGGGATAAAAACTAGCCAGCACTATTAGCTCTGCTTCAGAGCAACCTCACAATGAATGTTACTGCTTTCTGGACTAGTCAAAGCCAGAGTGTTCCCTGAGTCTCCAAGCACTTTGAAATCCTGTGACTTTGTATCCGTAGCATACCCCACAGGAGTGAAGACACTCCCTTCAATCCTTGGGTTCATGCAACTGAGGATTCACCTTCACCAATGGCCTCCTCTGACATCTCTTTAGAAGTTCAGCCCTGCCACTCAGTGCCAAGTCTCAGCTGCTCTCCAGGACCCCTTCATACCTTCAAAACCAACACTACTTGCAGGACTTTAACAATATCGATTTTTTTTGTTTGTTTGTTTGTTTGTTCATTTTGCTGGGGTCCAGAAACGGCCTCATAAACCACGTGAAGACCAATCTCAGTCAGACAGGAATAGTTCACTGAGCATGATCAATGAGGGCCACAATCCAGATTCTGGAACTGAACAGTGACCCCAAGTTAAGGTTCTTTTTTAACAGGACTTATAAACAGGGCTCTTTAAACCAGAGATCTACAAACATCTGTGCCAAATTATTCCGCCAATTAGGATTTAGGGATAGGGGGATTTCCTTAGGAACATGCCTTTGTTGTACACTCTTTCTGTTCCCATTGGTTGGGGTATTCAAGTGGCTGGTGACTTGCCTTGTCTAACGTTCATGTCCTAACTTGTCAACCAGGAAGTCAGTCACCCACATCCATGTCTATTTCTGCCAACTAGGATGTCAGTTCCCTGGGAGGTCTTGGGAACTTAAACTTTACCACTACTCAAAACAGAAGTGTTCTTCCAAATAGTTTCTTATATTGGTGCAGGTGTCTCTTATGGTGGGGCAGCTTATAAAAGCAAATACCATAAAAGCTCATACACAGGTGCAGGAAGTGCTGCTGGGTGGTTGGTTCAGGTCCAAGCTTATTATGGGTAATTGTACAAAGCAGTTCTACTGACTTCTATCATGATTGGTTTCCAAGGCTACAGAATATAGCAGAATATGTAATCAACTTGGGTGTGAGAAAGATTCCTAGTAACAGCATAAATAGTTATGAGAAAGTTTCCTTACAATATTAGTAACAACAAAATGACAGGCTAGCCAGTAACCTAGGCCTTAACATTCTATCTAAGCTGTAATTTTTATCTAGGCCTCAACACTATATTTATTTATAATAAAATAATTATTTACTTATTATATATAATAATATAATTTTATTATATATTTATTTTATGTATAGACGTGCTCTATCTGCGTGTACACTTGCATGCCAGAAGAAGGCATCAGATCCCATTAGAGATGGTCGTGAACCACCATGTGGTAGCAGGAACTGAACTCAGGATCTTTGGAAGAGCCATCTCTGTAGCCGCCATTTTCTTTTCTTTTCTTTTCTTTTCTTTTCTTTTCTTTTCTTTTCTTTTCTTTTCTTTTCTTTTCTTTTCTTTTCTCTTCTCTTCTTTTCTTTTCTTTTCTTTTTTTGAAGACAGAGTTTCTCTTTGTAGCCCAACTGTCCTGGAACTCAGAGATCTGCTTGCCTCTGCCTCCCAAGTGCTATTAAGGCATGTGCCACCACTGCCTGACTTTACACTATCACATTTGGCTGCCAGCAGAAGGTATAGCCTTGGCTGTCTCTGGACCACAGCCTCTCTGTGCTGACCCAGAGGAAACACTTCCCAGAAGATTCTGCCTCATTGATCCTGGTCTCTTTTTGTTTGTTTGTTTGTTTTGAGACAGTGAAGTGAAAACCTAGTATTCTTTAACATGTCAGTTGTGTTGGATGGTGTTTTGCTGGGACAAACACACGAAAGAACATTTTGCTCAAGCAGACACAGGTGAAAGGATGTTCTTCTAAAGCAAGCATGTGAAAGGACCCATTATGAAGGATTCTTTGCTAACGACATACATCTATTGGTCTGACTTACATTTTGTAGTTGATCTCCATTTGTCGGGACTCCATAGAGAGAAATTGTTGTGCCCTGAGTCCACGGGAAACCCAGAGGAGCCCAAGAATTGCAAAGAGTGCTGCAACTTGCAAAAGAGTCTTTTTATTGTTTCAAGTTCGAACTTGGTTTGCTCACCTAGCACTCACTGTGTGAATGCTGGCAAGTGACCCTGAGTCCAGAAAACATTGGGTTTATATGCAGTATAGTTAGAAATAGTGTGAATATTTACAGAAAAGGGGAGCAGAGGGTGGAACAGTACTGAAGCGGAGCGGGAGGGTTGATGAGTGTCTGTTCAAGGACTAATTTCATGGCAGTCGTGACTGTCTGTGACCTGACCTCTGTTTACCTTTTTTCCATGGACTCCCTTGAGCTTGTTATTTCTCTAAGGTCTCAAGGACAGGCACCTAGAGAGTTCTCAGGAGGAGGGTTGGTTTTTGGAGACACAGAGGTGGGGAGAATGTCTCATGCTGTCTCCTCAGAATGTCCACATTAAGGGGGAGTTTTATGGGTATCGCCATTCTAATGCTAGAGGAGGGGGAGGGAGCCACTCCCGGCTGCTGCAGGAGGACACAGGGGCAGAAACCAGCTGTCTGCATATAGTGTTTGCCACAGGCTGGAGGGAGGATGGGAGCCTCTCGTGGGGACACAGAGGCAAACCAACTGTACCACACTGAAGTCTCTCTAGTATCTGTAATTGGGGGCTACAACAAAACACCAAAAAACTTCTGGTGGTGGTTGTGGCTTCTTGCAGCGTCCTCAGACTCGGGCCAATTGGCAGAGTGATGTCAACTGAGACAGTTGCATGAGCAGAGCCAAGACCGGTGATGTTTAGAGGGAGTAGAAAAAGAACCCAACGGACTGTGACAGACGCTGGGCTTGGCTTGCTGGTAGAGCTAGCTCTGCAACACTTATTGGTCTCATGTCCTTGTTGATCTTTGTTTTGTCAAGAGAGGCATAGCCAAGAACTTCTCCAGGCATTTCTGGTGGTCCTGGTCCCTCCTACTGACTCCTGCTGATTCATCTGAGGCCTGGCTGTCCCTGTTAGTTAGTGCCACCACTGCTGCTATCCCAACTCTGCTGAACTGGACTGCTGGTCTATCTGTGAAGGGTTTGTATGCGAGTGGATAGAGCTGCCACTGCTGTCCTGTAAACGGAACTGCTGACTTCCTGACAACACAGATGGGAGTTGCTCCAAAGAACCCTTTCTTTTTTTTTCTTTCTTTTTTTTTTTTTTTGGTTTTTTCGAGACAGGGTTTCTCTGTATAGCCCTGGCTGTCCTGGAACTCACTTTGTAGACCCGGCTGGCCTCGAACTCAGAAATCCGCCTACCTCTGCCTCCCGAGTGCTGGGATTAAAGGCGTGCGCCACCACGCCCGGCTCAAAGAACCCTTTCTAAACAGGTCCACTCCCCCCATATCCTTTCTTTTCCACCACCTCTGATGGGCAGTGGGCTAGAAGGGATGTTAACACGATTAAGAACCATCATTAAAAAAGAGGCTTTGACAAAATTAAAGTTACAAGTCAGGGTTTCTCTGTAGCCCTGGCTGTCCTGACCTGCTCTGTAGATCGGTCTGGCCGCAGACTCACAGAGATCAACTTGCTTCTGTCTCGAGAGCGCTGGGATTAAAGGCCTGTGCCGCCACCACCCATCTTGCTGGTCTCTTCTTCTTCTTCTTCTTCTTCTTCTTCTTCTTCTTCTTCTTCTTCTTCTTCTTCTTCTTCTTCTTCTTCTTCTTCTTCTTCTTCTTCTTCTTC
>NC_034592.1:12238625-12240519 GCF_900095145.1 Mus pahari | reverse complement strand
TCAGAAATCTGCCTGCCTCTGCCTCCCGCGTGCTGGGATTAAAGGCGTGCGCCACCACGCCCGGCTGCTGGTCTCTTCTTAATGAGTGTTAATTACCTGGCTGACCAGCATCCATTGTCCCAGCAAAGCAAGGGGTTCACTTTAGTGGGTTTTTTCCTTTTTTTATTTTTTATTTTTGACAAAAGGTTTCCTTGTGTAGCCCTGGCTACCCCGGAATCACTTTGTAGACTGGGCATCTTAGTGGTTCTTAATTCAAAGTATCATGTGAATGGCCCTGATAAAGTCTATGAGGGACTCTCAAACTTCCCTATGAAATTTTACATGGCAGGCTTCCACTGTCTAAATTTCTCTCAACACTGTTATCTTCTAAGCTCACAAAGAACAATCCACTGAGCCATAAGCACTCTTTGGTTTTTCTTTCCTAAAGTACAAATGCTACCACAAGCCTCTCCAGGCGCATGCTCAGCTCCACAAGCCTCCCCAGGCACATGCCCAATGCCAACCCCCCACCATCCCCAAATACACACCACTTTCAGGTCCTTAAGGCTTCTGCTGCTGTGATGACCATGTCAGCAGAATGACCAAAAGCAACTTGGGGAAAAAAGAGTTTATTTCACTCACACTTGCAGCAGGGAAGTCAGGGAAGGAACCTGGAGGCAGGACAGATGCAGGGGGCCATGGAGGAATGCTGTTTCCTAGCTTGCTCCTCACAACTTACTCAGCCTTCCTTCTTATGGTGTCAAGGGGTAGCACTGCCCACAATGAGCTGGACCCTCCCCCATCAGTCATCAATCACAAAAACAGGTGCAGAACAGGCTTGCCCACAGGCACAGGGCAGGCTTACCCACAGGACAATCTGGTGGGAATATTTTCTCAAATGAGGTGACTTCTTCCAAAAATAACTCTAGCTTAAAAGTTGATATAAGCCTAGCCTGCGGGCTGGAGAGATGGCTCAGCGGTTGAGCACTGACTGCTCTTCCAGAGGTCCTGAGTTCAAATCCCAGCAACCATATGGTGGCTCACAACCATCTGCAATGGGATCCGATGCCCTCTTCTGGAGTGTCTGAAGACAGCTACAGTGTACTTACATATTAAAAAAATGAAAAAAATAAAGGCATTAGCATCATTATTTTAAAAAAAAACCTAGCCTGCACAGACAGACAGAGACAAAGTATTAGAAGAGACATCCAGCATCTATTTCTGATTAATACTCACACATGTACACATGTAAATACAGACATATATGCTCCACATATACATACAAATGAATTTTAAAAGGTACGATTTCCTCATTTCTGCAAGACTCTGTTACAACTATTATCAGGGTCTCCTGTGCCCCCACACTGTCCCACCCCATACGTTTGCCCCTGCATGCTGCACAAGGTCCCTTTCTTTGTGCCCACAGGCTGTTCCTTGTGCTGGGGGACTTCAGTTTGCTGTCCCAAACTAAAACTGCTGTAAACACCCTTGCAGGAGTATTTTGAAGACATCAGCTTCATTTATTTACAAGTACCCAAAGCCAGGTGCAGCAGGGCACACCTTTAATCCCAGGTCTCAGGAGACAGAGGTAGTCAGATCTCTGTGAGTTCCAAGCCAGCCTGAGGTATGTAGAGAGATCTGGATTTTATAAATAGATAGATGATAGATAGATAGATAGATAGATAGATAGATAGATAGATAGATAGATAGATGATAGATGATAGATAGATAGATAGATAGATAGATGATAGATGACAGATAGATAGATCGATAGATAGATGATAGATAGATAGATAGATAGATGATAGATAGATAGATGATAGATAGATAGATAGATAGATGATAGATAGATAGATAGATAGATGATAGATAGATAGATAGATAGATAGATAGATAGATAGATGATAGCTTGATA
>NC_034592.1:12209545-12235957 GCF_900095145.1 Mus pahari | reverse complement strand
TAGATAGACAGATGATAGATAGATGATAGATAGATGATAGATAGATAGATAGATGATAGATGATAGATAGATAGATGATAGATAGATAGATGATAGATAGATAGATAGATGATAGATAGATAGATAGATAGATAGATAGATAGATAGATAGATAGATGATAGATAGATAGATGATAGATAGAATTTTAAAAAGCACCCAAGAAAGGGATAGTGGCTTGCTTTGCAAAATCTGTTTGATCTGATATAAAAATTATTCACCACAAAGGACCCAGCTTTCAAAACTAATGTCAGCTTTTACTTTTGCCCAATCTGACCATGAGACATCATGTGGATTTCAATTGCACTGTCCTTAGACTGAGATGCTGAGCATCTGTCATGGGCTCCTGTATCATCACAACCCTTTGGTTAACTGTCCTTATTTGTTGGGCTCCAATTCAACTACTTACTTTAATAACTCTGCTTAGAGGACCCTACAGGTTCCTGAATAAGTGACTTTAAAGTATTTTCTTCCAGAATGTTAGTCCCTGTTTTGACAAAAGCAAGTTAAGGGATCAGGGCTTATCTGGTTTGTAGTTCATGTTGAAGAAGTCATGGAACCAGGAACCCCAGGCAGCTGGCAATACTACATCTGGACTCAGGAGGTAGAAGCAGGGGCCAGGCATGGTGGCCCACGCCTTTAGTCCCAGCACTCAGGAGAAACAAGGGACAAACCTCATCTGCAATTGTGAATTCTATATGGTGAGATCCTGTTTTAAAAAGAAGTGGAGGAAGCCAGGCAGTGATGGTGCACACCTTTAATCCCAGCACCTAGGAGGCAGAGGCAGGCAGATTTCTGAGTTCGAGGCCAGCCTGGTCTACAGAGCGAGTTCCAGGACAGCCAGGGCTACACAGAGAAAAACAAACAAAACAACACAATCACCTATAACGTTGGCTCCAAGGGATCCAGTGCCCCCTTGTGGCCTCTGAGGTCACTAGTGTCTGCCATAGTTGAAAGGAAAGTGAGCAGGAACACAAAGGTGGACTCTGGAAGTCTTCTTGCACCAGAAGACTTGTCTGAGCTCAAGACACCAACCTCCAGGCCACCCATAAAAAAGAAATTATACTGGGACAGTAGGAAGTACCTCATCAGCACATGGTGCACCGATGGACTTGTCTGAGACTTCATAGCACAAGTGAGAAAGCTCCAAGAGAACAAGGCTTTGACGTCAGTTTCCTGAAAACATGGAATTATTCTTGGCATGTGTTTCCAGGTCCCTCCCAGGTGTAGTGGACAGGAGTGAGTCCTTACTACTGCTTGCTGGAGCTAGTTAATTAATGTTTAATGCTTTATGCTTCTATGGAAAAACAGGTTTTTGCCATGTGTGGCTTGTCCTTGTGATTGCATAGAGCTTGGACGCTTGAGAACTCTGCTCTTATGACCGTTCTTAACCCTGAGTATAAATTGTCTGGGGCACTTAATAAAGTCTCCTGTTGTGTGATTCTGTAGTTCACCTCATTTATTGGCTCCATTTTCCCAGGTCCCTCCTACCACCTCTAGAAAAGTGACAGTATCTCGAAAATGTTTGGTCATCTCGAATGTGGCCAGTGTGTTGTGGGGGAGTTGGGGGTATCAAAACCTAGAAACTAGAATCTGGTGTGTCAGTATGAAGAAGCCATCAGTCCCTAAAGGGGACAGTAGAGTACCTGACTTAGACAAGGTTCTGGGACCTGAATAGCGTGTTTTTATTGACCTGGGATCCCCAGGTTTCCAGGAAGAGCCTTAGAAAGCTGAATGTAGTTGGGACACGCAAGTTATTCCAGGGAGCCACCAGCTAAGAAGACTCAATAGAAGTCATTGAGAAGCCAGCTTCTAAGAAAGGGGTCCCTGTTTCTACCTGTGGATGCTGTACCAAGAAGAAGCAGTGGTTATGTTCCACATTGATTACCACCACCACCACCATTATCATCCCCTCCCCAGACATCTTAAATGTAGATTATAAAGGCCGGAGGCTAGGTGGGGAATAAATAAGGGAAGTCAGCGAAAGCCAGCGAGTCACAGATTGCCCAGTGTGTTGCATCTCCTGGAGACTTCTAGGTGCGTTACTAACCCACACAGCCAGCCCAGCCCAGAGCCGCAGTACGTGGGATGGCCATTCTACCTCCAAACATTTTTTCTTTTTTGTAGCCAGAGTTTCACTAGGTGGCCTTGGCTATCCTGGAACTTTCTATATAGACCATACTGGCCTCAAACTCATAGAGATCTGCCTGCCTCCATTTCCTAAGCTCTAGGACTAGAGGCATGCACCACCATGTCAGAATCTTAACTTTTTTTGGAAAGAGGAGAGTTGTTGTGTATTTATTTTATATGTATGGGTTTTTGTCTGTATGTATGTCTGTGCATCAGATGTGTGCCTGGTGCCATGAAGGCCAGAAGGTGTTGGATCCTGTGAAATTGGAGTTATAGGTGGTTATGAGAGAAGGTGGCATATAGAAGCTGGACATAGAACTTGGATGTACTGGCTAGTTTTATGTCAACTTGACACAAGCTAGAGTCACTGGAAAGGAAGGAACCTCAAGTGAGAAAATGCCTCCATAAGATCCAGCTATAAGGCATTTTCTTAATTAGTGATTGGTCAGGGATGGCCTAGCCCATTGTGGGTGGTGCATCCCTAGACTGGTGGTCCTGGGTTCTGTAAGAAGTGGGCTGAGCAAGCCAGTAAGCAGCACCCCTCCATAGCTTCTCTGCATCAGCTCCTGCCTCCAGGTCCCACCCTATTTGTGTTTCTGTCCTGATTTCCTTCAATGATGAACAATGAATGATATGGAAATGGAAATGGAGTCAACCCTGTACTCCCCAAGTTGCTTTGGCCAAGGTGTTTCATCACAGCAATAGTAACCCCGAATAAGATACTGGCTCTTCTATATGAGCAACAAGTGCTCCAAACCACTGAGGCATCTCTTCAGGTCTTTTTCTTGCTCCTTCATCCTCTGGTTGATAACTAGTGTAGACTCCTTGTAACCCCACTTACTGCATCCCTTCCCAGCTCTCACTAGGAAGAAGTGTTCTCAGTACTGATCCTGTAGAGAAAGCCTCACAGTGTTCCTGCTCTGCTCCTGGAAGTTGCAGAACCTGTTTAAACCTGGCCGATTTCTGACCAGCACCTCTAATGACTCAATAAACCCTTTATTTCAAAGATCCCTCTGTTTTGAGTCTTTGGTTTAACAGTGGACAAGCCAAATGGGATTGGCTTACTATAAAACTACAGCCTCAGATCATGGCCAATGGTGTGGACAAGGAAGGGCCCATCTGCAAAATAAAGACTGTTGAAGAAGACTTATTAAACTTCAGTCTCAGCTTCCTTAGGCCTAGAAATGTTAACAGAACACCAACTATATTAATAAGAGATGGGAAAAGACTGCAGCGAGTCCTGGTTACCTCAGGAAGGTGGCACTGTAAAAGATATAATGAAGAAATGAGGTGGACAAGAGATGAAGCTCTGCAGCCAGGCACCCAGCAGGCATGTGGAAAGCCTGGGTTAGACCTTCAGTACCATAGAAAGAAGAAATGAGATAAAGAAAGCATGGAAGGAATAAAACTGAGAGTTCACATGCGTGCTTTTTCCCCATGCCAGGTGTAGTGGCTCTAAATGAAGGAGATGGGGTGACTTCTATGCACCCCAATGCAGGCAGCTACACTATGTTCTCGGCCGTTTAGGTTGTGCACCCTTGGCCATCGGGGAAGCTCATCAGCACTGGATGCATCTGTATCCCTGGTGATGAACAAGCCCATCTTATCTGAATGGCGTAGATGGGGGAGGCGTTTGCCAGATGAGTACTGTTGCTTGCAGTCTGGCCCAGCAGTGGCCATAGCTACAGTTCCTTAAAAAGGTAATTTTTGAATTAATAAAAGAGACTAGTAGCTAGCGGTAATGGATAAACAGATAAGGAGTCGGGGAGCCAAAAGCTGCATAATGTTCTTAGAGGCACAGAGCAGGAGACAGTGCTGTCTGTGTTCAGTTGGACCAGATGATTGGAGAGGTGAAGCTGTTTGCCAAGAGAACTGTGGTTTCTGGAACCTAAAAAGATCTAACAAAACCTGCAAACACCAGCAGCCTCGCCTGGGAGACATATTTAATAGAAGGAAGGATGTGGCTAATTATTAACTAAATAGTATTCTACTAATGTCCCAGACTCTGGAGTTGTACATCCCTTTGATGTGAGGATTTTGGGCTTAAAAGCCAGAGGTGGCCTGGGCTATTATATGTAGTTTTGGTTTTCATCTATTGTTCCTATAATTCTCTCTCCAACATAGAAATTAGAATTGCTGCTTGAAAGCATGCAGATTGCTTAGGGAAAGTTGAAGATGTGGAAGGAGGGACTTGGAGGCAAACTCCATGAAAGAGCTCATGGCACTTCTGTGTCTCTTCCTTGAGTTTTGTCATACACATTCCTTCATTTGTATCCTTTGTCACGTCTTTTGTAATATGCTAGAAAACATGTTTCTCTGGCTTCTGTGAGCCACTCTAACAACAAAACTGAGGAGAGGGAATGGGGTGGTGGCTCCTTGGTGGCTCCATCAGGTGACTGCCTCATGACCTTAGGTCAATCCCTAGATTCCATGAGCGAAGAGAGTCAACTCCTGCCAGTTGTCTGTCACATGCACACGGTGGTGTGTGCACATGCACATGCATGCACACATACTCACACAGACACACACTCACACACACACACAGACACAAACACTCTCACACACACACAGACACCCACACAAACACTCACATACACACAGACACAAACACTCACACACACACACAAACACTCACACACACAAACACTCACACACACACAGACACAAACACTCACACACACACTCACATAGACACACACACACACAGACACAAACACTCACACACACACACACACAAACACTCACACACACACACTCACATAGACACACACACACACTCACACACACACACTCACATAGACACAAACACACACACACACACACAGAGTTTAAGAAAGGGTTTGTGAGATCCTGGGTTTATAGCCAGTTACTCAGAAGTATGGGGAAATGTAACTCAGGGTCATGGAACTAGAATCCAAACTGGATGTGGTCATCTGTAGGGACTTCCATGCCCTCTACTATAGTAAATGTGACTGCTGTGTGCTCACGTGAGAGGCACAGAGGACTGACCATGTGAGAACTCAGAACAGATGGCACCTGGAAGCAGAGGAGAGACCCTGGAAGAACCAGGCCCTAATTCCTGGATTTCTCACTTTAGCTTCTAGGACCATAAAAACCAGTCTGTTTTTGTTTTTATTTTTAAAAGATTTATTATTTTATGTGTATGAGGGTTTTGCCTGTGTCTATGCACCACATGAGTATCTGGTGCCTGGTCAGAAGACGGCATCTGATCCCCCGAAACTGGAAGGTTGTTAGCTAACAGAAGGTGTTAGCTGCCATGTGTGCTCAAGAGAAGACAGTCTCTTAATCGCTGAGTCATCTTTCCAGCCTTGCCCTCCTTCTCTTCCTTCCTTCCTTCCTTCCTTCCTCCTCCTCTCCTCCTCCTCCTCCTTCTCCTGTTCATCCTCCTTCTCCTCCTCCTCCTTGCCGGAACTTTCTAGTATTCTGAACATAGCTTTACTGCCTGCCCACACCTGTGTTTCTGTCCTTGGTGTTTGTCTTTTATGATTCTGCTTGGAGAATCTTGAATCTTACTTTTGAGGTTCTGATGTTGAGTTTCATCCTCAGTAGGCTGTGAGCTCAATCAAGCCCAGTGCCCTTTCCCAGACTGTGGGGAGTACTGTCTCATTTGGCAGCATTAGGTCCTACAGTAGGGACTGGGGATGGGTCAGATGGATCACCAGGGTCAGATCTGATTTCATGTAAATTGTGCACAAGTAAACCTAGAAGTGGGGTGGGGTGACTTCTAAAACTTTGCAGTTCCTATTTCTGCTTCCCAAGCCCCAAGTAAAGGGGGAGTTGGCAACAGCTGACATACAAGTGGGAGATTCTACAAGTGGAAGAGTTAGCCTGCCTTCCTGTAGGTGCTGGGACCCCTGAAGAAACAGGTCCCATGCCTTTTCTGCCCCAGCAAGCAAGGTACCCAATGGAGGGTGTGGCTGCTGCAGCATTTCTATCTAAGCATTTATTCTCAGCACTGGTAGCAAGAACACTTTGGCAGGCCCTTAATGCTCCAACCCCAGTGGCATGCCTCCCATGCCCAAGCCTGGTTCTTCCTAAGGTAGATACTCTGCTGGGGTGCACATCAGGCCAAAGAACTGCCTGGGGTATCAATTTGGAGTTCTGTAGATAAACCTGAACACAAAGGCCAGAGCGTCCATACTTGAGAGCATAAGGCCTGCATGAAGACTACCACCAGACAAGGCATGGGAGAGGGCAGAATGACCTTGTGCTGTTGTTCAAAAGCCCTTCGGAGAATTAAGGAGGTGTACATATCAGGTTAGTGGACAGGAGACCATTCTCAGCCTTCTGCATTTTTTAATTACTTCCAACAGGCATTCAGGGCTCTGGCTGCCCTAACTTACATCCCTCCTCTGGAATCGTAAGAACTTCGAATAGCAGCAGTGGTGGTGCACACCTTTATCCCAGCACTTGGGAGGTAGAGGCAGGTAGATCTCCGTATCTCTCCGAGTTTGAGACTAGCCTGGTCTACAGAGAGCGTTCCAAGGCTACACAGAGAAACCCTGTCTCGAAAAACCAAAAACCAACCAACCCCCCACAACATCCTTTGAATAATAAGTCTGTTCTTCCTTCAAGACACTACCTGGATGACCTGGCAATAGCCTGCCTCCCGGACACAGCATGGACATTGGAACTGTGACCGCTTCACAGAAGGAAGAGAATGAAGAGCGTATTAGCTGCATTTACATAGCTGTTAATAATTAACTCTCCGGGAATGTAACAGGGAGCCAGCCACTGCTGTTGTGGCTGTACTGTGCAGGTACTTACAGAAATCGCCATCAATTGTGAACTACCTAACATAGGTGCTGCCCTGGCTAGTTTTAGGTCAACCTGTCACAAGCTAGAGGCATCTGAAAAGAAGGAAGCTCAACAGAGAACATGCCTCCACGAGAGAAGCCGCTGCTGCCTGTGGCCGTGCTGTGACTTTCCTGGCCACTCAGCTCCCCTGTATTGTCTCCTCCAGCCTTAGTTCATTCTCCTCTATAGACCTTTGTGTCATCATTGTAAAAAAAAAAAAAAAAAAAAGCTTTTTTTAGAGGCTGTAGAGGTGGCTTAGCTCTTGTAGATGACCCTTATCTCTTAGCACCATAATTAAGGTTTCTGTTGGTATGACAAAAGACCATGACCAAAAAGCATGTTGGGGAGGAAAAGGTTTATTTGACTTACACTGATGAACATGACTTACAGTGATGAACAGCAATGTTCATCACTGAAGGAAGTCAAGGCAGGAACTCAAATAGGGCAGGAACCTGGGGGCAGGAGCTGACGGAGAGGTCATGCAGGGGTACTGCTTCCTGGCTTGCTCTCCATGGCCTGCTCAGTCTGCTTTTCTTACAGAGCCCAGGACCACCAGCCCAGGGATGCCATCACTCATCATGGGCAGGGTCTTCCCCCATCAATCACAAATTAAGAAAACGCCTTACATCTGGATCTCATGGAGGCATTTTCTCAATTGAGCTTCCTTCTTTTCAGATGCCTCTAGCTTGGGTCAGGTCGACCTACAACTAGCCAGGGCAGCACCTATGTTAGGCAGTTCACATTTGCTTCTTAGTTCTCTTCTCGATAGCTTCTGACTTCTGTAAGTACCTGCACTCATAAGCATGTGCCCACACATACACATATAACCATAAAATATTTTTAATTAAAAAGGCTGTTTATATATTGAGGTTAATAAGCTGTACTTGACAGCTACTAGAGAAGCTGCCCAGTAGGACTGTAAATTCAACATCAGCCTGAGATATAGAATGAATGACTTCAAAGCCAGCATAGACTAGTGAGACAGCATAGACTGTCTCAAAACAAAATTTAAAAGGGGTTAGAGACTAGAGCTGCACCTTAGTGGTAGAATTCCATACATTAGCATGCCCGAAGCCCACAGTCAGCCCCTTGGGACCATAAACTCAGCCACATCCTGTGGTGGTTTGAATATGCTTTGCCAATGGGAAGTGGTACTATTAGGAGGTGTGTCCTTATCAGAGGAGGGATAGCCTTGTCAGAGGGAGTGTGTGACGGCAGGGCTTTGAGGTGTCACATACATGCTTAGGCCCTACCTAGTGCAGATGAGACCGCATTCCTGGTACTAATTTTTGTTTAGAGTTTTATGACTGTGAAAAAAACACCATGACCAAGGCAACTCTTATAAAGGCAAACATTTAATTGGAGCTGGCTTACAGTTTCGGAGGTTTAGCCATTATCAGTGTATTGGAGAGGCCAGTAATTGGATGATCACCAAGCACAGCATCAGCAGTGGAGTGGAGTCAGCTAGAGACTAGAGGGCTACAGAGGGCAGAGCTGGAGGAGTGACACAGCCCTTTGGAAGAGCCCAGATCATGAGAAGCCCAGAGAGTGGAACAAGAGACTGTGAAGCTAAAGTTGCCTTGGAGACCCCAAGATATTAGAGACTTCAGAGCCAAAGGATACCTGCCGAGGAAAGCTGCTAACGAGAAGCGGAACCAGTCCAAGAGAAATTGTGTTGCTGTCAACAAAGATGAAAGTTGGACACCAGACAAGGAGATGTAGAGTTTGGACCTTGTCCCGCTTGTTTTGGTCTTGCGTTGGTCTAGTATTTCCTCACTGTAATGTTTTGGGATATGCATATCCTGTGAGGTTGGAAGTATGTGATTTGCTTTTTGCTTTTGATTTTCATAGGGGATTACGATTAAGGGATTGCATGAATCTCAGAAGAAACTTTGAACTTCTAAACATTGTTGAGACTGTGATAAGACTGGGGATTTTTGAAGTTGGACTAAATGTATTTTGCATTATGCTATGGCTAAGATGATATGCTATATATTTGTTTGAACAAGCCAATGGGTACCAGGAAGTGGAATATGATGGTTTAAATATGCTTGGCCCATGGGAAGTGGCACTATTAAGAGGTGTGGCCTTGTTAGAGGAAGTGCTTTACTGTGGAAAAGGGCTTTTAGGTCTACTATAAGTCTGGCCAGTAAGAGCAGGACCCTCCTCCTCACTGCCTATAGAAGACAGTCTCCTTTTGGCTGCCTTCAGACCAAGATATAGAGCCCTCAGCTCCTTCTCTAGCACCATGTCGGTCTGCATGCTGCCATGCTTCCTGCCATGATAATGAACTGAACCTCTGAAACTGTAAGTCAGCCCTGATTAAATTTTTCCTTTATAAAAGTTGCCTTGGTCATGGTGTCAATAAAACCCTAACTAAGACACTAAAACACTCCTGCTGAGTGTAGGGCTGAATGCCTTTAATACCAGCACTTGGGTGGCAGAGGGAGGAGGGTTTAAGGCGAGCCAGAACTAAATAGCCAGTTCTAGGCCGCTCATGGATACATATTGAGACCCTATCTGGGAATTAAAAAAAAAAAAAAGATATTAACACTTTGTGTATTTTTAACAAATATGTCTGCTTATTTGATTGAGGAAAGTGAGTGTGTAGATGCCTCAGAAAAGTTCAAGGATATTTAGGGCTGTGGACTACACAAGCCCCGCTCACTGATCTAGCCAATTTTCAAGGCTATAAGCGGGTGCCTCTGCTACCCCAGCTAGACCCCAGGCTGAGCCTGTAGGGCCACTCAGAGCAAATGCTTGCCTGCTCTAGGGCTAAGGTCAGGATTATGGGATTAAATGTGCCTTCTAAACAGCAATGTTGGGAGACTAGAACTACAAACACTATCCCATCTGCATAACACCAGCATGTAGACTCAAAGCAGCAGTGACTAGAAACACACACATACACACACGCACGCACACTTGATCATGTGGTTTATATTCCTTTCAGAGAGTGTGGTAGCTGAGTAAATATACAGACTAACCTAGGCCAGTCTTCCAAAACTATGTTCATGGTGACATCCAAACCATGCCTTCTTCTTCTTGGTCCTCCCTCAAGTGTCCTGGTGGCAAGCTCCTCAGAAGGGAGGTCCCCAGCACCTAGCCTCAAACCCAACAGTCTTTGTCATACTGTATGCTGCACCCCAGCCCATCCCTAGCCCTTGAGCTGCTCAGCTGCTCTGGCCCCTACCCCTGGACCGGTAATGATCAAGAAGCTAAGTCTGGTTGCTCCTGGACATGGAGGGCATGTGGCTCACAACTGAGGCCGTAGCCACCATCTGGCTTCTTGTTCTAGCCACATGAACAGGGTGGCTTGACAGGGTGGCTTGAAAGAGGTTGGGAGCGCCCACTCTTCCATGCCGATGGGCTTGGGCAGGGATGCAGGCGGTTTCTGCTCACAACCATAGTCCCTGCCCAATTCTTACCACTGCAGGAAGAAGAGAGTGCCTCTGCCACCTGTGCTGGTTGGTGGCACTCTGGGGATCCCTATCGTATCTTCCCATGGAGTATATCCTTAAGGTGGCTGTTCTCATGGCTCTGCCCTGCCCAGGCCCTGGTGTGAAGGAAGCCATGCAGCAGTGGCCTCAGGCTGCCAGGTTCATGGAAAGTGAGTCCCAAATGAGAAGACCCACACAGCAGCTGCAGCACAGGGTCGAGTTTAATGGTCACTCTAAGGGGTATCGTACATTGTTCAGTGCCCAATCCTAACTCCCCTGGGTCAGGGACACGGCCAGGTGTCCCCAGACCCCAGGCTCTACAAAAGGGGGGCCTGCCCCCAAGCTCCAACTATGTACAAGAGAGCCCACCCTGCTAGACCCCGGGCAAGACTGAAGGGAGTTATGGGGACCTCACAGTTCACCAGCTACTTGACTCTCCAGCCTGGGGTGACAGATCTAGGCCCCCCACCACAATGTTGGTGAGGTTCTTGCCTTCCCAGGCACAGCCCCGGCTGGCCCCACCACACCCCTAAGCCACTGTGCTGGGATGTGGCTTTCAGACCAAGGCTAGGAAAAGCCGAGTTCAACAGCAGCAAGGGAAATGGGTTGGCCTGAGGAGGTGGGCAACAGGTGGCAACCCAATGCTCCCCTGACGGGGGGGGGGGGGAGGCTCTTCCTCCTACTGCCCAGCCTACCCCTTGCCAGGATGAGGTCAAAGTAAGCCAGGGGTGACAAAAGGGGTGAAAGCAGGCCAGATTTGGCCAGTGTAGACTGGGCCAGGCTAGGCAGCCTGACAGAGCTAGCCCCACACTGATGGGCCATCCTGGTGCTGGTGATCAAATACAGCAGGGCTGAGAGGCTGGGGGACAGGAGGACCTGAACACACACTGGGCCGGTTGTCTACACTGTAACTAGTAGCAGAGTGCTTAACTAGTTAATTAGTAATGCTGCTTCCCTTCAAATTGTTTCAGGGGTGTAAAAAAATTGCACTTATTTCTATGAACCCCGGGAGGGGATTCCCGCTGCTGCTGCCTCCAGGCGAGGCATGACAGGTCAATGCCCTGGCCTTTCAGAGGCCACTGGCCATGGGCTGAGATTGTTAATCTGGGCCACCAGGACTGTGGCCTCTGTGGCCCACTGGTGCAGTGAGGACCAGACCCTACGAGAACCTGAGCAACGTCTGAGGGTCCCTGAAGTAGCTGTGGGCAAGAGCAGGGCCACACTGTCCCGGGTGCAAGGGGCAGCCCAGCTCTAGGTCTCCAGCCCAGAGGAAATGGCCTGGTGGTTCCTGGGCACGACCCATGCTTCTCACAGGACGTCATCAAAGTCCAGCAGCTTTGAGTGCTGGCGGCTCTTCCACAGGCGGTACAGCCGGAAGTCAAAGTAGGTCTCAATCATCCGCTTCCCTGGGCGGGAGAGAGACAAGCCGAGAGGCTCAGCCCTGACGAGGTGCCAGAAGGGCCAAACCTAAGCAGCCCTCTAAGTAGGCAGGCAGTCGGGACAGCTCACCTTGGGCAGAAAGCTCCAGGGGCGACTCAAAGGTAACCTTGTAAGGGGTCATGAGGGTCCTGAGGTTCTGGAATAGCTTCAGGAAGGGTGGGCCATGAGTCTGGGGTTAAGAGCATGACCCACCCTCCTTGCTTAAGACCCTCGAGCGGCCCGAGAGCTCTCTTCAGCCCGCCCTTCTCACACACACCTCTCGAGCCCCTACCTTCTCCCCGTTAGGGTTCCCCAGAATGTAGCAGCCCATGATGTGGATGACATTCGGCTCAGGGTTCACCTTGCTCATCAGGCGGCTCAGCCTCTTCCAGAAGCTGATGGGATGACAGATGGCCCCATGACTGAGCTTCCAGAAGCACAGCGGAGGGCGGGCATTGGAAGGAATGTACCAGGTTCTAGACTTCCCTCCCACAACCCAGGGCACCCTGCGCTCTCACTGGATCATGTCCTCTTCTTTCTCCACTTTGGCAAAGGTGGCCACCTTGTTCTTGAGCAAATAAAGGTGTCCAGGGCCGCCCTGAAAGAGGTCATGGTCAGGCCTCAGGAGTGCTAGAGGGAGGCTAGGATGAGGCGTGCACATGCGTGCACATGTCGTCCACAAATATACCACGCGGACACGCCCACACTGAGTAAGATCTTGGGGCCCTACCCATAGCACACTGCCCCCTTCTCCTGGGGAGGGAAGGAAAGGCTGCTTCTACCTGGCAGAAGATCAGCATCTTCCAGATCTTGGCCCCCTTATGGTAGATGTTCAGCTTCTTCTCTATTTCCTCTGTGGACAGAGGGCTATGAGCACTGTCCCTCCCCATGCAAGTCCACCCTTCCTGCCAGACACCAGATGAAGCGAGTGAGATACACACCCAGGATGTCCTCGAAGGTTGCATGCTCGTGGTCCTGAGAACAGATAGGCCACAAATCAGAGCCCTTGCTGGTCCCCCCAGGGGAGAAGTGTCCCAGTATTTGTATGGATGCAGAGTTGGGAAGGACACTCACGTAGAGGATGGGGATGATGGACGGGTCATCTCTGCGGATGATGGTAGGGATATACTCGGCCTTTGGCACCTTGGAGGAGATGAGCTGTAGGGGACAGGAAAAGCCCTGTGAGTTACCCGCACAGTCAACTCTCCTGTAACCCTAACCTCAGAAGCTCCCCCGGGAAGCAGAGACCTTAAGGACTTTCACCACTGAGGCAGAGCCTTGGAGACCCCTCCTCGAGCCAAGGATGGACAAGTGTGGGCATAGTAGGGAGGACTAGAGGACGAGGCTGAGCTCCATCTAAGTGCCATGGGGTATACCCAGAGGTAGGCCTCACCATGACCTTGGGTGGCAAGAAGCCCTCGGTGTTGCAGGCCACGGCCTCCAGGCCTTTCTCTGTGTCCCAGTCCAGGTCCTCACAAGCCTCATCCAGGGTGCAGTGTGAGCTCTGCAGGTCACTGCCTGGGGACAGGAGGGGTCACCAGGAGAGTGGCATACCACTCATGGAGCCCACCCATGTCCTGGAGGGTCTTTGGGTAGGCACGAAGGTTACTGTCACAGTCAAACTGCAGAGTCAGGCCACTGACACCAGTGGGAAGCAGCCCCACATAGGAAGAGGAGGGACATGTGAAGCTGGGACCCAACACAAGTGTCACCTGCGGCCAAGTATGCCCCGAGAGACAGTGGGTACCACCTTACAGATGCCCAGTGTCAGCACTGCTTAGCCATTAGTTAACCCAGCCTAAGAGATAGGATACCAGCTTCTCCCATCTCACAGACAGGTAAACTGAGGCTCAGAGAGCAAAAGCGCAGAAGCCTAGCCATACTGGCATGGGACCCTGACAGGGATATGGGGCCTAAGGGGACTTGTCAGGGAGGTGGGCCAGCCTGCACCTGGACACCTACTGTCTCGGGAGTCGTGGGAAGTGTCGGCTTTCATAGGGGTGGGGTCGCTCCAGGACCGGCTGAAGCTCCGTTCGCGACGCTCAGCGAACGCTGCAGTGAGTGAGAGCAAGACCCCATTAGCCAGAGGGGGCGGGAGCAGAGCAGACTCAGGCCCTGGGGAGGGGCTGGGGTGTGTGTGGGGGCAGACGCTGACAAAGATCGGCCTGACGTCACAGACAGCGGACCAAGACCAACGGCACAGTTCGTATAGAGGCACAGATACCAGGATCAGAGTCTGGACTTAGAGGACACAAGGGTCGAGGCAAAGGACACAGTGTGGACTGCTGTGGGCCTACTGTGGGCTCAGGGCAGGCAGAGCACTAGGTCAGGGGCTGGTCAAGTAGGCCTAGGTGAGGTCCAACACTGTTGGGGGCAAGACAGAGCACTGAGACAGTGGCGGACAGGACGACACAAGAGAGGGGGCCAAGAGCTGAGGGGAAGGCAGAGCAGGCCAAGCGGTGGTGGCGCCTGTATGTGGGGCCAGAACAGGCTGAGGGAGGTGGACTGCCAACATGCAAAGCCCAGCTTGCCAAGAAGCCCCAGGCTGCCAAGCACAGCTGTGCCCACCTCCCCAGGACCCATCTTACTCTGGGCCTTCACCCGCCGACTGCCAACCATGCGCAGGTGTTTGCGGAAGTTCCTGAAGGAGAAAGCATGGGGTGATGAGGGTCCACAGCAGGGTGGATGCTGGCTCCTGCCAACCTAGTTCCTGACCACACTGAGGGTGGACACTGAACCATCTCCCCAAGGCTCATAGACAAGGCCTGTCTGCTTCTGAGCCCCATCCAGGACCTCAGGGCAGAGGCGCGCACGGTGTCTCTCTCCTAGCTTTCTTGTCTGCTCAGGCTTCTCACAGGCATTTCCTCTGCTGCAGACATCCTAACATCCTCTACCTGAACCCACGCCCACAAGCTGCTCTGGGGGTTTCAAAATGTCTCTTCCCCACGAGGGAGACAGGTTCTTTTTTTTTTCCCCTAAATTTTGTGCCCTGCCAAGACCCATGTCCAGTTTCCCAGACGCACCGCTGAGGTGTGTGGGAGTTGGAGAGGGTAGGCGGTGCCACTGGATGAACAGCTCTGGGCTTCAGGGCTACACAGACTTGGATGGGCCAACTAGCCTCAGTATGACTATCGATGTACCCTCAAAGTATAGGTCCAGGGGCTGAAATGCAGCCTGGCCACACAGCCTCCTGTCTGCCACGTCCCCAGAGCAGGGCCAGACCAGTGGTCGCCACCACCCTTCCCCCATCAGGTCTTCCAGGGCCAGGAGGGCCCTGGCCAGGCCAGTGCAGACTAGAGATAGACCCTGGTGGCGAGTGGCTGGCAGGCCCTACCTCTGGATTACAGACGCGGAATCATTCTCCCGTTTCCGACGCTTCCTCTCCGCGTAGCCCCTGAATACCCTGAGAAACCGCCGCAAGTCAGCGCTGCCCTTGGCTGAAGGCAGGAGGGACACGGACGTGGGGACAGAGGCGCAAGCACAGGGGCCCAGCTCCCAGCAGGCCCTGCTGCGGCCTAGTTGTCCACAGGAATCTGGACTAATGGGAACTCAGCGCTACGCACTGCCCAGGCCCAGGACCCCTGACCTGCAGAATTCTATCCAAGGGTGGGAGGCCCCCTAGGTTCACACTGCATGGCATACTTACGAGATGCTGAAGCCACGGTGTCAAGAGGCAGCAAGAGAAAGAGGACACCATGAGTGTGGATCTCTGTCTTCCTTTACCCCCCCCCCAGGCCCCTTGGAAGTAATTTCCTCCCAACAGGAAGTCCACTGGACTCAAGGGCACCAGAGGCTGAGGCACTGGCCCATACAACTAGGTGCTGAGTTTTAGCCAGGCAAGGTTGGGGTTTGGTCCTACAGAAGCTTGCCTGTGCCCTGTGCACTTTGCCATCGCAGTTACGGCTGGGGGAGGGCTGTTCTGGAGAGGGACCCTGCTTCAAAGGCTTATCCTTGGGAGGAAAATCTAGATGCCTATCAGGTAAAGAAGAGCAGACCCTGGTAACAGTCACCTGTCACCTGTCACCCAGAAGCAGCATGACACTGGAGTTCAGGGTACGCATGAGGACCCACAACCACACCCACAACCACACCCACGTCCACACAGAGATGGTGCTATCAGCTGCAACTCTGGGTCAGGTTCTCTGGCAAAAACGACCATAAAAGGCCACAACTAGGTGGGTAGTCTGAATATAGGGAATGCCCACGAGGGAATGGAAGTAAGGAAAGGGGTAAGGAGAAGCAGAGGTCAGATGTGGCCTGAGGGAGCAGGTAGCCTGCCTGCTGGGGTTCAGAGCCTCAGCTTAGCCCATCCGCAGACCCTGCACAATGTGGCACATGCAGCTATTCACAAAAAACCCTAGGCTGAGCCAGAGCCCAGGCAACAGTTGTCAGTCCTTCCTGAACCCTAGGAGGAGACAACCCAACCATGGGCTCTTGGCAGTGGACACCGAACTCACGCTTGCATAGTTGTGGTTGCCGTCTGGAAGCTGAAAAGGTTTTCCTTGGGGAACCAGGTACGGATGGGGACTTCATCTGAAAGAGAAGCGAGGCTATGGCTGGCAAGGTAGGAGTCCTGAAGCCCGATCCTCTCTCTATTTTGAAGAGACTCTGGGCCCAGGGGCAGGACGACTCTCAAGGAGAGAAAAAAAGCTGGCCCAGGGCAGAGTTCTGGGACATAACCTCCCAAACATCCTCTGACTTGTGGCAAAAAACAAAACAAAACAAAACAAAAAAATAGCTCTTCTTTTTTTTTTGAGAGAGGGGTAGGGGAGGAGGAGAGGCTAGAGGTGGGGTTCACAGGTGCTCGTAAGCTGCCTAATATGGTTGCTAAGAACCAAATTTGGGTCCTCTTGCACTAGTAGTGAGTGTCCTCAGTCCCTGAGCTTTCTTTCTATCACTTGACTGGAGGTGCTCTGTTTTAACTTTCCCTTTAGTGGTTCAGTGTGAGGAACATTCTCAGCGGTGTCTCTGCACTGTCACATTTTGTCCCCCTTGGACATAAGGTGGCCCCTCTCAGTTGGCAGCTGGCCAGACCTTTCCCTCTTTTCATCCCCACAGGAAGGTAAGAGGTCCTGAGGGTGCAGCCCACCTTGCTGAGTTGTTCATTTCCTGGGGTCCCCTAGAGCTACTCTGCAGCCCAGGCATGGTGCACGGTGGGGGGGGGGGATAGTCTGTAAGTGCAGCATGCCTCAGGGCATCCCAGCCTGCCCTTCTATCTTGGCATCAATAACCTCAGAGCCCCAAAAGCTTCCCCTCCCTTGTAGCTTCTGAAGACAGCCTGATCTATGCCTTCAAGGTCCTCCCAGGCCCTCTCCTCCAGGAAGGATCCTCGATAAACTATGGTAGGTTTGTTTGCCATCTGAGAGAGGCCACAGTCCACAGGATTTGGGCGAGGAGGTGAGCTCTGATGGAAGGGATTTCATCCTGACTGCTATCACACCAGGGTACCCAGCTTTGCAGTGTTGGCCCAAAGATAAGGCCCTCACCAGACACTCCATCAACACTATACATCCTTTCCAGCTTCTTGTGGCGGCCAGAAGCCTCAGGTAGAGGTGGCTGCTCCAGCCCAAAGGCCCGAGGGGAGGGACCAGGGACCAGCTGGGCACATCCTGGGCATTCTTTGGAGCCCTGGCGGCTTCCTGCCCAGCTTTGGCAGGGCCTGCTGATGTCCTCACGGCTGCTGCCTGGGCTGGCACGCAGGGGCTGGCTGTGGTGGTGGGCGTGCCGCTCCCGCTGTCTCCTCCCTTTTACCACTGCTAGCTCAATGGCTTCTGCTTCAGAGCCAGGTAGCAGGGCTGGCTCTCTAGAGATGGTGTACACACGGGGCTGGGGGTCCTCTGTAGCCGGCTTCCCGCTGACTGCCTCATCTGAGATGCTGCCCTCATATCGGCCATTGGAGACGAGGGAGAGGCGGCGTTTGTTCTGGGGTGCAGGTTGCATCTCTGGGGACCCGTCGTGGCCAGAGTAGGCGTCAGCCAGCAGGTGGTCTAAGGGAAAGGTGAACCTTCAGCCTGATGGTCTACTCTCCTGGTCCTCTGGCACAGGAGCCCACACTCAACAAGCACCAACCTTAATGAGGGGGCTGGGGTTACTAGAAAAGGCTCTGCCAGGTAGCCTGTTTCTCTGCTTACCTGGGCCTGAAGCCCTTGTGAGAGTGAGGATTGGGCGGCAGGCAGGCCTCACTACCTGTGCATAATCGTCAGAAGTAATAATAGACAGGCCGATATCCCCCCCAAGAGCCTGCAGATACACCCATTTGCCTGGTGCCAATTTCTCCCCTCCCCCCACCAGCTGGCCCCCAGACAGTGGTGCCAGCCCTGGGGGTGCCAAGAGGCCTGTTGCCATGCCAACAACCCAGGCTGGGAGGGCGCCATGGAGATGGGTGACTGGAGCTCCTCCTAGGGTTCTGGGCCCTGGAGGGCAAGGGATATGAGGAAGACAAGCCAGCAAGGTACCTGGGCTGGCTCACACTCCACTAACCCTGGCCCTGGCCCTGGCCTGGGGCAGAGGACTCACCCAGAACTGCCTTTTGTTTCCAGTGTCCTACCTGCACCGTTGCGGTTCTCAGGGTGACTCTGGGACAGGTACTCTCCAAACGCTCGGGCTGCTCTGCATGGTAGGCAGAGGGAACACGGTCAGTACATGCTGGCTACCAGCCTCCAATACTGACAAGACCCTCCCTACCATACTTAGTCCCACCCGGGCTTTCCACATCATGAGAAGAGGTGGGCTCTTTCCACCCACCACACAGAGCCAGGGCATCCTGGTCAGAGACCTCCGACTGCTTTCTGTCCAATCTGCCCAGCCTGTGGGCGTCAGGTTTTAAGGTCCAATGCCCACTCCAGTCGGAACAGGAAGACCGCAGGGCATTGGGGCAGCAGCACACACCACAGAGGGTAGCCGGCAGCGGTAGCCGGTCAGCCTGGCCCACACTCACCTTACTTTGGCCGCTACCGAGGACATGGCCTCGCTCCTCAGCGCCCTCCTCCTGGAGGCGGCGGCACCCATGGTCACGGCGCCCGCGCATCCCCCGGATTTCAGAGCGCGCCTCGCGCCCGCCGCCTCTGCCGGAGGAGCCGTACCGCGCCTGAGGTCGCGCTAGGTCTCGGCCTCAGGGTCAGGGTCACACTTAGGCCCGGGCCCTGCATGGCCGCACCCAGCGCCCAGCAGGTCCAGCCACTGTAGGAGAGCGCGGCTGGACCCGGGGGCGGTGCTCCGCCTCCTGACGCTGAGCCTGAGTTGGCACCACCCCCATGATGACAGTTAAGGGAGTGGCTAAAAGGCGGCTCCTCCCGGAGGCTTTCTTCCTGGGGGCATAAAAGTGATGCCCTTCCACTTAGGCCAGGGATTGTGTATGCTCAAGTATGCCCTAAGAAACCTTTGGTTTGGGGGGAAACCCTAGTTTCCTCCAGACCCGGAGCATCCTGGCCTAGCCTAGAGTTGCTGCCTGGAAGGTTGCAGGTGCCAGCAAAAGGGTCCTGAAAGAAAATGAGCCCACCCACTGACATTCCCGATCTCAGGTCCACTTAGCTCTTTGCCCCTGCAACCTTTACACCAGAGTAAAATAGCCACACAGTCAGATTGACATTTATTAGTACATCAATCCCACATCCCCATGCCTCACAGAGGCTTCAGTGCTCCTCAGTATTGCTGTGGGGATATAAGGGTGCCAGGGAAGTGAAGGGGACTGCGACTCCAGTAACACAGCCCATGTCTCTGGAAGAAACCAGATGGCTGTATCACCCAGTTTGATCTTGTCAGGCAACTGAAGTAGCCTCTAAGGAATGGGTGCAGCCTCAGTCTAAGGGTGAGGCCCGGGTGTTTTATTGTGTTAATCCAATCAGGAAGGATGTTACAGTCTTGGCCCCCGGTCATCTTGATTAGGGAGTCAAGGGAAGGAGTCCTGGGACTGTTCTGGGGAAGTCAAGCTGGGAGGTCCTTGCAACACCGGAGGCTCAGTTTCCTGGAAGCAAATCAGACAAGGTCAAGATACGCAGAGTGGGGACTTGCCCGACCCCAGGCTGGATTGCCTGCTGTGGGAAGACGCAGCTAGCACAGAGTCAGGGACAAGGGGCAGGCCCTGTTTGGGGACCTCAGAGTCAGGTCCAGCACCTCACCGAGTCAGAGTCTAGCTCAATCCCAGTGCTCTGGAAGTCAGCGTACGTTTCCTTGGGGATGACTGGCAGCTCCTCCTCATACTCTGTTTGATAGTCAGACTCATCTAGAGCAGAAGAGAGGGCTCCATTGTCCTCTCTCCAAGGACAGTGGCTGTGCCGAGCAAGGCTAAAAGTCAAGCAGAGCATGGCCATCCTCAAGCCACTGCCACAGTTCCCAGAGAGCTACCCAGCTCCAGGGCTGCCAGAGGAACCTCACAGACCCAGTGACACATCACATTCGCCTTTGTTCATCTCACTCCACAATGTGTCCTGTGTGTTTTTCACAAAAACATGACCCTCCATACCTACTCGCTAACCACACATGGGGGCCAGGTCAGGGTTGTGAAAGGACACCAGCACAAACTCAGCTCAGTGCTGGGGCTCTCACCCTGGGAAGACTCCAGGGCAGCTTTCAAGTTCTTCTTTAAGATGGTATATGCAGCAGGGAATTCTGCAGAACATGTTGCTCTGTTGCAAGATGGGGGGCCCCATTGCAGGGCTGTAGATCAGAGCCATAGTGTTGGATGTGGCCCTCAGGCCTCCTAGTGCCTCCTCTGCCAGTAGGCTCCCCTTAAGGTCTGTGGTGTGGTTAGAACACTCTATGGAGTGATGAGGGAGAAGCCTGAGTGGCCTAGGAAGCAATCCCATGTTGTGGGAAGTGGACAGATGGGCTCTGGGTCTTGACACAATGGAGAAGCAGTACTGAGCTTCTTGGCCAGTAGAGCTCAAGAGTTGGTGCCTTCTTCAAGGGCAGGAGTGAGGGTCTAGTGTTGTGGCGTCCTACCACCTCTTTCCTGTCCCACTCTCCAGGCATCTACTCACCATCCACTGCAGCCACCTTGGCCGGCTCAATCCGTGACACGATCTCAGCAAGGTCCGTGAAGGAGGAATTGGGGCAGGTGAACACCTGGAGAAAGGCAGAAAGCACGGTGCATCACCTGTCTCAGGCGACACACCTGTGGCAGGCAGAGTGGGTGCAGGGGATGCTGCCCAACCTGACCCTCCTGCCCTCTCACCCCACAGTCCTTCCTCTTGCTTGTCCCCTGCTGGTCCTGCAACATCTTCTCTAGGACACCACTCCGAACCCAGATGTCAAACACTGTCCGCCCATGTTGATACCCAACTTCCTGTGTACATAGGAGGCCCCATCAGGGACTTGAGGAAGCCCCTTCTAGTGCTCTTAGAAAAGAGGCTGGAGAGGTGACCTCCATCAGAACTGACCCCAGGCCCTCTTTTCTCTAAGCCAGCTGGTGGTACTCACACAGATCTCATCAAACTTGCCGAAGTCCAGGGTGCGGTAACTGTCGATGGGAGGCCTCAGGTACTCACAGTAGTCACTGTTCTTCACCATCTCCAGCTGCCGGACGCAGCACACATAGGCCAGTCGAGTCTGAATCTCTGCCATGTTCAGCACCTGCCAAGAATGTCTGAGCCTCCTACCCTGGCCTCCCCTCCTCATCCCTCCCGGCCCAGAAACATGGTGGGCTCTGAGCCAGAGTCCCAAAGATGGGACCTTAGAGAGCCATGAAACCCCATTTTGGTCTTGTCCCAGAGTTAGTTCCATGGTCTGGGAAAAAGTACAAACGAGCGACCGAGATCTGCTGGACTCTGAACATCCCTACTGCCAGGGATGGCTCAAAGAGGGTGAGAGGTAAGCCCCAGAGAGACGATCTAGTCCACTTGGTACCAAATCTACCTTGACTTTTGTAGCCAAGGGGTTCCAGCGTTTCCACAGCAGCCACCATCCGGACAAGGCATCACCATAGTTGGTGAGGTCCGTCTCATCCCGGCTGCCAACATCGATGGCAATCACAACCTTTGCCCCCATGGATCTTGCCACATCCGCTACAGAGAAAAGGGAAGCCTAGTTACCACCGGTCAAGAACATAGACCAGGGTATGGGGCGGCATCCAGGAGAAATGGGAGAAGCAGATGGGAGGCAGACTACTTTCCTAAGCACCAAGAGGGCTTCTGTCCCTCCTGCTGGCTCCACCAGGGGGCCCTCTCTAGTATTCTTCCTGGCCTATGGAGGCAGGATCAAATGTTGCAGCCACGAGCACAGAACTGTGCTGGAGCCCTTCTGAGCATGTAGCCAACAGGTAGTAGGTATGGCCTCACTCACGAACGCGTGGCACCTGCAGGCTCTTAGTGTCCAACTGTGGGCACAGATGGAAATCAATTGTCCCTGGTTTGTCTCCTTGGCCTTTGTTCTGTTGCCGCCGTGCTAACAGGCAGAGCCATATGCTAGGAGCATGCTGTGCGCATGCGCATGCATGGGCTCACTTGCATGTGTTCTCTAGCAGCTGATGCCAACCTGACATTTTCTCTTGGCATACTCCAAGGAAAACGTGTACCACCCCAGCCTTCCTGGTGTGGAGGCGGTTGTGGCAGACAGCCACAGGGCAGAATGACCAAAGAACTATGTGCCAGCATGGGGGCACTCCTGAGTCCTCAGCAGTACCTGGGAGGTTGTTGATGTAACCACCATCCATCAGCAGGTGTCCATCCTTGGGGTCGCAGAGTGGGGGCATATAGCCTGATAAGGACATGCTTGCACGGACATACCTCCACAGAGAGCCTGGAATATTAAAGAGATCTGGTGGGGAAAGGGGCCAGCCAGGAAGGAGCCTTTTTCTGCCCTCTGTAGCCCTTATCCTGCACTGGAGAATCAGAGCCTTAGCTCTGTCAGTCTGAAAGCTCATAGGTCCAACCTTCAGGGAGAACACTAAGCCTAGCAGACCACCACCAGACCTCTTACCCTCAAAGGGCTTTGCCTTGAAAACAGATGACATTGAAGTATTCCTCTGTGGTCCCCAGAAATCCTGCTTTGCCCAAGTGAAGACTCCTACACCCCTCCTTCTGCTTCTTTCCCAGAGGCCCCTTTACCCACTGGATATCCTTGTTCCTGAGGCCCTAATTTACTGAGCGCTCCTGTGGCAGAGACATCCTCTACCTACCTTACCCACATGTGCCTGTGTCTCTTGCTTGTTTGTAAGACCCTCAGTGCCTTCAACAACAATCTCATGGAACTGCCTGTCCATGCTCCCACACCAGTCTAAGATCCTAGAGCTGCTGACCTGACTGAGCTGACCCTGTGGTGCTTTGGTTGGAGAAGGCACTCACCATCTGTGTGAACCCGCATGGCAGAGGCTGTGATGTCGGTGGTGATGGCAAAGTAGGGGAGCCACAGGTCCTGTGGGGGGACAGGGATCAGAAGACACCGCCCCTCACACTGTTCCCCGACCTGTCCATCTAGGGACAAATGAACTTGGAGAAAGCAAGGCGGTACCAAGGCCACTGACAGCCAATGCAAGCCAGGTAGGTATGCTAGGGACACACCTCAATCTGCCGGTCTTTGAAGATGTTACTGATGCTGCTATTGAAGCCAGTGCCAGAGAACATAGATGTGATTGGGTAGGTCAGGTCCAGTATAGTCTTCATCATTGATGTCATACCCTAGAGACATGGGAGACGTTTACCGAGGAACTCACACTCTAGCCTGTGGGACCTTGTTGAAGCAGGATACAGGCACAGCACATGCTTTCTGCCTCTGATCACGGGGTAACAAAAGACCCACAGGTCCAACTGCCTGAAATTTTAGGAGAGCACTCCCTGTGGGGTAGAGCCTTAGTGTAGGCAAAAAGGGCAGCAGAAGTTCTCAGGGCTTTGAAGCCAAGATGCAGCCTCACATAGCTCCATGCTTCCTGCCCTTTTCTCGCCCAGCCAGACCTTGAGATCCTTGGGGGCTCCAGCAGACCTTTGTGCTACATACAGTAGAGGGAGGACGAGGATGGATAGAGCCACCAGCTCTGGGAAGGTTAACGCAGGAACAGCCCAGAGCCCACAGTTTAGAAACTCTGTGAGGACCTTTCCATGAGACAAGTGTCGGAGATCACAGGAATGAGACAGCTTGAGACAGTCTGCGCTGGGGAAGCTGCTAGACAAATGGCCCTCATGCCATCCACCTCTTCAGCATGGCTGTGGTACATATGGCCACAGCTCCATCTCCATCCACCTCATGTCCAGCAGGGGCCTCCTGCAGGGTGGCTACCTTGGCAGGGTACCGTAGCTTAGCTGGTGGGAGGACCAGCCCAAAGCTCCCTGACTCAGCTACAACTACAGCTAAGCTGCTCCTACCAACTCAACACATTCTCCTGTGGTCACCCCCAGTGACTGCTGACATACCACTAAGGACAGGATGTGTCACCAGGTTCTCTCTCTTTCTCTGATGGTCACTCATTCCATGGGAGAAATATTTCTGGACAGAGAGCCTCAGGCGTTGCCCTTCCTTCATCACTGCAGCAAACAGCCTATTCCTCGGCTTTTGCATGAAGGTTGACCAACTTTTTTTCTTTGAAAATGAAGAGCACAGACTCTTTTGATCCCACGCATGGATTCCGCAGGGTTCCATTTGTTCCTCAGGAGCAGCCCAGCCTCACTGAGCAGGTTGATGAAGCTAAAGGAACCTGTCCTGATTCCTTTGGTTGTGTGTGATCTTTCAATTCTGATGCTGGTGTCCATTTACAACAAGGACACCAGGACAACAGGAGAGAAGTTTGACTTCCCGCGCAGCCTGCAGCCCAGTCAGCCCCTCCCTGGTTTGATTTACAACAAGGCCATATTCCCTTCTCTTAAATCTTGTAGGGCTAGGGACCAGGCAATAAGGAATGCCCCTGCAGCATGCTGGAATGATCCATACTAACCAACCTGAAGCTGGACTACCGCCTTGTTTTTGCCTCAGAAGCCTAAGGCGTGGTTGCAGAGGTGGAGGGCATTGGAGAAGCTGGGGGAGGGGTGGAATGTGATCAAAATATACTGTATATTCTCAAAGAACTAATAAAAAGGTAAAAAGGACACGAAGTTGGAAAGAGAATATGTTGTGAGATTATGGGGGTTGGGAGGGTAAGTGGAAGGTAGATATGATCCTATTTTATTATACATGCACACAAAATTCTCAAGAAAAACATATTTTCAAAAAGAAATCTGAGGCCTGTACTGACTGGTTCCTGATCTTAAGGGACTCTCGTTCTCTCGTCTTCCTGCCCACTGTAGGTCCTGATGCAGCTGTGCCTCGTTTCCAGAGATAACAGGGACCACTAGCTCTCTGTTCATCGATATGGCCCTCCATGTTGTCACTAGGTAAACCCCTATCAGTTAAGACTAGAGCACAAACCAGAGCAGCTCCCGTTACCTGCCTTAGGGTCACACACACACACACACACACACACACATCCCTTCCTCAGGTCACCTCCTGCCACCTACTTCTGGCCATCTCCCACCATTTGCTCAACCTTTAACTGCATTCTGCTCTCCCCTTGCCACACAGCCAGACTTCCTGATGATGGGGGTCACCTGCTTACCTCTGCCCACTGCTTGGCCCGAATCCGTGTCTGGCTGTAGCTCCGCTCCTCAGCAAACAGAGCACCCATGAAAGCCCCGATGGACGTGCCTCCGATTATGTCCACGGGGACGCCACACTCTGCTAGTGCCCTGAGGATGCCCACCTGGGCACACCCTCTTCACCAATAAGAACAGAAAAAGAAAATAAGCAGCAGAGCCAGGCCAGCCCTGAGCTATGTGCCCTAGGAAGGCCCAGGCCAGCCCTGAGCTATGTGCCCTAGGAAGGCCCAGGCCAGCTCTTGAGCTATGTGTCCTAGGAAGGCCCACGCCAGCCTGAGCTATGTGCCCTAGGAAGGACCAGGCCAGCCCTGAGCTATGTGCCCTAGGAAGGCCCAGGCCAGCCCTTGAGCTATGTGTCCTAGGAAGGCCCAGGCCAGCCTGAGCTATGTGCCCTAGGAAGGGCCAGGCCAGCCCTTGAGCTATGTGCCCTAGGAAGGCCCAGGCCAGCCCTGAGCTATGTGTCCTAGGAAGGCCCAGGCCAGCCCTTGAGCTATGTGCCCTAGGAAGGCCCAGGCCAGCCCTTGAGCTATGTGCCCTAGGAAGGCCCAGGCCAGCCTGAGCTATGTGCCCTAGGAAGGACCAGGCCAGCCTGAGCTATGTTCCCTAGGAAGGCCCAGGCCAGCCCTTGAGCTATGTGCCCTAGGAAGGCCCAGGCCAGCCCTGAGCTATGTGCCCTAAGAAGGACCAGGCCAGCCTGAGCTATGTGTCCGAGGAAGGCCCAGGCCAGCCTTTGAGCTATGTGTCCTAGGAAGGCCCAGGCCAGCCTTTGAGCTATGTGCCCTAGGAAGGCCCAGGCCAGCCCTGAGCTATGTGCCCTAAGAAGGACCAGGCCAGCCTGAGCTATGTGTCCTAGGAAGGCCCAGGCCAGCCTGAGCTATGTGTCCTAGGAAGGCCCAGGCCAGCCCTTGAGCTATGTGCCCTAGGAAGGCCCAGGCCAGCCCTGAGCTATGTGTCCTAGGAAGGACCAGGCCAGCCCTGAGCTATGTGCCCTAGGAAGGCCCAGGCCAGCCCT
>NC_034592.1:12199270-12209080 GCF_900095145.1 Mus pahari | reverse complement strand
CCTAGGAAGGCCCAGGCCAGCCCTGAGCTATGTGCCCTAGGAAGGCCCAGCCAGCCTGAGCTATGTGTCCTAGGAAGGCCCAGGCCAGCCATGAGCTATGTGTCCTAGGAAGGCCTGAGAGTCCGCGGCCTATCATCTGACCACTCTTCTCTCCTCAGATTCCAGAGTTTGCATGACCACAGACAGTGGGGCAAAGAAACAGAAGGCCGAGAGAGAAGTCTTGATATAATTTAGCCTCCCTCTTTCTGGAGGTACCCAGTGTCTGTAAGGCTGAGAGGGGAAGGCAGACTTTACTATGGAGCCAGAGTGGCTTTTTCTGTGCTGATTCCATCAGAACAGCAGAATCTGGGAAAATAAACAGGTTTCATAGCTTACTATGGTTAGGAAAAGTGGGAAGGAGAAAACCTAGAAAAAAGCAAGTCCATGTAGGTACTGGGAATTGAACCAGGGTCCTCTGGAAGAGCTGCCAGTGCTTTTGACCATTGAGCCTTCTCTGTAGCCCACAGCCTGGTTTACATAGTAAGTTCCAGGAATAGAGAGACTGTGTTTCCTTCAAAAACGAAAACAAAAACACCAGACCAAACCAAACCAAACCTATGGTTGAGATCTGGGCGTGGTGGCGCACGCCTTTAATCCTAGTACTTGGGAGGCAGAAGCAGGCGGATCTCTGTGAGCTGAAAGCCAGACTAGTCTACACAGAGGATTCCAGGCCAGCCAGGGTTAAATACTGAGACCCTTCCTCAAAAAAAGAAACAACAACAACAGCCCAAACTCCAAACAAACAAATGACAACAAACAAGAATTGAAGAGATTAAGGCAAGACTGGTAACGGACACAGAAAAGGAAACTATACACAGGGTCAGGTGAGATTATAGACATGCAATGCATAACTGCAATGCCGAAACCAACAAATGCGTGCAACAAACAGCAGAGCAGACACAGCCCGAGAGAGAGAAGGTAACTCTACTGTGCCAGCACACCATGGATATTGCTGACCTGATGTCACAGTTGCAGTGACATCCGACTTCCTTGACTGCTCTTTCAAAGCCCACCTCGCTCTGTTGACACTTTCTAATATCTGCTCTTGTCCATTTTCTGAGACACGATAGCCTGTGCTGGCCTCAAATTCACCATCCTCCTCCTCCTCAATGTTGAGAATTTACTAAATAAAGAATAAACTCACAAGCTGCCATGGGCTCATTGGCAGCAATTTATCAAGTAGTCCTGATTTCCCTTGATAGTTAGCTGTCTCATGCTCTTTCATACAAGTCTTTTTTGTTTTGTTTTGTTTTGTTTGAGACAGGGTTTCTCTGTATAGCCCTGGCTGTCCTGGAACTCACTTGGTAGACCAGGCTGGCCTCGAACTCAGAAATCCGCCTGCCTCTGCCTCCCGAGTGCTGGGATTAAAGGCGTGCGCCACCACCGCCCAGCTCTGTGAGTGCATGTGTGTGTGCATATGTGTATATATGTGTCTGTGTATGTATGTCTGTGTGTGTATGCTTGTGTGTGTATATGTGTGTCTCTGTGTGTGTATTACAGAATAGCTACAAAAAGATTGAAAAGACTTTACTGGAAGTAGAGTCAATATAGATACAAAAGATGGCTGCAGATGGCTAGTATTAAGGTATTAGCTACATAGTTACTGATCTGCTAGGAGCCTGGGGAGCAGCAGCACCAGGGGAGCCCAGCCTAGCCTGCTTGGCAAACTCCATGCTAAAAGACCTTGTCTCGAAAAGCAAGGTACCTGATACCTGAGAAATGACACCTGAGGTTGTCCTCTGGGACCACTGCAGACACACACACACACACACACACACACACACGCATGCATGCACGGACACACATACACACATGCACATACACAGAGAAACAGACAGACAGAGGCAGAAACATACAGAGAGGCAGAGATGCAGAGAGACAGAGACAGAGAGAGATGTAAAAATTAGTGCCTTCATTCAAAGCTGCCACTGAAAGAGAACCAGAGACTGAGGGACAACACTGCATAAATGCACCTGGAAAGACTCTTGGGAAGAATTAAAAAAAAAAAAAAAAAAGCCAGGGAAGACTTCAAAAGGATGCTTTGCAACAAAGACAATGAAAGAGGGGATAGGCCAAAAGCCAGAGTGAGTCTGGACTAACAGCCTGCACCTGCACAGTTACAAATCTGAGACAAAGGAAGAACCACGCCACACCCACCTGAGTGGCTTCAAACTAAAGCCAGACAACATCCAGGGTAAACTAGAAGAGGAAAAGGGAACTCTCACACATGGCGGGTGGGGTGTAAGCGGTCACGACCCCATGATCAGGTAATTCCACTTCTATATTTGTCCCAAAGAAAAGAAAAACATATATCCACTAAAAGAAAAAAGATGATTATAATTTTTCTCCTTATAACTGGAACCAAAAAGCCCAAACATCTGTCAAAAACAGAAGGAAGGCTGTCAAAAATCCAGTGATGAGGGCATCTCATAATGGACCCCCACCTAGAACCCAAATGCACGTCAGTCATCACTGATAGACAAACCTAGACAATGAGCACACATGGAAAAATCGGAGCAAGCAAACAAAGCAATAAATAAAAGACGTGCCGCTGGTGGTAATGTCGCATTTGGGAAAGAGACAACGCTATAGGGGGAAAAGGCCGTCCCCAAGTTGGAACATGACGGTAACATTAACACCTGAACTTGTGAGGCTCTGGCAGGACAATCTCAAACTCCAGGCCAGCCTGGGTCAGGTAAAGAGAACTTGTCTCAAACAAAACAAAGTAAAATTGAAAGTGTTAAAATATTTTAGTTGAAAAATTATAGTTGAAAGATACAATTGAAAAAAAAACCTCTAAGGAAACAGAACAAAAACAGTTTAAAAAGCTATGAAAAGCAGAGGCATCTCTTAGGACACCACTCTTACGCCCTGGAAAAAGAGAACAGAGAAACGCAAACACTTTTTAAAAACGGAACACTTTGGGACTAGAGAGATGTTCAGTGGCTAAGAGCACACCGGACCTCCAGAGGACTTGGGTTTTATTCCCAGCACCCCCACGTCAGCTCACCGCTGTGACTAGAGTTCTCCAGAATCTGACGCCCTCCCCAGGTCTCTGCAGACAAGAGACACTCATGAGCTGCACATGCGGATAAAATACCTATGTACATAAAATACAATGATTAAAACCGAAACTTCTCCTAGAGTTTCAACCACATCAATTTCCAAATGTGAAAGGTCTCGGGGGACTCCATCACAAGGGAGACCAGCAGCAGCAGCACTGAGCCACTAGCACATCCTTTCAAACAACAAAATTAAAAGAATTCCCTAAGGCTCCAGAAAGGAAAGTTGGAGCGTTGACTAACCAGTCCTGGTAATCTCGACAATACCCAAGCTACACACACAGCACAACTCGGACACAATTTCTCACAGGTGATTTTCATTCTGAATTCTATGCCTAGCCAAACCCTCACTCAGTCTGAGAGCGGAGGGGAAGGCCTGTGGACAGGTCCAGTGCTAACACTGTGACCTCCCACACAGCCTCTCCAGGAGATTTCTACAAAGATGGAGACAGGAGATGTAGAAAATGGAGCTAAACAAGGGAATAAAACAAAGGCACTTGTTAGGATGGTGGCAAAGAAAAATTTCAGGTCCAACAGTCAGCTGGAAAGATATCATTAAAGATGAGGGACTGGGGGGGTGGAGGGTGCGCAACCCTAGAAATCTCAAAAGGAGATGATCTGGATGGAGAGGGTTTGAATGCTCTGCTCTGGCGGTGTTTGCCACTACACTGATAATACTGGAAATGGAACTGAAGCAAACACAGCAGTCAGAAACTTCTAAGAAGGAAATGACATCAGGGTCCCATGGATAGGATTTATCTTTGAAAAAGCTGCACCCTCACAATGCCGCACGCACACTGCCAGCACAGCACGGGCTGTCGCAGTGCTGGGACCTCATGAGGATGATGAGAGCAAGAGACCGACAGAGGCAGAGCCACAGACCACAAGTGTGCATAGAGAGCAGCACATGCACATTGTTGGAAGGTTGAACATAGTTACTTCTGGGCAGTCTTGTAGACTTGGCTCTGGGAGGGGCAGGCAGATGATTGCTTCTTTATCTCACAGAACCATATGGCTGTTGAGTACACCTTGAGCAAAGTGAAGAATTCATCGACCTGCAAACCAGGTCCAGGTCTAGACCTAACTGTTCTAAGCATCTACTATCCAGAGCCACAGGAAGGACCAGGGCCTCTCCCTAGCTGGCAATGGAGGCTGTCACACCACTCCGATACGCCAGCTTTCCCTGGGATTTCAGGATACAGTGGTGTATCGCTTCACTACCAAACTGAGCAGAGACAGGACTCAGCTCACAGAGGCCAGCTCCAGAGCACCCTCTTCTTGGAGATGTGCACTCTGATGCCACCTTCACGAATATCTGGATCACCACTTCATCTTCCCCAGGATACCCTGGGCCTCCACCTCTTTCAGCTCAGAAGGAGCAGATGACAACTCAGGGCAGGAATTACACGGGCTAAAAGTCCTACAAAGAACCCAGAGCCCAAAGAAGTAAAGACCATTTTTTTAGTTCATGAGCACATCAGGTCATTCCTCCACAGAGAGTATATTAAAGTGGGAAGACCTTCATGGGAGCCCAGTGGGGAACCAACATAGGGCCGGAGCAGACAATACTCAAAGAGGAGACACATTGCTAACCAAACAAACGCTTCTAAGCACAGATGCTCGGACAATACACACATTTTCTTCTACCAAACTGGCATCAGTGGAATTCAGAACATCTGGGCTATAAACGTTCATATACCCAGATATTTAGGCATGCAGACCACACCCTTGCCATCCATGCAGACTCTTTCCTGGGGATACTAGCATGGTCCAAGGGTCTCTTCATCTATGGCACCACACTACCATCTTCCTCATGCTCAGTCATGGTAAAGCTGGTGAATAACTGTCATTTCCACACACATAGCACATAGCACACAGTTGCATGGGGGCTTACCTGGCTCCACCCCCTCCAAGCACCAAGGCAATGGCATTGCCTGTCAGCATCCGGGCCAGGCGGGAAAAGTCAGAATGACGGTCTGGTGGTCGTTGGAAAACACGTGTGTACATCTCAACCTGAGAGGAGCCAAAGGAAAACAGAGGTTTGTGCATTTCTTCAGCTAAAACGCCGCATGACTTGATTTGCCTCACATCCTATCCTTTCCAGAACACAGCCCTATGAGCACCAAAGTGCCCGGAAGGGTCCAAGCTCACCTGGTGGGTGCTGGCAGAGGACAAACCTGGAGGGAGCTTCTAGACTACCTAAGACCACAGAGCCCCCCAGGATGTCCCACCTGAGTCTCTCCACTGGCCCTGTATGTAGACAGTACTCTCAAGAGCAAAGATGCAGCTAACAGGATGCTGTTCATTGAGCTGGAGGGTTGAATGGGCTATGGCATGTGGGCACCACCTAGTTTTCACACTGGGCCCGAAGAACTAAAGCTGACCCAAGGAAGAGGTGTCTCAGGATTGTGTCTGCTTCTGCCCTGAAGGGACAGCGTAGGGACCTGGTCATGAGATCTCTTGGGGCTTTGGCTAAATGTGAGGCTCTCAGCCTTGGGCCCTGAACCTAAGTCAAGCACAGATTCCTGGGCTTCCCAGGTCTTGATGGCCTCTGTGCTTGTGCTCCCACCATGTTGTGCCCGTCTTCATCTGCAAGGTAGCACAAGAGTTAAGGTCACAGTCAGAGTTCAGAAGCAGAGGCAAGCCAACCAGAACCCACAAGCCCTGATGCCGGGTAAAGAGGGAGAAAGACAGTTTAAATATATAGCTGAAGGCCAGAGATGATGTAGATAGGGCCAAGTCCCACTGAGCCAGCCCACCAGGCCTTACCAACTTGGGCAAGCTCCTCTTAGAGAAGACACGGCGTGGGCAGCAGAGGTGCAAATGGGCAGAACACCAACTTCGCATGTTGAGCCACTCCACTGTGCGGGAAGGCACTGGACCCTCCTGTTTGTGCAGCAAGATTAGTTGCTTCTGGGCACGCACAGCTGTGCTCTCCAACATCTTCTCCAGCTGCGGGAGAGTAGGGCCTGGTCAGCAAGTTCAGGCAAGCCTGAGCACTGAGCACACTATAGAACCAAGGACCACCACAGAGCTTTCCCCCAGATCTACACTCAACAATCCCCTGATGACAGGTCCCAGAGAGGACAGTGTGTGACTGGTCTAGTTAGTAGTTAGGCTCTAAAGATGGCCCAGCTTGGGGTTGCTAATACTCTGACCACATGGTCCACTCCACTGTAAATGCTGGGTGGCCAGCACGGCTGTGACGGTGCTCGGGGTACGAGACAGGAGTGTGTCCTGTGTCTCACTTCATGAGTGTGTGCTACAGCCTTTACAAATGACACACGCCTTTTGGGGAACTGCCCTTACAAACCTGCTCCTCTACAATGGGGGTTGTGTCAGTGGGGATGAATTTGGCTGCTCCAAGATTAGACAGGCAGAGGAGATGCCTGAAATTCGAGCTGAGCAGGCAGGCCAGAGAGGAGACAAGAACCCTGAGCAAAAGGAAGGCTTACTGCTCCTCAGAGCTTTCATTTGTGGGAAGGACGTGGGGCTTTTCGGCCATACTTGCAGCCATCCACAAAAGGAAACTGAAAACAAGCCGCTCAGCACTTGGCCAAATCTAGTAAGAGCAGAGAAACCCTCTGGGGTCAACAACTTGAAAGCCTCTGAAGACAACTGGCACTTGGCTCGGTACTGTGAAGTAACCGGCAGAGGCTGCAAACACAGACGGTGCAGTGCTCACAAATGGAAAAACAACAGCCATCAAAATGGACCAAACAGGGGGAGGGGGTCTGTATCAAAATCCTACCTACTGATGGAACAGTAAATTTCATGCTGGGTGGAGGTGGCACACACCTTTGATCCCAGCGCCTGGGTGGCAGATGCAGAGGGATCTTTATGAGTTCGAGGCCAGCCTGGTCTATATAGTGAGTTCCAGGACAGCCAGGAATACAGAGTGAAACCCTGTCCCAAAACACCAAAAAATAAATCTCAGAATGATATAAAATAGGCCTCTGTTTCTCCATAATCTCTAAGAGTGAATACTGCAAAGGCGTCTAAAGACTGGGTGGTAGATATGCGGGTCCTTTTCTGAGTAGTATTTCAACCAAAGGAAAGATGACTATAGTTCGAGAGATGGAAGTCCCTCGGAGCACTCACCTCACCTACTGCCGGCTCTTGCTCACCCAAGCCCACAATGAGGATGCAATCAGCCTGCCGGATACAGCGCTGGGTCCAAGGTGTGAGTGTGCCGTCTGCTTGATACAGCACAATCCGGTGGATGTCCTCCTGCTGCCCCAGCCAACTGGAGAGCCGGTACTCATGGATGCTACAAGACATAGGGCAGCACCTCACCTTCTTAAAATAATTTTTAAAATTTATTTATGTATGAGTGCTCTGTCTGCATATACACCTGCCGGCCAGAAGGTGGCAACAGATCCCTTTATAGGTGTCATGAGCTACCATGTGGTTGCTGGGAACTGAACTCAGGACCTCTGACAGAGCAGACACCAGCCCCAAAATTTATTCTTTTTTTTTTTTTTTTTTTATACAGTATCTCACTACATGGCATTGCTGGCCTGGAACTCACTCTGTAGGCTACAGCAGCCTTGAATTTACAGAGATTGGTCTGCCTCTGCCTCCTGATTGCTGGCCTCTCACCCGGTCTTAAGGCTCCTCATCTTCATTAGCATCCCACCCACAGAGCAGCAAAGGAGGCTTGGAATTGGGCAGTTGAACAGAGGCTGTGGCCAGGTCTAGAGGTTGGGGGCTTAAGAGAAAGTGAGATGCAGAGCTGCCTATATGTTAAAGAGAGGCCTGTTGTCTCCTGGACCTCTAGTGGTACCCAAGGACATATACAGAGTAGAGAGTACAGCTGGACAAGGAACATGCTGTCATGTGCAGACACCAAGGCACAGGGATAACGAGGTCCATCTTAGGACCATGCCAGGACAGCTAAGAAAGAAGTTCAGATTGGCTAAATTTCTCCATGTGAGACCACACGGGGCAGGAGCACACCTGTCTAGAGCAGCAGAACCCAGGCGTTGTTTGATGTTGTCACTGGTCAGCAGCAGGACAGGACCTGAAACAAACCACCCATTTCAGAAGTCTGTCCCAGCAGCCACCTCTTAGGGAAAGCAAGGGATCAGTGTTTGCAGCTTGTCCTGGTGTCAGCTCCCTGAGAGGGATTGCTGGCAATGGGATGAGCCACGCTTTTAGGCTGCCTTTCCAAATCTGGGTCTCCTGTTGATAGATGAACCAAATCCTTACAATCCTACCTGCAATCAGGTGTGTGGACACAGGGTGGAAACACGGACAGCGTGCCACAGTAAAGCTTGAAATCCTGTAATTGCCCAAAGCCACATCTAAAGTGGCCTGGATCTAAATCTAGTCCATTCACAAGCAGATGACAAGCTTTCATATCCATGCTTCTCAAATTAGCTAAGGAAAGGTCACCTGCGGTCCAGAAGCAATGCAGAGGAGAGAGCACTGGGCACCTCAGGAAACTGCCTCACATGGCCATAGGTGGAAAAAGGCCTAGCCATGGGAAAGCCAAAAATAATACACAAGGAGACTTAAATCATTCTTAACAAGCCAATCATGATGACCCAGCCTCAAATCCCAGCACTTAGAAAGTAGAGGCAGGTGCATCTTCATAAATTCAAGGCTAGCCTGGTCTACGTGCTTCCATATCTAGAGCTACATAGTTAGACATTGTCTTAAAAAACAAACAGGCCAGGTAGTGGTGGTGCACTCCTTTAATTCCAGCACTTGGAAGGCAGAGGCAGGTGGATTTCTGAGTTCGAGGCCAGCCTGGTCTACAGAGTGAGTTCCAGGACAGCCAGGGCTACACAGAGAAACCCTGTCTCAAACCCCACCCCCTGAAACAAACAAACAAACAACAACAACAAAATCATTCTAAACAAGCTCTTTGAAGAGTATGCAATTAAGAGATAATTTGTAAGAGTCTACCCTTTCTCTAAACAGTGTCTCAAGCTGGCCTTGAACACCTAAGTTCAAGCAGTAGACCCAGTTCTGCCTTTTAGAAGCTGGGACTACAAGCAAACTCCACTGCATCTGGCAACAGTATCAAACTGTAATTGGCAGCTGTTCCTTGGAGGCATACAGCTTAAGGGGTCTTTACAGCTGTGAAGACTACTGGGATGTAGCTATCACAATTCCAAGTTAAACTGTACAAATGCAGCCAGGCATGGTGGCACCTGCTTGCAGAGGGAGGTGGACCTCTGGGAGTTCCAGGCCAGTCTAGTCTACACAATGAGTTCCAGGCCAGCAAGAGATACAATGTGAGACCCTGTGGTGGCACTTGTCTTTAATCCAAACACTGGGGAGGCAGAGGTAAGTGGATTCTGAGTTTGAAGACAGCCAGGTCTACAAAGTGAGTTCCAGGATAGCCAGGCTCCACAGAGAAACCCTGTCTAGGGGATGAAGGGGGAATAGAAACTTTTTAAGCAGACAAACCTGTCCCACTACAGAGGTGACGAGCAAAGGACAGCAGGTCCATATGCACCTCGAGGCCACTCCTTCAACCTGGACAGTAGCAAGAGATGGGGCCACACATTTTTCATATTCATCCCTGTCAAGAGGCCATCCTGTGTAAGATATATGAGATCTTGCAACACAAAACATGTAGGTGTGGGCTGGAGGGATGGCTGAGTGGTTAAGAGTACCGGCTACTCTTCCAGGGGTCCTGAGTTTAATTGCTAGCAACCACATGGTGGCTCATGACCATCTATACTGGGATCTGGTG
>NC_034592.1:12189985-12198317 GCF_900095145.1 Mus pahari | reverse complement strand
CCCCCCACTCCACCTGCCCTCGGGGTGCCTTTGCTGTCTAAGTCCCCCCCACCCCTACCCCCCTACCCCCCCAGCTCTTGGAAGCTCTACAAAAGAAGTGTAGAGCCTAGAGTCTAGGCTCTCACAGGCAAAGCTCCCAGCTCTTGCCATCAAGCCCATGGTGACCATGTCTCTGTCTGCCCAAGGCTCTGGTTCTGTGTAGGAAGGCAGGATGCTTCCTCCTACAGAGCACAAGGTGGGCAAGCCTAGGTGAGCGTGGCCTCTGGACTCATTGGAACCAGGTATTTCAAAGCCCATGCTACCAGTCTTCACTCTATGGAGTATAGCCCAAAGGCAGCATTCAGTCAGGTTGCCACCCCACATGCCTGCTGGCTGGGACAACACTGTCACCTGGCTGCCTGACAGCTTCTCTTTTAGATTCCTGGATCCAGGGAAGCTAGAGGACAAAGGAACAGCACATTCCATGAAAAAAGAAAACTTGGGGAGCTGGTAAGATGGCTCAGTGAGTAAGAGCACCGACTGCTCTTCCGAAGGTCCTGAGTTCGAATCCCAGCAACCACATGGTGGCTCACAACCATCCGTAACGAGATCTGATGCCCTCTTCTGGAGTGTCTGAAGACAGCTACAGTGTACTTAGATGTAATAAATAAATCTTTAAAAAAAAAAAAGAAAAAGAAAAAAGAAAATTTCTGTTTTCTTCTGTGGATTCCTCACAAGCAGAACGCCCTTGGAAATGGAAGGAGCCTACCAAAGGCAGGCAGTCACCAGACTCAGGGCAAATGAGTGGCGCAATGTGGCTTCTCAAATGAGGCTCTGACTCAACTGACAGGACACTTTCCCAGGATGCCTTGGGCTCACTACCCACCTCTCCTTTCTTACTTGTAGCTCTCAAGATCGCCACAGGATGTGCTGATTCCCGAGATTTGGGGGGTGGGGGTGGGGGTGGGGAGTCAAGAGAGTTGGGTTCAGCTCTCTTAGACATAGGATATTCTCTAATATCTTGACCTTGACCCAGCGGGTCCTGTCCCATGAGGTATAATACCCAAGGCAGGCTGCTTTCCGGGTCCCTGGACAGCCTTCCTGAGCCCTAGAGACCAGCTGACACTGGACCAGTACACCTGTTGATCCTTGCTGCCTACTCCAATAGACTTGCTTTGGTGTTGCATAGCAGTTTCTCCTAGATAAAACTGCCCACCTTAGAGGGAAGCCGGTTAAGACACTTAGCCAGGTGTGGTGGTACACGCCTTTAATCTCAGCACTTGGGAAGCAGAAACAGGTGGATCTCTGTGAATTCAAGGCCATCCTGGTCTACAAAGACTCCAGGATCTGGACAGCCAGGGTTATGTTACACAGAGGAAACCCTGTCTAGAAAAATCATTAAGAAACAAAAAAGACAATATTAAAAAATGGAACAAGAAGTTACAAGGAGAGAGGAAGGGAAGCTAGTTAAACTAAGGAAGGAAACGACTCACACAACTCACTGACACTAACCAGACTCACGAGGCTATTCCCTTCCCAATTGTACACGTGCAGCAGGGAGGGACTGCCGAGACAGATCAGCCAAACTGCCTGAAGGAGTCAGAGAGCAGCTGAGCTACCTGGAAAGGACACTCTACCATGTTGAGCTGCCTATGTGTTATGCCGTATTGCTCACTCTAGGTTTTCAGCTATTGTGGCTGTCACCCATGCTGGGGTGGGCCATGGTGATGCAGCTGTCTCTGAGTCACTTCAGCACCTGTGTGATGAAGCTGTGTCTGAGTCACTTCAGCACCTGTGTGATGCAGCTGTGTCTGAGTCACTTCAGCACCTGTGTAATGCATCTGTGTCTGAGTCACTTCTGTGCCTGTGTGATGCAGCTGTCTCTGAGTCACTTCAGCACCTGTGTAATGCAGCTGTGTCTGAGTCACTTCTGCTGTCTCTGAGTCACTTCTGTGCCTGTGTGATGCAGCTGTGTCTGAGTCACTTCAGCACCTGTGTGATGCAGCTGTGCCTGAGTCACTTCTGCACCTGTGTGATNCAGCTGTGTCTGAGTCACTTCTGTGCCTGTGTGATGCAGCTGTGTCTGAGTCACTTCTGTGNCTGTGTGATGCAGCTGTGTCTGAGTCACTTCAGCACCTGTGTGATGCAGCTGTCTCTGAGTCACTTCTGCGCCTGTGTGATGCAGCTGTGTCTGAGTCACTTCAGCACCTGTGTGATGCAGCTGTGTGTGAGTCACTTCTGTGCCTGTGTGATGCAGCTGTGTCTGAGTCACTTCAGCACCTGTGTGATGCAGCTGTGCCTGAGTCACTTCTGCTGTCTCTGAGTCACTTCTGCGCTTGTGTGATGCAGCTGTGTCTGAATCACTTCTGTGCCTGTGTGATGCAGCTGTCTCTGAGTCACTTCAGCACCTTGGTGATGCAGCTGTCTCTGAGTCACTTCTGCGCCTGTGTGATGCAGCTGTGTCTGAGTCACTTCAGCACCTGTGTGATGCAGCTGTGTTTGAGTCACTTCAGCACCTGTGTGATGCAGCTGTCTCTGAGTCACTTCAGCACCTGTGTGATGCAGCTGTGCCTGAGTCACTTCTGCTGTCTCTGAGTCACTTTGGCATCTGTGTGATGCAGCTGTATCTGAGTCACTTTGACATCTGTGTGATGCAGCTGTGTCTGAGTCACTTCAGCACCTGTGTGATGCAGCTGTGTCTGAGTCACTTCTGCACCTGTGTAGTGCAGCTGTCTCTGAGTCACTTCTGCTGTCTCTGAGTCACTTCAGCACCTGTGTGATGCAGCTGTGTCTGAGTCACTTCTGCTGTCTCTGAGTCACTTCAGCACCTGTGTGATGCAGCTGTGCCTGAGTCACTTCTGCTGTCTCTGAGTCACTTCGGCACCTGTGTGATGCAGCTGTTTCTGAGTCACTTCTGCTGTCTCTGAGTCACTTCGGCACCTGTGTGATGCAGCTGTGCCTGAGTCACTTCTGCTGTCTCTGAGTCACTTTTGTGCCTGTGTGATGCAGCTGTCTCTGAGTCACTTCTGCACTTGTGTGATGCAGCTGTCTCTGAGTCACTTTGGCATCTGTGTGATGCAGCTGTGTCTGAGTTACTTCTGCACCTGTGTAGTGCAGCTGTCTCTGAGTCACTTCTGCACCTGTGTGATGCAGTCATCTCTGAGTCACTTTTGCACCTGAAAGTAGACCCAGTAAAACTCACTGGTTCACCATGTAAGGCTTTGGTGGCCTTTAGTTTGTCATTGGTCCCATCTGGGTGGGGTGGCCAGCTACTTGTCATGTAACTCCAGGAGTAGGGACACACCCATCTGATGTGTGAGTATTCTCTCTTGCTACTTAGTGATGAGTTTGGTGATGCCAACCCAAAGACTGACCCATGAAATAAATAACTGGAAAATCATACTTGCAGTCTATAAAAATTCCTGCTCTGTGAAAGAGTGTTGGGGCCTTGAGGAGATAGCTCAGTGGTTAAGAGCACTGGCTGCTCTTCCAGAGGGCCCAGGTTCAACTCCCAGGACTGGCATGGCAGCTCACAACTGTGTGCAATTCCAGTTCCAGGGAATCTGATAACCTTACACACGCAGGCAAAACACCAATGCACATAAAATAAAATTAAACAGATTTTAAAAAGAAGAAGAAAAAGAAAGATAGTGTTCAGGGTGGAGAAATGGCTCAGTGGTTAAGAGCACTAACTGCTCTTCCAGAGGTCCTGAGTTCAATTCCCATCAACCACATGGTGGCTCACAACCATCTGCAATGGGATCCAATGCTCTCTCCTGGTGTGTCTGGAGACAGTGACAGTGTATTCATATACATAAAATAACTCAAAAGAAAGAAAGAAAGAAAGAAAGAAAGAAAGAAAGAAAGAAAGAAAGAAAGAAAGAAAGAAAGACTGTTCAATGAATGAAATGACAAGATACTGATCAGGAAAAAAATATGCACAAAAATAACTGTATAATAGGAAACTGTTATCTAAAATATATACAGAGGAGTCTTAAACTTCAACAATATGAAAACAACCCCAGCACAGAAGCAGAGGCAGGTGGATTTCTGAGTTCGAGGCCAGCCTGGTCTACAAAGTGAGTTCTAGGATAGCCAGGGCTACACAGAGAAACCCTGTCTCAAAAAAAAAAAAAAAAAAAAAAAAAAAAAAAAAAAAACAGGAGAACCAGGGGAGATGGCTCAGTCGACAAAGTGCTTGCCATATAAACCTGAGGACCAGAACTTAGATCCCTAGTGCCCATGAAGAAGTCCAGGCTGGCCTGCAACCTCAGCACTGGTGGGGCAGAAATAGGAGGACCCTGGGGTCTGTTAACAAGTTTGCCTAGCTGAGTCAGTGACACACAGATGAGCAGGGACCCTGGGGTCTGTTAACAAGTTTGCCTAGCTGAGTCAGTGACACACAGATGAGCAGGGCAGATGAAAAATGTCTTGTGTCACTTATCAAAATGGGAGCATAAATTAAAATGGGCAGCACCAGTCATCATATATTTGCCATATGATCCAGGAATCATGTTCCTTGGTGTTTACCCAAAGGAGCTGCAAACATGTTCATACAAAACCTGCACATGGACGCCAATAGTTGTCACCGCCACGACTGGAAGCCACCAGCACTCCCCTCACGAGGTGGGTAAACTGCTGACTAACTGAACAAAGGAATACTATTTATCTCTCTTTTTAAAAGTTTTTAAAAAAGACAACTCTTGGGTTGGAGAGTTGGCTCAGTGGTTAAGAGCACTGGCTGCTCTTCCAGAGGACCCAAGATCAATTCCCAGGACCCACACGGCAGCTCACAACTGTCCACTGAGGAAATCTGATGCCCTCAGTACACATACATGCAGGCAAAATGACAATGCACATAAAGTGCAAATAAATAATAAATAAACAGATCATTACAAAAGTAAATTAAAAAAAAAAAGTTATCAAGCTGGGCGGTAGTGGAGCATGCCCAGAGGCAGGTGGATCTCTTGAGTTCAAGTCCATCCTGGTCTACGGAGTGAGTTCCAGGATAGCCAGGGCTACACAGAGAAACCCTGTCTTGAGAACAAAATCAAAAACAAAACAAAGCACACAAGAAGTTATCAAATCACCTACCAAAAGACATAGAGGGAACTCAAATATAGAATCCCAACCATGTGTCTACATTAGGGAAACAAAAAAAGACCAGCGGCTACCAGGGTTTGCTCTGGAGAAGCGGTGCAGAGAGCACAGAGGGCTCCCAGGACTGTGGAAATTACCTTCCGTGATCCTGTAGCAGTGAGCTCTCATTGTCACACATACCTGCCCACAGAACTACAGCAGGAGTGAGCCCTCATGTGCACTCTGAACCCTGAGCAATTCGGACTTGACACAAGTCCCACTCCGCAGGGGGTGATGGTTGTGGGGTAGCTCTGCATGGAAAAGGGCAGGGAATGGCTGTGCAATCCAGGATTCTTCCCAATTTGCTTTGATTCTACTACTCTTCAAAAACCAAGGGTTTTTATTGTTTTGTTTTGTTTTTGTAAGTCAAAGGTCTTTCTATGTAGCTGGGACTGGCCTACAACTCACTATGAAAATCAGGCTGAGCCGGGTGGTGGCAGCGCATACCTTTAATCCCAGCACTTGGGAGGCAAAGGCAGGCGGATTTCTGAGTTCGAGGCCAGCCTGGTCTACAAAGTGAGTTCCAGGACAGCCAGGGATACACAGAGAAACCCTGTCTCTAAATAAATAAATAAATAAATAAATAAAGTGAGTCTCCTTCCCCCCCAAGCCTCCACAGTAAGAAAATAAACAGCCCAATCAGACAATGAAAAAAAGAAGCTGGGTGGTGGTAGTGCACACCTTGAATCCTAGCACTCAGGAGGCAGGGATAGGTGGATCTCTGTGAGTTTAAGGCCAGCCTGGACTACATAGTGAGCTTCAGACCAGCCAAGTCAACATCATGAGATCCTGTCTCAAATAAATAAATAAATAAATAAACAAACAAACAAATACATAAAATTAGGCCATGCTATCACCATGCTTCTATCAGAATGGTTAAAATTAAAATACCAATGACACAGAATATTGGCAAAGATATGAGGAAACAGGCCCTTCACACATCACTAGTGGGAACACAAAATGGTCTAGATATTGTGGAGAAAGCCTAGTAGTTTCCTATTAGACTGAACATACTCTTAAGATTCCAGAAAAATCAGCACTTGGGAGGCAGAGGCTGGTGAATTTCTGAGTTCGAGGTCAGCCTGGTCTATAAAGTGAGTTTCAGGATAGCCAAGGCTACACAGAGAAACCCTGTCTTGAAAAACCAAAACCAAAACCAAAAACATGAAAACGTATATGAAAAAAAAATCCATCTGTTGAGACCTGCTCCCCACTCCCCAGCATAGCTGTAGACATTCTGTTCCATGGCCCCCAGCTAGACTGTAACATGCCTGCCAGCCATTGACACAGAAAAATAGCTTGACTCAGAGCAAGGTCATGCTGACCACATATCCTGTTATGTTTTGTAGGAGCTTTGTTAATCATAAGATGTTTCAAAACTACAAGCTTTACGTAAGACTTAACAAATTAAAGATCACTATGAACTGTTACGTGTAAAATGGCTTGAGTCAGAGCCGACCACCAGATAAAACTTTCAGCACCCAAGTATGAGCTCATTGTGGTTTTTGCATTTTTAGCCTTTATAAGCGGGAAATATCCAGTGCATAGCTTTCAGCTCTTGAACCTGAGCTGTTGCCCTGGTGGATCAATCTTGGAGTGTGCGTTCAATAAGCCATCCCCTTTTAACTGAGATTGGTGCTCGTGTGGTTTGTGGGGCAACTCCTAGACCCCAACACATCTACTACACAAATGATAACAGCAATTTAATTCACAATATTCCCAAACTGGAAACCATCCAAGTACCCTTCAATGATGGGTGACTAAGTTAACCGAATCATGCCTTTAGTGGTGTGACTACACTCCAGCAGTAGAGAAAGGGAATCATGCCTTTAGTAGTGTGAACACATTCCAGCAGTAAAGAAAGGGAATCATGGGCTGGAAAGATGGCTCAGTGGGTTAAGAGCACCGACTGCTCTTCCAAAGGTCCTGAGTTCAAATCCCAGCAACCACATGGTGGCTCACAACCATCTGTAACAAAAATCTGATGCCCTCTTCTGGAGTGTCTGAAGACAACTAAAAAGTGTTCACACATATAATTAATAAATAAATAAATCTTTAAAAAAAAAAAAAAAAGAAAGGGAACCATGCCTTTGGTGGTGTGAATACACTCCAGCAGTAAATGCCAAGGGCACTTTCCAGATGCTCAACAGCTCCATGGCCATGGCCTCTGACACCACTCCAGCAAGCAGAGTGCTATAAACACAGTCTGGTAGCAGGAGGACCCTCCTAACAAAGTCTCGGGTCCCCCATCTGAAGGATTCCTAGCACCTTATACACTACTATATACTCTGTGCCCATGCAGATCTCAGAGTCTCAAAATCCCTCACTTGTAGAGAGTTCCCTTCGAGTAGAGCCTCCCTGGCTCAAGATCCATTCCCAGGGTAGAGGGCCTCTGGTGACTTTCACCTTCAGGACACCTCTGTGGCTTACCGATGGCACTGAGGGCATGTTGGAGCTCCAGAGCAAAGGCGGTTAGGGGCACATCCTCAGAAGCAGGCAGTGCTGCCACCGTGGAAAGATTGCCAGGTGGGTTCCCCAAGTCCCATTTGCTGCTTGCTGTGTTAAATCCAAGCTGGTGACCTGTAGGCATAGAACCAGGAATCAACGTGGAAGGCTGGGCCACCAGAACAGCTTTCATGGTTCCAGATGAGGCAGGGTGCCACCCAGTATGACCAGGGTCTGCTTTCAGTTTCCCAATGACTAAAGCAGTCCTGTGAGCAATACCAAAACTATGTTAACCCTCCAAAGCTTGGGAACTCAAGGAGCAAGAAAACCTGGAAAACATTCTGCCAGCTGAGAGCACCCCTCCCCTCACACTCCCCCCCACAGCCTCATTATGTAGCCTAGGCTAGCCTAAAATCCGCCTGTGTTAACAGTATATATACTACCGTGACGGGAAGGGCTTGTTTCTCTTTATGGTTTTTGGTTTTGGTCTTTTTTTTAACCTAGGAATGGTAAGCTTAGAAGAGCAACAAACACGCCTTTATTATCTATTATCCATGTGGGATTTTCAAACCCCAAAAAAGATGAGAATCAATAAGGAAGGTCATTCTGGGGCAGGGCAGGTGTGCCCTGGGTGATAGCAGAAGGAACACCTGGAAGAGAGACCAAAGCAGGCAGAGCCTCTGTGAGACCAGGCCTTACCTAGACACCCAGGGCTCTTCTGTTTTGTTTTTTTGTTTTTTTGTTTTTTTGTTTTTTTTTTTTTTTTTTT
>NC_034592.1:12186673-12189168 GCF_900095145.1 Mus pahari | reverse complement strand
ACCACACACACTCCTGTATCATACACATACCACACACACTCCTGTATCATACACATACCACACACACTCCTGCATCATACATATACCACACACACTACACACACACATTCCTGCATCATACATATACCACACACACTACACACACACATTCCTGCATCATACATATACCACACACACTACACACACACACTCCTGCATCATACATATACCACACACACTACACACACACACTCCTGCATCACACATATACCACACACACTACACACACACACTCCTGCATGATACATATACCACACAGACTACACACACCCTCCTACATCATACATATACCACCCACACACACTACCACACACCCTGCATCATACATATACCACATACACTACACACACCTTCCTACATTATACATATGCCACAACACACTACATACACCCTCCTACATCATACATATACCACACACACACTCTACATACACTTCACATATCTCTCTCACACACATCATATGCATCACACACAAACAACTCCCATACATATCACCTAGGTACCATGTATACACCGAACATATATAACACATACATGTACCTTATATGTAGCACACACACACACATACCTCACATGTAAACCTCATATATACACATATATAAAAATAGTCACTGCAGGATGATTGTTTAAAACAGTTGAGAAGGCAAGGGTTAGTAGAGCACACCTTTAATCACAGAACTTGGGAGTCAGAGACAGGAGGATCTTTGTGGGTTTGGGACCAGCTTGGTCTACATAATAAGCTCCAAGCACCCAGGGATACATAAATGATACCCTGTCTCAAAAACAAAACAGCACAAAAATCATAACAGCAATAACAACATCAAAAAGTAAGTGGACCTGTAATCCCAGCAGATTAAAGGGAGGCAGAGGCAGGTGGATCTCTGAGTTCGAGGCCAGCCTGCTCTAAAGAACAAGTTCCAGGACAGCCAGGGCTACACAGAGAAACCCTCCTCTCCATTTCTGATGGGAGTGCAAACTTGTACAGCTCCCTTGAAAATCAATATGGTAGTTTCTTAGAAAACTGGGTATTGATCTACCTTAAAACTCAGCAAGCTACACCAATTGAGAATGTACCCAAAAGATACTCCTTCATACTAGAAAGACACTTGCTCAACTATGCTCATAGCAGCTTTATTCAAAGGAGCCAGAAACTGGAAACAACCTAGATGTCCCTCAACCAAAGAATGGATAAAGAAAATTTGGGGCATTACTCAGCTGCTAAAAAAAAATTCATGAAATTTGCAGGCAAATAGATAAAACTAGAAAAAAATCATCCTGAGTGAGGTGATCTAGACCTAGAAAGACGAACATGGTATGAACTTACTGATAAGTGCATATTAGCCGTAAAGGATAACCATGCTTCAATCCACAGACACAGAGAAGCTAAGTAACAAGGAGGGCTTGAGGGTGGGGGTGGGACAGATAAGTCTCCCTGGGAAGGGAGACTGGAATAGAGAATGAAGGTGGGAGGTGGGATGGGGAGTAAGAGGTTGGAGGCTGGGATGGGAACGAGAGGGGTCTGGAGGGAGGGAGGAGGGACTGGGAAAGACAACTGCATTGGGGGCATCTCAGGAATGAGTTAGAAACTTAGTACAATGGAAACTCCCAGGAATGGACAAATGTGACCCTAGCTCGGCCTCCTAGCAATGGGGGCTATGAAGCCTGAACTGGCCACCTCCTGTAACCAGGCAACTCTCAGTGGGGATAGGGATACCAACCCAGTCATAAAACCTTTCACCTATAGTTTGTCCTGCCTATGAGATGTGCTGGGGTGAAAACATGGTGCAGAACTTCTGGGAGTGTCCAGCCAATGACTAGTCCAGCTTGAGACCCAAGCCATGGGAGGGAGCCCAACCCTGACACTGCCTGGATTACCCAGAGACCTAGGACAGAACATGATTCTCAATGACACTCTGCTATTATACTCATAGATGGCTGCCTAGCCCAGCTGTCATCAGAGAGGCTTCGCCCAGCAACTGATGGGAACAGATGCAAGGACCCACAGCCAAACACTAGGCAGAGCTCAGGGAATCGTGTACAAGAGGGGGAGGAAGGATTCTAGGAGCCAGAGGGATCAAGGAAACCCGCAGAATCAGCTAACCAGGGCTCACAGAGACTGAACCAACAAGCAGGGGCCTGCATGGGTTTACCCTAGGCCTCCTGCACATGTGTAGCTTGGTCCTCTTGTAGAACTCCTGACGGCGGGATCAGGGCTATCTCTCGATGCCAGCACTTGAGACCATTTCTTCATGCTGGGCTCATCCAGTCTTATTTTAAGGGAGGTGCCTCATCTAACTGCTACTTGATATGTCATGTTTGGCTGGGAGATTTGCCCTTTTCTGAGGAAGAGTGGATGGGGGAGGTGGGGAGAGAGGAGGAAAACTGCAATTGGGATGCAAAGGAAATAAATTAATAAAAAAAAGGAACAACCACAGGGCAGTGGTGGCGCACACCTT
>NC_034592.1:12185099-12186523 GCF_900095145.1 Mus pahari | reverse complement strand
AAAAAAAAAAAAAAAGGAAGGAAGGAAGGAAGGAAGGAAGGAAGGAAGGAAGGAAGGGAGGGAAAAAGAAACCCAAACAACAAAAACAAAAAGAGCTGAATGACCCTCTTAGGTATCAAAAGATAAAACACATCTTTAAGCCTGGTGGTGGTGGTGTACCCAGCCTGGACTATAGAGTGAATTTTAAGGCAGCCAGGGCTACACAAAGAAACCTTTTCTCCAAAAAAAAAGAAAAGAAGAAGAAAGAAAGACCATATTTTTTACATATTGGTGAGAAAAGCTATTGAATGAAATAGCTACAGTTAATAGCTATAGTTTATTTATAGTCATTATAAAAATAATTCTGTTATTAAATAAACATCTCAAACCTTCTAAAAACCAAAGTACCTGTATGTCTAAATAAACAGAAATGCATACAAACAGACAAGCCCTGCTCAGCAGGTCCTGACATTTGTCATGGACTGGGCATGTGATCTTCCCTGACCAATGCCCTGACACTTGCTGCCTGGCGCCACCCCTGCTCACACACCCCTCAGCTCCAAAAAGTAGTTGTGGGAATGAAGCAAATGGTGGGCCTCTCATGGCTCTGGTAGAAAAGCCTACAAAGGGCCCTCTTTGGTGCCTGATTCTTCAGAGCCTCACAGAGGGACAGAACAAAGGAGTACAGGACGCTAGCAACCATACTGGCTTACTGGCTCAAGGACACACAGGCTGACCAAACTACCATAGCCACAAAACTAGGGCAGAACTTGAGCTGTGAATACACACACACTGAGAGCCACAGAAGATTTAAATAAAATATAATATTCAAAAATATATACTTATTTTATTTAATATATTAAGAAATCTGGCCAGGAAGTGGTGGCGCACGCCTTTAATCCCAGCCCTTGGGAGGCAGAGGCAGGAGGATTTCTGAGTTTGAGGCCAGCCTAGTGTACAAAGTGAGTTCCAAGACAACCAGGGTTACACAGAGAAACCCTGTCTTGGGAAGAAAAAAAAATGGTATACACTAAATTACTAGGTACACCAAGAGCAGGGTATACAAAAAAGAAAAAGGAAGAGAAACCCAAACAATAACAACAAAAACAATACTGTTTTTTTGAAGACAGGAACATTTCGTGGCAGAGAACATTTAGAACATTTTTTTTTTCTTGTGTAGTCTCTGGCTGTCTTGGAACTCCCTTAGTGGACCAGGCTGGCCTTGAACTCTGCTTCCAGAGAACTGAGTTTAAGAGGTGTGCCTCTCGAACAAAGAATCTTAATTTGAATGAAAAAAGTCAGTCAGCAGGTCAGAGTTGTTGGCCAGGACCAATGAAAGGTGGTTAGTTACAGTCAGCAGTCATGAGATCAGAAATCACTTCACACACTTCTTTTTTTTTTTTTTTTTTTTGGTTTTTCGAGACAGGGTTTCTCTGTATAGCCCT
>NC_034592.1:12182137-12184999 GCF_900095145.1 Mus pahari | reverse complement strand
GAGACAGGGTTTCTCTGTATAGCCCTGGCTGTCCTGGAACTCACTTGGTAGACCAGGCTGGCCTCGAACTCAGAAATCCGCCTGCCTCTGCCTCCCGAACTTCACACACTTCTAACACACACTTCTAACACACACTTCTAAAAACCTCAGCAAAACAAACAAGTGCCAAAACACAACAAAGAAAATGTTTGTGGGGAAGGAGATAGGGTATGCCAGTGGGAGGGGAGACACGGACAGCCAGGAGTCACGGATAGACAGACGGACGGGACAAAACAGGAGTGACAGCCGCATACACTGTCGTGTTGCAGCAGGGGATTATGAGACTACAGAGGGAGCCTGGGGAGGAAAGTGGCTAGTTCTAGGTCAGTCTGGGCTATACAATGAGTCTGAGGCCAGTCTGGGATACACAGCAAGATCTTGTCTCAAAATAATAACAATAAAAAAAATGTTTTAAACCATTTTGTATGGGCTAAGAGGAGAATCGAGGTGGCAGAAAAGAACAGGTGACATTGAGGACAGTGAAAATTCTATTTGAACATCATGGGGACAAGGAGATAAAATAGTGAACAGTGCCCCAGATTCCTTTAGGACAATAACAAAAGGCCCAACGTTTGTGACATTTTGTTTCCAGAAGAAAAGAAAGAATACACAGTTGAAAGAAGGACTAACAATTCCCCCAATTTGCTAAAAGATACAAAGCTACAGAATAAAGTAAAACTAACCCTAAAGGACATAAACCCAAAGACATGAAGCCTCTGAAGAGTAAAGATGAGGATGGATGAAAGGCAGGCTGTGGCGTGCTGCTGTGGAGTGCTGCCGTGGCGTGCTGCTGTGGAGCGCCGTGGGGCTGAAATTGTGCTGCTGGAGTGTGCTGGAGTTCTGACATTTTCAGATTTTGGAACATTTCCAGACTACTGTTCCTAAATTCAGAACTTCTGAATGCTGAACTCCTGAATAACACTCAAGAAGTTTCGGGTTCTTAAAAGCAAATCTTTGGTTCTCAGGGCATATAGAAGTGATGGTTAAAACACATCTCAAGGGCTGCTCAGATGTAGGTCTGGAAATATGGCTCAGAGGTTAAGAGCACTTGCTGCTCTTCCAGAGGTCCGGAGTTCCGTTCCCAGCAACCACATGGTGGCTCATAATTATCTATAATAAGATCTGATGCCCTCTTCTGGCATGTAGGTATACATGCAGGCAGTACACTGTTTCTATAATAAATAAATCTTTTTTAAAAAAACTATATATCAGGTAAGACCCAAATGACCAGGTGTACTGAGAGTAAAGAGTTAATCAGAATGTTCACCAGCATGTTCACCTGTGAATTTGTCCTTTCAACAAATATTCAGTTCAGTACAGCAGTCTCAGATGTAAATATGCAGAGGGACAGGACACAAATGAGCTAGCCTTGAGAACTGGCGGAAGAGACAAACGATGATCAGAATAGGTGGGGAGGACCACAGGCACGGACAAATAGAAACCAGTATCCGAGGCAGGGGAGCAACAGCCATGGGCAAAGTGCGCACAGACCAGTAAGAGCAACATCAGAGAGCTCACATCTGTGGGATTCAGGGAAAGAGGGCAGTGCTGCAACACAGTGACCAGTGGCTCCCAAACTATGGACATCTTAAAGCTAGAAGAAAACATGCAAGCTGGGGTAGAGGGTTAGTTCCTGATACCCACAGTTCTCTCCCTGTTTTTTCACATTCGGCATGTGACAGACTATAACAGCAGCCCCGACTGTACCACTCTTCAGTGGCCTCATCTTCTGTTTCCCCTTTCTGAACACAAGGTAGATAGGTCATAGCTCCCTGCTGTGCTGTCCATATTGAGACATAGCTTGGCAAAATATGCTGACACTATTATAAATCTAAGCCCTCCTCACTCAGAGTTGTGCTTGGTGAGACTTTCCCAGATGTTCTCAGGAGTCATGCAACACAGTATCCCACGATGCTCTGCCGGGGAAGGGTGGGGCAGTGCATTCATGAGACTGAGAAAGGGCCCCAAGACAGAGCTGAGACTCACCTGTTGCGGATCCCTGCTGGAGACTGCCTAAGATCTTCTCACCCAAGAGATGAATCAGTCGGGTTACAACCTTGGGGAAGAAGGGAGAAGGAGAGTCCTAACCACATGTTTAACCGGTGAAATGCTGGGACTGGGAAATGTCACAGCGTTAAACAGCACGCTGGGTTTGCTTTTTCAAACCTGTCAGTGACTGGAAATAAACACGGGCTGCACATGACAAGGGCCCACATGCTCTCCTGGTTTCCAGATGAGACTGTATACGGCCAACATGGCAAACACAGACATATCTGAGACATGGGCCCCTAGAAAAGGAACTTGCCTGGGGAGAGCGGAATACTGTGTTTGGTTGGGGAAGGGGGAGGTACAGTATAGAAACACAGAAGACAGGCAGAGCACACACTCAGTGGCCCTGAGCCTCACCCTCCAGGTAGCAAATGGTCTAAGGGGCCATCCCATCTATGACCCCAGGCATGGTAAAGACAGCCTGACAGCCACCTGAGAGGACAGTTCATCTCAGATAAGGACACCTGCTGTGTTTTATGTCAATTAGGTGACACCAGGGCCACTCTAGCTAGCTAAGTTAGGGCTGCTTATTTGGCCTAGGGTGGTAGGTTCAGAGCTCACATTAGATCTAAATGAAACTGTCCAGATTTTCAGATATAAAACAAAAACTAGTCTGAGCAGAGAAGCATGAAAATCAGTTAGACAAGGAGACTGTCACCCGCCTCAGCATGAAAGTCACTCAGACAAGGAGACTGTCACCCGCCTCAGCATGAAAGTCAGTCAGACAAGGAGACTGTCACCCGCCTCAGCATGAAAGTCAGTCAGACAAGGAGA